>NC_140180.1:7201835-7311835 GCF_963971535.1 Notolepis coatsorum | reverse complement strand
GGATAGATTCTATAAGACATGGCAACCTTTTTTGACGTATATGGAGAATGAAAGGTTGGGTACACTTCCATAGTTGACTCTATGAGACTATGTTGGGACCTCGGAGCAAGTTGAAGATGTGAATGTGTTTTTGTTTTGGTTTTGTTATGTTTGCATTTTACTTATTTCTGTTAGTTTAGTGTTTGCCTAATGTGAGTCTGAGTTGAATCTGGGAGGGGGGGATGGGCTGGTGGGAGGGAACTGGTGGGAGGGAGTGGGGGTGGGGGGGGGGGTGAATAACCAAAATGGATGATTCTCTATTTTGACACTGACCATATCCTGTATGTATCCATGCTGGTTGAAAATGAAAATAAAATTATACAAAAAAAGAAATAAGCAAAAAACAGATCATTTTTCCATCCATACATTTCTATTTATACCGTCGTGAATATGAGTGTAGTTTCAGGGTGGTCTGGTGTCATTTCCAAAATGACAGACACCAAGCCACATCGTTTCAAATGGAGTGCAATAGTGGCCGCAAGGTGTTAGGCGGCGGTATTGGTCTTTTGAGATCTCAGACCCATCCCCAGTGATAACACAGGCTGCCAGCATGTCTTTATGAATGGAAATATCGAATAAAAGAAACAACGATGAAAACCCGACTATACTCTGGTTTTCGGGCGTCCTGGCGCTCAACATTCGGCGAGTTAACCCTAGATCTTAGATCCTAATATGAAAAACGATGTGATTTAATGTTCTATGTCTTACCTTGACTTTGTCTATTTTACTGCTATCTATTGTATGCTTTATGTCTGCACTTTATGCATTGCTCTTGATCTGCCAATGTTGTGCTCATTTTATGCCTGTCTTTTTGTACTGCTGTGAAGCACTTTGAGCTGCAATTCTTGTATGAAAGGTGCTATACAAACAATAAACATTATTATTATTATTATTATTATTATTATTATTATTATTATTATTATTATTATTATTATTATTATTATTATTATTATTATTATTATTATTATTATTATTATTATTATTATTATTATTATTATTATTATTATTATTATTATAAATTATTATAGTTTGCTTCATTAATTAAAGGGTGTGAATTTAAGTGTTCTCTACTGCCTTTTGTCCGCTTTAAGGTGGTGGCATAAGTTAGAGGTTGTGGTGTCGAAGTAAAAAAAAAACTATCTGGGCTAAGCCCCGGATCGCCTACAATCCTAAATCCGCCCCTGTTTCCCACCCCCTAATACAAGTTCAAGTTTTCAAGTTTCTTTAATAGTTGTCATACAGAAGTACAGAATACAGAAGTACAGAATACAGCCAATTGTATTAGTGTGAACGGCCAGCCAAGCTGGTGACAACGCCAGGAGCTGGACTCGAACACACGAATCCAGCATCTCCGGCGTTGGTGACGAACGCAATCTCCGCTACGCCACCTGACCACCTTCGGTCTTAGTCTTTTGACTAAAAATGCACAATATTTTTAGTCACATTTGAGTCATTTGAATTATCGTTAAGTTTTAGTCAACGACATCTATAGAAGTTGTGGTGAAACCGGACTCATGAATGATGGTCGTAGACGGATCTTCATGATCAATATAGGTTTAATAGTGAAATTGAGCTTAGCTGAGAAGACAGTTTTCCAGTGGCCACCTGGGAGAACACTGGAAGAAGGGGATCCAGTCTCTTATATAATACAGGTGCAGCTCGATAAATTAGAATATCGTGGAAAAGTTATTTTACTTCAGTAATTCAATTCAAAAAGCGAAACTCTCGTAGATTATAGATTCATTACACACAAAGTGAAATATTTCAATCCTTTATTTGTTTTAATTTTGATGATTATGTCTTACAGCTCATGAAAGCCCAAAATGCTGTATCACAAAAAAAAAATTAAATATGTATTTTTCTTTTGTATATAGAAATGTCAGCCTTCTGAAACGTATGTTCATGTATGTTCACTCAGTACTTGGTTGGGGCTCCTTTTGCACAAATAACTGCATCAATACAGCTAAATATATAGACTTTTCCACGATATTCAAATGTATTGAGCTGCACCTGTATACATACATGACAATTATTAGCTTCTTCTATTCTCCATCCATCTATCATCCATCTATCATCCATAGCAACACTATGCTATGCAAAAAAAAATGTTGTTCTTGATTTATTGTGACGTTTCTTCTTGACTTAAAGACGTTTAAAGAAGACTTGTCCGGCCCATGGGGACATTAACAAATACCAATACATTTGATTTGATTTGAACACCATATATATCACCGACACCCTGATGGGGGATTTTCGTTTTTTTTGTGTGGATCTATTGTGATGTTTCTTCTTGATCTCTGAAGCCCATGGGGGCAATTCGTTGTGATTTCGGACTATGCAAATACATTTGATTTGATTTGGGCATTGGGGACATTTGGGGACTCTCTAGATGTGAGATTCAAGCTATAGCTGTTATTAAATCATTACAGTAACCTGTCATCAAGCACACAGATGGTGTTAGATGATGCTTCACTCCTATGGTCTTCTTCTGAAGAACTTCCAACTAGACTCTAAACTGCATGCATTTATTGATAGCGCAGAAGGTGGCCACCGTAACGTCCAGAGAGGTTGAATCCCCCAATAAACACAGTTCTATCCATTCATATTCATATCCACTCATATTCATATCAACTCATATTCGACCTCAGCTCTCTCCCTGTGCTTCTCCAATATGACTGTTGGCTGAATAAATAACAACAGGTAGCTACTAGGGGTGGGAATCACCAGAGGCCTTGTATCGATACAGTATCGCCACTCAAAGTATCGTGATGCTATACTGTATCGATATTTTCCCCCACCAGTAGTAGCTACTGTTATGAGGTATATGATGGTGATATGATATGATGAATGAAGTTTCACTAGTGAAATAATAATTTTTACTGTAACGTTTGCGGTTTACTCTCTAACCTCTAGCGTTACCTGGTGGGTAATTGCCCTGTCTACCTGTCCTAATTACACTCATTTGTACCTGGTGTGACTCATTAAATCGATTAAGTCGATCACTGAAAGGAGGATAAGTTTGTTCGTGATGTTTTGAATCGCTGTGACACTTTGATTGCCGATTGAATCTCATTGATTATTCGTATCCTATATAATATATGCAGCACCGTCGTTTGACAGAATTACTATTTTATGTGTTTTGGAGACCTTGCTTTCTCCCCTTTGTTTTCCCCGTTTATTTGGATGAGTTCCTATGTATTGTGATTCAGATTCAGCGTGTTTTGGAGACGGAGATTTATCCCCTTTTGTTTATCACCACCTTTTCCGTGTTCATTCAGCTACTCTAATTAAAGACGTAGTGCTTTATTATAAAATCAACATCTGTCTCTCGTCGCCTCTGTGCTGCACTGCACCTGGGTCCAACACACCTACCAAACCGTAACATTTTACAGTATTTATCACCAGGATTTCCTGCTATAAAGCAAATGGAAACACTCTGGGAAATTAGTGGATCGATTCTGTCAACACACCGTAATCAATCTACCTAGATGTCTCATAATTTTCAACGTGTGCTATAAAGACTAAATACATTATTTTATGATGGCCAGTGTTGGGCAGTAACGCAGTTACTCACTGTAATTGTACAGTGGCTTTACAATTTCCAAAATAGTCATTATATTACAGTTACTAATCCAAGTAACGCAGCATGCAACATTTATTTTTTGTATAATATAATTATTACGGTCCTCTGTAGCCGTGTGCGTGCGAGCAGGTCAGAGCGAGGTCACGTTGGCTACTAGCCAAAAAGCAGCAGGAAGAGGGGTCGTGTTACACGTTCAATAGCTGTCCGTAGTAAACTACGTGGGGGGAGCAAAGACGTTGCAACACATTGATGACAATGTGAAACCTGACTCGTGAAAAACCTGACGCTGACAGGGAAGCCTCTACCAGAGCCAGTGATGGATGTAAACAAAACAGACACAGAAACTGGATCTAAGATCAGGGCGAACACCACAAGTGAGGGAGAAGGTCGGAGGAAGCTTGTCGGAGATGTTACCTATTCACAAAGAACAATGTTAAGCTGCCAACAGAGAAAAGGTGTTTGCTGGCTCCTCCAGAGAGTATAATGTGGTGATGGAAGCTAATTTGAAGGCCACACTCAGAGAGGTAGACTTTGTTTCCAGCACAGCTGACATCTGGACAGCTGACATCTGGACAGCTGACATCTGGACAGCTGACATCTGGACAGCTGGACAGCTGACATCTGGACAGCTGACATCTGGACAGCTAACAACAGAAGCTAAACACGTTGTAAGGTGGTGGTTAGGCGAGTCACGCATTGTGGAACTGGAGCTCTCCTCTCCTCCCCTCTTCTCCCCTCCTCCCCTCTTCTCATCTCCTCTTCTCCCATCTTCTCCTATCCTCCTCTCTTCTCCTCCCCTCTCCATCCTCCCCTCTCTTCTCATCACCTCTCCTCCCCTCTCATCCTCTCTTCTCCCCTCCTCCCCTCTCATCTCATCGCCTCTCATCCTCTCTTATCCCCTCCTCCCCTCTCTTCTCATCACTTCTCCTCTCTTCCTCTCTTCTCCTCCTCTCCTCTCATCTTCTCTTATCTTCTCCTATCCTCCTCTCATCTCCCCTCCTCTCTTCTCCTCCTCTCCTATTCTCTTCTCCTCCTCTCCTCTTCTCTTCTCCTCTCCTCTCCCCTCCTCTCTTCTCCTCCTCTCCTCTTCTCTTCTCCTCCTCTCCTCTTCTCTTATCCTCTCCTCTCCTCTTCTATTCTCTTATCCTATCACCTCATCTCCTCTCATCTCATCTCCTCTCATCTCATCTCCTCTCTTCTCCTCCTCTCCTCTCCTCTCCTCTCCTCTATTCTCTTCTCTTCTCTTATCATCTCCTCTCCTCTCCTCTCTTCTCCTACTCTCCTCTCATCTCCTCTCTTCTCCTCCGCTCCTCTCCTCTTCTCTTCTCCTCCTCTCCTCTCCTCTCTTCTCCTCCTCTCTTCTCTCATCCTCTCCTCTTCTCTTCTCCTCCTCTCTTCTCCTCCTCTCCTCTCCTCTCCTCTCCTCTCCTCTATTCTCCTCCTCTCTTCTCCTCCTCTCCTCTCCTCTCTCCTCTTCTCCTCTCCTCTCTTCTCCTACTCTCCTCTCATATCCTCATCTCCTCTCCTCTCCTCTTCTCTCCTCTCCGCTCTTCTCCTCCTCTACTCTCCTCTCCTCTCCTCTCTTCTCCTCCTCTCTCCTCTACTCTCCTCTCCTCTCCTCTTCTCCTCCTCTCCTCTCCTCTCCTCTCCTCTCCTCTCTTCTCTTCTCCTCCTCTCTCCTCTCCTCGAGCCACACAGCTCACAGACGGAAGCTCAGTAGATCAGCCCATGGTCCATCCAATCACAAGCATGCAACGTACGGATGCATGGGCTTCATTTACAGTATGGACGGTGGGGGATATACTTATTTTTATACTTTTCTGATGACCTGAAAAAGTCCCGCCACTAATTTAATATTAATTGCATTATGCGTTTATATCGAATATATTTTCCATCTGCTCCACAAAAGGGTTAAACTCCCTCATGTTCTCACAGGATATGACATAGATTATATTGCTCCCACCTCCCATGACGCGCAGCTGTGTGAGTGACAGCGCGCAAAAAGGCGAACAGAACAGTATGTGCCCCAGCAAGGACTTTTTGTCTTTATACCACGTTATTTACTGTAGTGCACCGTTCTAACTTATTATAATAAATATAAAGGAAGAGTAATATGGCCAGTACACATAGAGCTCTCCTCTCCTCTCCTCTCCTCTCCTCTCCTCTCCTCTCCTCTCCTCTCCTCTCCTCTCCTCTCCTCTCCTCTCCTCTCCTCTCCTCTCCTCTCCTCTCCTCTCCTCTTCTCTTCTCCCCTCTTATCCCCTCCTCCCGTCTCTTCTCATCTTCTTCCCTCCTCCCTTCTCATATTATCCCCTCCCCTCTTCTCCTCTTCTCCCCTCCTCCCCTCTCTTCTCATCTCCTCTTCTCCCCTATTCTCCTCTCCTCCTCTCTTCTCCATCCCTATCTTCCCCCCTCCCCTCCTCCCCTCTCTTCTCATCTCCTCTCCTCCTCTCTCCCCGTCTCTTCTCCCCTCCTCCCCTCTCTTCTCCCCTCCTCCCCTCTCTTCTCATCACTTATCCTCTCTTCCTCTCTTATCATCCTCTCCTCTCCTCTTCTCCTCCTCGCCTCTCATCTCTCCTCCTCTCCTCTCTCATATCCTCCTCTCCTCTCCTCCCCTATCCTCCTCTCTTCTCCCCTCCTCCCCTCTCTTCTCATCACTTATCCTCTCTTCCTCTCTTCTCCTCCTCTCCTCTCTTCTCCTCCTCTCCTCTCCTCTTCTCCTCCTCTCCTCTTATCTCCTCTCCGCTCTTCTCCTCCTCTCCTCTCCTCTCCTCTCCTCTCCTCTCCTCTCCTCTCCTCTCCTCTCCTCTCCTCTCCTCTCCTCTCCTCTCCTCTCCTCTCCTCTCCTCTCCTCTCCTCTCCTCTCCTCTCCTCTCCTCTCCTCTCCTCTCCTCTCTTCTCCTCCTCTCTCCTCTCCTCGAGCCACACAGCTCACAGACGGAAGCTCAGTAGATCAGCCCATGGTCCATCCAATCACAAGCATGCGCAAAAAGACCAACAGACCAGCCTGTGCCCCAGCAAGGACTTTTTGTCTTTATAACATGTTATTTACTGTAGTGCACCGTTCTAACTTATTATAATAAATATAAAGGAAGAGTAATATGGCCAGTACATAGAGACTCAAAAGGAGATTCTATCCCCAGGCCAACAGGATGCTCAATGCAACACTAATACATCCATTCTACATTCATTGCACACACATCCACATGCACACACTCACTTTAAACATTCACCTTTAACCTTCACTTTAGATACTTTAAACCCTTTTTAACACTGCACCACTGCACCATATTTTATTTTATATATATATGATATATTTATTACTAAATGAAATGCACTACATCTCTACCTAATTTTTGGATTTTGTTGCATTTTGTACTTTAGTTTTGCATATTGTATATTTTTGGTCTTTATTCTTTAACTTTTTTACTGTATGAAGCACAATCTCAGGAGGCTCATACAGAACCAAGTGACAAATAAAACAAAACTTGACACCTTTACTAAAACATTAGCAGATCGGATTCACCACCGTGCTGTGGAATCGTGATAGACTGCCTGACACCGGTACTGACAGGTAGCTGTCCCAGATTGCACCCAAATGACTGCATAAAAAAAAAAAAAAAAAAAAAAAAAAGGCAGCGAGGCCCCTGAGGCCTGAATAGAGAGTGACCCATCAGAAAGATGACCCATCAGAGGCGAGAGATGAGAGCTCAGCTGAAACACCACAGCAATGTTAACTCAGCTGCTGCTCTTTTCAATGTTTTTTCCCAACAAGTCCTGCTGGCAGAATAATGAAGGACCCTCACCACCCCAACAAGTCCTGCTGGCAGAATAATGAAGGACCCTCACCACCCCAACAAGTCCTGCTGGAAGAATGATGAAGGACCCTCACCACCCTAACAATAGCCTGTTCAAGCTGCTGCGGCCAGGCAAGTGCCTCCGCATACATGCAGCAAGAACAGAGAGACTCAGACTCAGCTTCTTCCCCCAGGCCATCAGAACACTTAACACTGATCTCTCCATGCACAAGCACACATAACACACACACACACACACACACACACACACACACACACACACACACACACACACACACACACACACACACACACACACACACACACACACACACACACACACACACACACACACACACACACACACACACACACACACACACACACACACACACACACACACACACACACACTACAGAAAAGGTCAATACACCTGAAAATACTTAAAAATACACAACTGTGGTATATTATTGTACATTGTGTATTACAATGCTTCTTAGCTTAGAACTGTATTGTATTTTATTCATATTACTTTATCATGTCTATTTTATTATCTATTCTATCTTACTATTGTATTTTTGCACAATCAAGGCGGGCATGGCCACCTTCATTTCACTACATGTCTGGATGTGCATGTGACAAATAAATCTCTTGAATCTTGGTTTATCTATTTTTTTTTATAATTTATGCAAATATCACATTTCAGTTATAATTTCAAATTATACATCTTCCATTTCCTTCCCCGTTCCTATCCCCTAACGGTTAGGGGCCTAACCCCACCCCATCCCACCCAAGGAGGGCGACAACAAACATACATATAATTCACATAAATACATTTTTTAAATCATTTTAATAATTAAACATAAATACAGATGTGACCGAAAAAACTACGCAAAAAGAAATGAAATAAAATTTTAATAAGAAAAAAATAATAATAAATAAAAAATTGGAAAGTAAATTTAACACCCTCAGTGGTAGTAAGACCACCACAATGCCATCTCCCCAGCCATACGTGGACTAGCAGTGTCAGAAAGGTAGGTGGGGGAAGGAGGGAGTTTGGAAGGAGAAGGGACTTAGGTCATATGGGTTTTAAATCTCTTGAATCTTGAATCTTGGCACATACTCTGCCTTCAGCAACATCAGAGCAGAGCGTCTGAGGAGGAGTGGACGTGGCCGTGCTGCATCGAGGGAGCTCTGACAGCAGGACTGTCACTGTGTGACGCTAAATAATGGAGATTGATATGACAGCCGTAAAAAAGAAAAGAAAAGGCACCTTCTCCTGCACTAGATAAGCCTAGCCTACACTGTAAAACATAAATGTTTTTTCACGGGAAATTCACTGTATTATTTTACAGATTACTTTTGTTTTTCTACTTTAAGTGTAAATGCCATAAAAATACAGTAGATTACCTTTTATCAAAATATTAACCATTAAACAAAGGTTGTAATCTGTAAATGTATTTGATTTTACTGTAATTTGACAGTAAGTATTTGGCAACCATTGATGCCAGACATTTACCGTTTTCTTGCAGCTTTTTCTCTTACAGTGTACGGTTTAGTATAAAGTGTAGTTAGATACGGTGCAAACGTGTTTTGCTAAATGGTAAATGGTGCATTTATATAGCAACTTTTATCCAAAGCGCTTTACAATTTCTGTTCCTCACATTTCACCCATTCACTCACACATTCACCGACGGCGAAGGCGACCATGCAAAGTGCCGACCTCATCGCCGTTAAGAGTCCTTGCTCAAGGACACTTCGACACACTGCCCGGGAGGAGCGGGAATTGAACTGGGAATCTCCAGGGATTACCAGACCACTGCTCTACGAAAGACAAAAGTCTTTCTCTGGTCTGCATCCCCTTAACAATTGTGTGTATTGAGCCGTACTGTATTGTACCCATTCTGCAATCTGTTAATACAGTTTTCAATCAATCAATCAATCAATCAATCAATCAATCAATCAATCAATCAATGCGTGACGGGCTGATGTTACCTAACGGTATTGAGGAGCTGTCTGTTCAGCTTCCGCGTTCGTAAGGATCACATAATCCTTGCTGTAGGCTACAGTACCATACATTGTTATTAGCTTCTGGCCTATTTCAAGTTCAAGTTCAAGTTTCTTTATTAGTTGTCATACAGAAGTACAGAATACTTTTATACAAAATGCTTCTTTCTGTTACGCTCCAGAGACTGTGCTAGACAAAAATAGACAAGTATAAAATAAGTATAGCAAGTATAAAAATAGAAGTCAAGTACGTAGACAAGTGTTCCGTATATACATATATACAATGTGCAATGCAGAGTAGAAGTAACTGAGTTACAATACAATATACTATACAGTACAAAGCGGAAATGGGATGAGGTACAATTTAGGTACAATTTACTGTAAGGTGTAATGAGGTGTGGGTTGTAGTGCAAATTCTTTACCAATACATATAAAGTGTGTTTAGGTGTTCTAAAGTGGGTAAAGTGGGTGCTGCAGTGAGTTGTTTGTTTTAAAGTGAGTGTGTGCGTGTGGATGTGTGTGCTGTGAGTGAATTTGATGGTTGATACATAGTGTTATTGTCATTTAGCATTCTGATGGGCTGAGGATATAATCTTCTTCTAAGTCTCTCTGTGCTTGCCATGGGACTCCGGTATCGCTTGCCTGACCGCAGCAGTTCAAAGAGGCAGTTGTTTGGGTGGCTGGAGTCTTTGATAATTCTCTTAGCCTTACCCATGCACCGCTTGTTGTAAATGTCCTGGCGAGTGGGAAGCCCCCCTCCAATTGTGCGTTTGGCTGAACGGGCCACTCTATTATCTACTATTTATGTCTTTGTGTGCAATATTGGAGAGAAGGTAGGCTAATTAATTTAGGCAGAATATTGACTCAGCTGTCAAGATGAAATGCATCTCTGACAGATGTATCTATAGGTATCTAGAGGTATCTAGAGGTATCTATAGGTATCTAGAGGTATCTATAGGTATCTAGAGGTATCTATACTGTAGGTATCTCTGTGCCATAACAGGTTTGAATTGGAGGGCCACAGGTCATTGAGCTCATCGATGTGAGTCAGGTTCACTTTTGAATAATTTGTGAACACATTAACACATTAATTATAACAATGCCTGACTATGGGAAACCCAATATAGCTGGGATATATATATATATATATATATATATATATATATATATATATATATATATATATATATATATATATATATATTAGGGATGCTTGATATTGGCTTTTATACCGATACCGATATACCGATATTGTCCAACTCTTAATTTCCGATACCGATATCAACCGATATCACATTTTAATGCCGATATCGGCCGATAATATCGGTAGGCCGATAATATCGGACATCATTTCTATAGAAATGTAAAAAAAAATAATAATAATTGAAAACCGATATTTTCCGATATCACATTTTAATGCCGATATCGGCCGATAATATCGGTAGGCCGATAATATCTGTCATCCCTAATATATACATATATACAATTCTAAATATAGCAGCTATATGAGGAAATATATGTCAGGCAATATATCAAACGTTAGCTAGTTAACAAAGTATTTTGCAGACAATTCTGACATCTGATGTAATAATTAAATCTTCTTTTATAGTGTCTTTGTCTCCAGCCTCGTTGGTACTGGTACTTCCTGTGTCCAGCCTCTGGTACTTCCTGTCTCCAGCCTCTTTGGTACTGGTACTTCCTGTCTCCAGCCTCTTTGGCACTGATACTTCCTGTCTCCAGCCTCTTTGGTACTGGCACTTCCTGTCTCCAGCCTATTTGGTACTGGTACTTCCTGTCTCCAGCCCCTTTGGTACTGGTACTTCCTGTTTCCAGCCTCTTTGGTGCTGGTACTTCCTGTTTCCAGCCTCTTTGGTGCTGGTACTTCCTGTCTCCAGCCTATTTGGTACTGGTACTTCCTGTCTCCAGCCCCTTTGGCGCTGGTACTTCCTGTCTCCAGCCTATTTGGTACTGGTACTTCCTGTCTCCAGCCCCTTTGGTGCTGGTACTTCCTGTGGGGAGAATGTGTACTTATTTCCAACAACAACAGCCAGATTGCTACCTGGTGCGTTGTGGAGCCATCCTGCCATCGAGTGAATATAATAGAAAGCTTCTCAACGCCAAGCGTTCTGTCACTCCCTGTTCCTCATCCTGTTACTCTGTCCTCTCTGTCGCTTTTGAAGAAGAGGAAATGAGAGAAATAGGATTTAATAACAAGTGTTTCTACAAGCGTCCCCCGCGGGGGGGGGTTGTGACTGTAATTTAAAAAACAACATGCTTCACTTTGAGGCTTTGATACACCAATTAAAACAAGTGTGACCTACGTGTGAGAGAGAGAGAGAAAGAGAGGAGAGAGAGATGAGAGAGAGAGAGAGTGAGAGATAGGGGGAGAGAGATGGGGAGAGAGAGGGGGAGAGAGGGAGAGAGATAGATAGTAAGAGAGAGGGTGAGAGAGATGGGGAGAGATAGGGGGAGAGATATAGAGTGTAACGTTCTGGGTTCTTGTCTTAGGAACCCTACTGTCATTCTGGAGTTATTTCACCTGGTGGTTGGTATCTGCACACATTGTTGGTCACGCCCTCTTCCTGATGTGTCACTGATTGTTCTGTCACCACTGGTTGCTGTCACGAGCTGTCAATTATCTGTCACTGATTGATGCATTGGAATGGTTGGTATTTGACTATATATTCACTCATTGTTTCTCTCTGTCCTTGTCGAGGCTTCAGACTGTCGATCGTGTGGAAGGAGATGGAGAAAGTGCTGACCTTCTCGCTGTTTATTTATCTGCTGTTATCTACCTTTCTCTCAGTTGACGCTCTGTGTCTTTTCCTGGTATCCCTTTTGCTCAGTGTTCTTATATTAAAAGACACCTGGAAGAAAGAGCAACCCATTCTCTGTCTCACATTATTTCCTCCACTATTGGACTCACATTTGCTTACCTGCACGCGTAACAGAAGGCTCGACCATAATGAGCTCCATGGAGGAAATAAGAGATGAGATGATCGCACAGCGGGACCAGCTGAGAGTCCTGCTCGAGCGCCAGTCTGCAGTCAGCATCGAGCTGGGTCAGCTAGGAGACCTGACGATATCCTCCGGGGAGACGGCGAACTCGGCCTTAGCGGCCCGGTCCACCGCTGCCGAGTCGGAAGCAGCCAGGGGACCTGCAGCTGGAACGCCGCTGGCCAGCGGGGGAGGAGGGCTGGGACTTCCAGACAGAAGAGAGGACATCCGCGAGCCAAGGCTGCCACCTCCTGACCGCTATGGAGGAGCGCCGGAGGGATGTTGTGAGTTTGTCACCCAGTGCGCTCTTGTGTTTTAGCTACAACCTCACACTTTCCCCACTCATGTGTCTCGGGTAGCTTATATAATCACACTGCTTACTGGCCTGGCTCTTTCCTGGGCTACTGCTGAATGGGAGAATGGGTCGCAGATCTGCAACAATGTGGATGCCTTCACCCGGGAGATGCGTCATGTATTTGATACCTCCCGGGTGATTTCCATTTTTACGAAGCCGTGCGGTCGACTTGTGTCCTGCCGGCAGGGCATTCGCACTGTTGCAGATTATGCGATCGATTTTCGCATAGTGGCTCGGCTCGGGAGGCGGCCTGGCCGGAGATTCCTTGCTGCGTACTGTTTGCACAGGGTCTCTCAGTGCGCATGCGGGACGAGATGTCCACCCGTGAGCTACCAGAGTGCTTGGACTTCCTCATCAACCTGGCAATAAAAGTCGATAATCGACATCGGGAGAGGGAGCGCGAGAGGGGAGCCTCATCTCAAGGACTCTTCTGCCCCTCTTCCGGTGTCGAACTCCCCGCATTTCCACACACAAGAGAGAGCCTGGGTGACGAACCAATGCAACTGGGTGCCCTCAGCGTGTCCGGGGCGGAGAGGCTGAGGCGCATTGAAGAGAAGCGCTGTTTCCGCTGCGGCCGCACAGGGCATCGGTTTTCCAGCTGTCGGGGATATTCGGGAAACCGGGTGGCCCACTAGACTTGGGGAGAGTTATAGCAGGTGGGCATTCCTCCCCGGTCACTGATGACAATCATACTTTTTTGAATGTCACGGTTGGGTGGGGGGATGTTAGTAAGACTACCAGGGCTTTGGTGGATTCTGGGGCGGCGGGCAATTTAATTCATGAGGGGTTGGCACTTGAGTGGGGGGTTCCCTTGGAAACCCTAGAGGTACCTATTCCTGTCCACTCTTTGGATGGTCATCCTCTGGGCTGTGGAGTCATTACCCAGCGCACCGGGCAGCTACGGGTGCAGGTGGCGGGTAATGGGTGGGAATTGTTAGATTTTTTTGTTGTCATGTCTCCCTGCTCCATGATTGTGTTAGGCCACCCCTGGCTTGCTATGCATAACCCGTGTATTAATTGGGCTACGGGTGAACTCTCCATGGGAAGCGGCATCAAGGCTGATGCTGGGCGAGAGTTCACCCGCCCCTTCCCCCTCCCCTCTTTTGTCTCTCTCCAGGATGATGGTGAGTGTTGCAGACTCCGTCTTATCTCCCAACCCCGATTTAGCAGGAGTACCTGCGGCCTATTGTGACCTGGTGGACGTTTTTAGTAAAACGCGTGCTAATGCACTACCGCCTTGTGGTATCCTGACGTAATGGTTTCACCCATAAGTTGGTTTAGCCCAGACTCTTGATAATGACGTCAGATACGGTACCTGTCAGTTCATGTATGCAACCCCCAAATGGAAGTAAACAAACCTTGAGCTATAATGTCATTGTGTGGACATTCAGTTCTGTCTGCTAGACACTAAGAGTGACAGCCAGAATAGAAACATTACATGGTGTCAGAATTTTAAGCTTATTTTGGAAATGTTTGGAATGGACAGTTCGGGCGTTCCAATGCCGAGAATGGACTGGGACTCGTCCAATCTACCCGATGCATGGAGGAAGTTTCGCCAGCATGTGGAGTTAATGTTTTCGGGACCTTTGTCTGCAAGAACAGAGGAGGCGAAATGCAGCTACCTACTCCTGTGGATCGGAGAGAAGGGCAGAGATGTCTTCAATATGTGGACTCTGACGGTAGACGAAAGGAAGGTACTGAATACGTACTATGCAGGTTTTGAAGCCTATGTTATACCCAAAGCTAACCCCATTTTTGCACGTTATACGTTCCACGAACGGATACAAGGCGACAGTGAGAACTTTGATCAGTTTGTAACAGAGCTTAAGCTGCTAGTGAAGGACTGTAATTACGACAAAAGTGACGAAATGGTCCGAGACAGAATCGTGGTTGCCACTAACTCAGCAAGAGTGAGGGAGAAGCTGCTCTGCTACGGTCCAGATTTAACGCTGGAGAAGACGATTGACATCGCAAGATCACATGACGTTTCCCAGCAACAACTAAAAACAATGGGATGTGCGACTGTGAGTGGAGCTAATCAGTCTGTGCACGCAGTTAGCAGCAGGAGACCATTCAAACCGGACCAAGCACGTTATGGTCGCAAAACAGTGAGCAAGGCTGACGTCATGCAGGAGGAATGTGGAGCATGCGGGAGAGAGCACAGCCGTGCTCAGGAATGTCCAGCTAATGGACGTCAATGTAACAACTGCAACAAATTCAACCACTTTGCTAGGATGTGCAGGTCAGCACCACAGCGACGTCAGATAAAGCCACAGGCAAAGAGGATGCATGATATATCTGACACTGGTGAGCAGCAAAGTGATGATGATGAACTGTACATTGACACTATAACAAAACAGCATGCAAACACAGACAAAGAACAAGCCTTTGCAGAATTACAAATTGGAAAACAGAGGCACAAGCTCAAATTTAAAATTGACACAGGTGCTCAGGCTAATGTGATACCAGCCAACACATTCCATGAGCTATTTGGAAATGTAGTATTAAGCCCGCAGGCCAGCAAGCTCTCAGGCTATGGTGGGCATGTGCTTACTGTAAAAGGGGCCTGCAGGCTAACATGCAGATATAAAGAGAAGACAGTCATGCTTGACTTTGATATAATTGATGCCCATGCTCCACCTGTGTTGGGCATGAGAGCATGTATAGACCTGAATTTGGTCAAAATAATCCATACAGTCAATGCACAGCCCAAACCACACTTGAACATCATGGATGAATATGCAGATGTGTTTGAAGGCATTGGACTGTTTCCCGGTGAGTGTACCATTCACCTCAGACCTGACGTAACACCAGTGGTGTGCCCACCTCGCCGCATACCATACGCCCTACGTAGTCGGCTCAAAAGTGAGCTGGATGAAATGGAGAAAATGGACATAATCCAGAAGGTCACTGAGCCAACAGACTGGGTCAATGCACTGGTGGTTGTAGAAAAACCCAAAAGGAAAAAGCTTAGGATTTGTCTAGATCCCCGCCCCCTGAACAAAGCCATCCTGAGACCCTACTACCCGCTCCCTGTTCTAGATGACATTACCCCAAAATTAGCGGGTGCACAGTATTTCAGTGTGCTAGACGCCAGGTCTGGGTACTGGAATATAAAACTCAGCCATGAGTCATCCGTTCTCACCACGTTCAACACCATCTATGGCAGATATAGGTTCAATAGACTCCCATTCGGAATCATATCTGCACAAGATGAGTTTCAGAGACGAGTGGATGAGGCCTACGAGGGACTCCCGGGCGTCGCCGCCATTGTCGATGACATCATTGTGTATGGCCGCACGAAAGAGGAGCACGATGCCAACCTGCGTGGCATGCTGGAGAGAACCAGACAGATAGGAATAAAACTGAACAAAGACAAGAGCACCATCTGTGTGACAGAGGTGAACTACTTTGGACACACACTGACACGAGAAGGTGTCAGACCTGACCCCAACAAGGTTTCGGCGATCAAGGACATGGCCGCGCCACAGAGTAAAGCAGAGCTGGAGACAATATTGGGCATGATCACGTACTTGTCAAAATTTGCCCCCAGACTCTCAGAGGCAACGGCCCCGCTCCGTCAACTGTTGAAAGAGAGCAGTGAATTTGTATGGGACTCGAACCATGATGTTGCTTTTCAGCAAGTGAAAAGCATTTTAACACAAGAGCCAGGTCCAGTACTTGCCTACTTTGACCACACAAAGGATGTGAAACTGCAGGTTGATGCCTCCAAATATGGATTGGGAGCAGTCCTACTGCAGCAAGAGAAACCAGTCGCATACGCGTCCAGAGCACTGAATGAGACTGAAGTCAATTATGCTCAGATCGAAAAGGAGCTGTACGCCGTGCTCTTTGGATGTAAGCGATTCCACCAATACCTGTACGGACGCCAGGTGATCGTCGAGTCAGACCACAAGCCACTGGAGACAATAATGCGCAAACCCCTTGCAGCTGCACCGCCGAGGCTCCAACGCATGATGCTTCAGTTGCAAAGATATAGCATTAACATTGTTCATAAGCCTGGAAAGCAGATTCCAGTGGCAGACACACTATCTAGGAAGCCGCTAGCGTGCTGTGATGACTCACTGAGTGAGGGCATGGACTCGCAAATACACTCAGTTGTAAGCAGTGCGCCTGTGAGCGACCGGAAAATGGAAGACATCAGAACTGCTACAGCCAAAGACGAGCAGCTCTCAGCCTTGAAGAAGATCATCCAATCAGGGTGGCCAGACACTGCAAGACAATGCCCCTCTGCCATCACTGAATATTGGAACCACCGGGATGAAATAACAGAATCGAATGGCATTCTGCTTAAAGGTGAGAAAATCATTGTGCCACACTCACTCAGAGGTGACATGCTGTCACGCATACACACAGGCCACTTCGGCATGGAGAAGTGTAAGCAGCGTGCAAGAGATGTTCTATTCTGGCCAGGGATGTGCAAACAAATAGAGACACTAGTTGGATCTTGTAGCATTTGCCTCGAACGACGCAACTCCATCCCCAAAGAGCCAATGCTGTCACACCCCATTCCAGAGCGACCTTGGCAGGTGATAGCCACTGATCTGTTCAAATGGAACAACACTGACTATATAGTTGCAGTTGACTATTATAGTAGGTATTTCGAGGTAGAAAAAATCACTAGCCTCACATCCACCGCTGTGATTCAGAAACTCAAGGCCATGTTTTCCAGGTTCGGGATTTGTGAGAAATTGCTCAGCGACAATGGACCGTGCTATAGCTCGCAAGAGTTCAAGAACTTTGCGAATACATGGGATTTTGAGCACATCACAAGCAGCCCCCTGTACCCGCAGAGCAACGGGCTGGCTGAGAAAACTGTGCAAACAGCTAAAGCCATCATGGACAAAGCACATGCACATAGGTCAGATCCATATCTCAGCCTGTTGGAATACCGAAACACACCAGTGGACGGATTCAAGTCACCAGCACAGCTGCTGATGAGCCGATGTTTGCGCTCAATCCTTCCAACCACTGAGAAACAGCTGCGACCAGAACTTGCCTGTCGCAGTGCAGTTCTAGGCATACGAGAACTGTGCCAAAAACGTCAAAGGCAATACTATGACAGCAATGCCAAACCACAGCCTGCACTGCCAGTAGGAGCCACAATCCGCTTCCAGCAACCAACAGGGTCGTGGAAACCCGCCACAGTCGTCGGACCAGCAGGGACCCAGCGATCCTACAACATCATCACGGATGAGGGCCACACGCTCCGGCGCAATCGGCGTCACCTCCTACAGACCACCGAGGGAGATACACGTCACGGAGTGGCAACGGATGGTCGACAGGTCGAGCCTCAGGCCACTGAGACTGTACAGCAGACTGTTGAAAATTCCCCAACTGTGCCACCACAAGGCATTACTACCAGGTCAGGCCGCTTAGTTAAGCCGAGAGACATTCTAGACCTGTGACTATTATTGCACTGATGTTGTTAAAAGAAAAGAAAAGATTTTTTTTTTGGTTTGTGATAGATGTGATTTGCACTTATGGTGTTATGGTGGTATAATTATATGGTGTTATAATTAAATGCACTTATTTTGAAAGAAGGGAAATGTGGTATCCTGACGTAATGGTTTCACCCTTAAGTTGGTTTAGCCCAGACTCTTGATAATGACGTCAGATACGGTACCTGTCAGTTCATGTATGCAACCCCCAAATGGAAGTAAACAAACCTTGAGCTATAATGTCATTGTGTGGACATTCAGTTCTTTCTGCTAGACACTAAGAGTGACAGCCAGAATAGAAACATTACACGCCTCATAGACCTTACGACTGCCCCATTCATCTTCTACCTGGTACCTCTCCACCCCGTGGGCAGATGTTTTCTCTCTCTCGCCCTGAGACAGTGTCCATGAACACTTATATTCGAGAGGCACTGTCCGCGGGGCATATTCGTCCGTCCACATCTCCTGCAGGCGCTGGCTTCTTTTTTGTTGCTAAGAAAGATGGTAGTCAGCGGCCGTGCATCGATTATAGGGGATTGAACAGCGTCTCCATCAAGAACCGCTACCCTTTGCCTCTCATGGACACCGCCTTTGAGTGTGTCATGAACCAAACTCAAGGTACAGACAAAACAAGGGAGACCACACAAGTACTTGAGGTTTTTAAAGAAAAGTAATTTAATTATGCTATTTAAACTATGTACAAACAAAATAAATTAAAGAATGAATGGATCAGTAATATCAGTAATGTAGTGAGTGCATGAGTGAGTCAGTGTGTTGTGCGTGTAAATGATAATATGAGAAACAACCAAACCAAATTTAAACAAACAAAATGTCAGGACCAGCTTGGAGGAGAGACAGACAGACAAAATGGAGAAGTCAGGCCTTTTACAGAGGTGTGCCTCCTCCTCAGATGCACAGGTGCGTCTGATTGCCAGTCTGTGGATGACAGACATGTTAATGGAGACAATCCAGGTATATTCCTGAGTCCACCTGTAGGAGAGGGATGGGGTTGTCACAAGTGCTTACAGGGGGCACAGGTCTTCTCTAAACTTGACTTACGTAATGCATACAACAACCTGGTCAGGGTTAGGGAGGGGGACGAGTGGAAAACTGCATTTAACACGCCTAACGGGCATTATGAGTATTTCGTCATGCCCTTTGGTTTAGCTAATGCTCCAGCAGTTTTCCAAGCCCTGGTTAACGACGTGGTGCAGGATTTAATTGGGGTGTCCGTTTTTGTGTACTTAGATGACATCCTAATTTTTTCTCGCGATATGGTGCAACACCAACTGCACGTCCGTGAGGTGCTACAGCGTCTCCTCAAGCATCATCTATTTGTTAAGGCAGATAAGTGTGTGTTTCACACTGACACCGTTTCCTTCCTGGGCTTTGTGTTGACAATGGGTGATCTTTGCATGGATCCAGTCAAGGTGAGTGCAGTCTTGGACTGGCCATGCCCTTCGTCGCTCAAGGAGTTACAACGGTTTTTGGGCTTTGCAAATTTTTACAGCCGTTTTTTATTCACAATTTCAGCGCCTTAGTCATTCCTCTAACAGCTCTCACTAAGGCCTCTCTCCCTGGCTTTGAATGGTCGCCGTGGGAAGAGTCAGCCTTCTGCGACCTCAAACGTCGGTTTACCTCCGCCCCTGTTCTGATCCGCCACGATTCAGAGGTTCGGTTTATAGTGGAGGTGGACACCTCTGACATCGCGGTGGGGGGGGGGGGGGGGGTGATCTCTCAGAGATGCTTAAAGGACTGGAAAGTGCATCCTTGTGGGTAATCGGCAACTACAATGTGGGTAATCGGGAGTTGTTGGCAATCAAGTTGGCACTGGAGGAATGGAGACATTAGTTAGACTTAGTTAAACTTATCCAAATATGGTATTTTCATGGAGAACAGTGCAGCTGCAACAGATAGCACTTTAGTGATAATTTTCTGTAATCCAAAAAAAAAAAAAATGTTTTTTTTTTTTTTTTTTTTTAATCTCAGGCCCCCCCTGTCATGCCTCTGCGCCCCCCCTGGGTGTGGCACATCCTTTCATTGTTTGGACTGATCATAAGAACTTGGCTTACATCCAGGGGGCTAAACGCCTTAACGCTTGCCAGGCCAGGTGGGCGTTATTCTTCACTCGATTTTGATTTTCCATATCCTACCGGCCCGGTTCCAAGAACGTCAAGCCTGACGCTCTGTCACGCCAGTTTGACCCTCCGGACCGGGAGGAGAAGCCCCATCCTATTATTCCACAGGCCCTTATTTTGGCTCCCGTGTCATGGGGCATAGATAGGGTGGTAAGATCGGCTCTGGCACGGGAGCCCGATCCTGGTGGGAGTCCTCCGGGGCGGATGTATGTGCCCAATGCTGGCGTGCTCGTGACTGCTGCAGTCGGCACATACCTCTTCACTCACCGGCCACCCTGGGGCCACCAGGACCCTGGAGTTTATCCGTAGGAGGTTCTGGTGGCCTACATAGGAGGGGGATATGCGTTCCTTTGTGGCGACCTGTCCAGTGTGCGCGCGTAGTAAGACCTCTCGCCGTGCACCGGCGGGTCTCCTCCGGCCGCTTCCTATTCCCAAACGTCCCTGGGCGCACATATCCCTGGATTTTATTTCTGGCCTTCCCCCGTCAGATGGGCTTCTCCAAGGCGGCCCATTTCATTCCCCTTCCCAAACTTCCTTCGGCTTGAGAGACTGCTGACATGGTGGTGCAGCACATCTTTCGGGTTCACGGGTTGCCAGTGGATATTGTGTCTGACCGCGGTCCTCAGTTCGCCTCTAGGTTCTGGAAGGCATTTGCCTCCGTCAGCCTGTCGTCTGGGTTTCATCCGCAGTCTAACGGGCAGACGGAGCGCGTCAACCAGGATCTGGAGGGGGTTCTGATGTGTTACGTTGCCGGTTGTCCGGCGACATGGAGTAGGAGGTTGGCGTGGGCTGAGTACATGCATAATACCCTCCTCTCCTCCTCTACTCGTATGTCTCTCTTTGAGTGTCAGTATGGTTTTCAACCTCCTGTTTCCCGAACATGAGCAGGAGGCTGAGGTACCTCCGGCTCCAGTTTTCCGTCCTGGGCAGCGGGTTTGGCTTTCCACCCGTGATCTCCCTCTCCGGGTGCAATCCAAGAAGCTAGCCCCCCGCTTCATAGGACGTTTGGGCTTCTCCAAGGCGGCCCACTTCATTCCCCTTCCCAAACTTCCTTCGGCTCGAGAGACTGCTGACATGGTGGTGCAGCACATCTTTCTGGTTCATGGGTTGCCAGTGGATATTGTGTCTGACCGGGGTCCTCAGTTCGCCTCTAGGTTCTGGAAGGCATTTGCCTCCAGCCTCGGCGCCTCCGTCAGCCTGTCGTCTGGGTTTCATCCGCAGTCTAACGGGCAGACGGAGCGCGTCAACCAGGATCCGGAGGGGGTTCTGATGTGTTACGTTGCCGGTTGTCAGGCGACGTGGAGTAGGAGGTTGGCGTGGGCTGAGTACATGCATAATACCCTCCTCTCCTCCTCTACTTGTATGTCTCCCTTTCAGTGTCAGTATGGTTTTCAACCTCCTGTTTCCCGAACATGAGCAGGAGGCTGAGGTACTTCCGGCTCCAGTTTTCCGTCCTGGGCAGCAGGTTTGGCTTTCCACCCGTGATATCCCTCTCCGGGTGCAATCCAAGAAGCTAGCCCCCTGCTTCATAGGACCCTTTAAAGTGGTTCGTCGGGTGAACCCTGTCGCTTACAGGTTACGGCTTCCGGTCTCTATGAGGATTCATCCGACGTTTCATGTGTCCCTGTTGAAGCCATTCCTCTCATCGCTCTTGTCCCGCCTCTTCTTGCGGTTCCGCCGCACCGCATTCTTGACGGTCAAACTGTCTACACGGTGCGGATGATCATGGGTTGTAGGCGGAGGGGGAGAGGGTTGCAGTTCTTGGTGGATTGGGAGGGGTACGGGGTAGAGGAGCGTTCTTGGGTGCCTCAAAGGGATATTTTAGATCCCAGCCTGATCGACGATTACCGGCGGCTGTATCCCGAGGCCCCTAGGTGAACGTCAGGTGCTGTTCGTCGGGGGGAGGTACTGTAACATTCTGGGTTCTTGTCTTAGGAACCCTACTGTCATTCTGGAGTTATTTCACCTGGTGGTTGGTATCTGCACACATTGTTGGTGACGCCCTATTCCTGATGTGTCACTGATTGTTCTGTCACCACTGGTTGCTGTCACGAGCTGTCAATTACCTGTCATTGATTGATGCATTGGAATGTTTGGTATTTTACTATATATTCACTTCTTGTTTCTCTCTGTCCTTGTCGAGGCTTCAGACTGTCGAGCGTGTGGAAGGAGCTGGAGAAAGTGCTGACCTTCTCGCTGTTTATTTATCTGCTGTTACCTTTCTCTCAGTTGACGCTCAGCGTCTTTTCCTGGTATCCCTTTTGCTCAGTGTTCTTATATTAAAAGACACCTCGAAGAAAGAATACAGAGATATAGAGACATAGAGGGATACATAGATATAGAGAGAGGGCGAGAGAGAGAGGGAGAGAGAGTGAGACAGAGATATAGAGAGATGATGAGAGATATAGGGGGAGAGAGGGATAGAGAGATATATAGAGAGGGAGACAGATATAGGGATACAGAGAGAGAGGGAGAGAGAGTGAGACAGAGCGAGAGGGTGAGAGAGATATAGGGGGAGAGGGATAGGGAGATATAGATATAGATAGAGAGAGACAGAGATATAGAGAGATACAGAGAGAGAGACAGAGAGAGAGAAAGGAAAGGATGCACTGGAGTAAGGGATGACAGAGAGGGAGGGTATGCACTGGAGCGAGGGATGACAGATGGATGAAAGGAACAATATAGGGATGACAGAGAGGGATGGGAGAAACGATATAGGGATGACAGAAATGGAGGATAGGAATGATAGATGGATGACAGAGAGGGAGGAGAGGAACGATAGAGGGATGACAGATAGGGAGGAGAGGAACGAAGAGAGTGAACAGTTTCAAGTACCTCGGAGCCCACATATCCGAGGACTTGACATGGACCACACACATTGACAGTGTTGTGAAGAAGGCACGACAATGCCTCTACTTCCTCAGGCGCCTAAGGAAGTTCCGGTAGCACTTTATAATAACACCCTGTTATAATACATTTATAAGGTATTTGTAGATAATGAACTAATCATGAACAAACCATTTATATACATTCATAAATGATTATTAAATCATTTATAACTATATTTGTATAACATTTACAGATTAGTTCTACATTATTTATAACTCATTATCAACATTGTTTGTACTTGATTTGTTCATCATTAAATAATGTTGTTTAATGTGTAGTAACACATTTGTAGATGCTTTGAAAAATGGATATGAAAAAACGACTATACTGTATCTCCATTTATTTTTCATGTTCAACAAATGATTTGTTAATACATTCATAAAACATCTATAAATCATTTGCAGATGCTATTGTGGGGGCCATCTGAAGTGAAGCCTATTCATCATTAACAAATGTCTAATACAGTTAATTATTTGTTAACTTTTTCATCAAATGGTAAATGGTAAATGGCTGCTTTTTTATATAGCGCTTTTATCCAAAGCGCTTTACAATTTGTTACTCACATTTTACCCATTCACTCACACATTCACACACCGACGGCAGAGGCAACCATACAAGGTGCCAACCTGCTCATCGGGAGCAATTAGGGGTTAAGTGTCTTGCTCAAGGACACATAGACACGCTGCCCGGGAGGAGTGGGAATCGAACCGGGAACCTCCGGATTGCCAGACGACTGCTCTACCTCCCAAGCCACTGTCGCCCCCTGTTACAAATGTTACAAATGTTGTAGACAGCTTTCGGATACACCCTTCTTTGTGACATCAAACAGTGACAGAATTAGGACTAAAGATAAATGCAATTGTATTAACATATAAAATACATGTGCATGACATATAGTGTAACATGGGGGGCACTAGGACCCAGGAGTACCCTGGCCAGGTGGGTATCTAGAGAGGAAGTCTGTGTGTTGCCGTCTGCCGTGCCGACACACAAGGGCAATAATTATTTGTATAGGCACGGATACAGCCTGAAAATACAAATAATTATTACCCTTGTGTGTCGTGTCATCATCACATACCGCAATATACTGAGCACACATTAGGAACAAATGTAACGTTAGCGCCCACCACATCAAGTACGTCTACACAACATATAAGAGTTGTTTGTAGATCGGAAATGGTGGAATAGATTTACAAACAAAAAAGGTGTTTAAACTGCTCATACCTTATTAAAAGCGTGGGGCAGGAGCAGCACGGATAACTTGTTTCTGCATGTATCATGCTTCCATTCAAACAGACGGCAACACACGTGAAGTCAAGTCTCACTCTCGTGAGACTTCCTCTCTAGATACTCTACCTGGCCAGGGTACTCCTGGGTCCTAGTGCCCCCCCACCCAGTTACACTATAATTATGTCATGCACATGTATTTTATATGTTAATACAATTGCATTTATCTTTAGTCCTAATTCTGTCACTGTTTGATGTCACAAAGAAGGGTGTATCCGAAAGCTGTCTACAACATTTGTAACATGTGATGAAAAAGTAAACAAATAATTAACTGTATTAGACATTTGTTAATGATGAATAGGCTTCACTTCAGATTGGCCCCCACAATAGCATCTGCAAATGATTTATAGATGTTTTATGAATGTCTTAACAAATCATTTGTTGAACATGAAAAATAAATGGAGATACAGTATAGTCGTTTTTTCATATCCATTTTTCAAAGCATCTACAAATCTGTTACTACACATTAAACAACATTATTTAATGATGAACAAATCAAGTACAAACAATGTTGATAATGAGTTATAAATAATGTAGAACTAATCTGTAAATGTTATACAAATATAGTTATAAATGATTTAATAATCATTTATGAATGTATATAAATGGTTTGTTCATGATTAGTTCATTATCTACAAATACCTTATAAATGTATTATAACAGGGTGTTGTTATAAAGTGCTACCGAAGTTCCAAGTCAGTCAGAAGATCATTAAGAACTTCTACTCATGTACAATAGAGAGCATCCTGATTGGCAACATCACCTCCTGGTTTGGGAATAGCACTGCACAAGACCGTAGCAGACTACAAATAGTGACACGTTCAGCCGAACGCACAATGGACCTGTCTCAAAACCCTGCCCTCTTTTCTTGATCCTCCAATCACAGCTGTCGCTTACCTCTGACTTCCTCGTACAAACAAAGTTTGTACGAGGAAGTCAGAGGTAAGCGACAGCTGTGATTGGAGGATCAAGAAAAGGGGCAGGGTTTGAGACAGGTCTATTGGAGGGGGGCTTCCCACCCTCCAGAACATTTACAACAAGCGGTGCAGGGGTAAGGCTAAGAGAATCATCAAGGACTCCAGCCACCCGAACAATTGCCTCTTTGAACTGCTGCGGTCAGGCAAGCGATACCGGAGTCTTAAGGCGAGCACAGAAAGACTCAGAAGAAGCTTCTATCCCCAGGCCATCAGGCTGCTCAACGAACAATAAACACTATGCAACAACCATCAAATGCACACAGCACACACACACACACCCATACGCACACACTCACTTTAAACAAACAACACACTACAGCACCCACTCTCCACACTTTAGATCACCTAAACACACTTTATATTTATTGGTAAAGGATTTGCACTACAACTCGTACACCTTACTGTAAATTGTACCTAAATTGTACCTCATCCCATTTCTGCTTTGCACTATATAGTATTGTATATTAGTACATTGCATAGTATATTGTATATTGTATGGCAACTCAGTTACTGCTATTCTGCACCGAGCATTGTACATATGTCTATACTGAACACTGTGACCTCTATTTTTACTTCTATTTTACATGCTATACCATTTTATTTCATACTTATCTTGTCTAGCACAGTCTCTGGAGCGTAACAGTAAGAAGCATTTTGTATAAAAGTATTCTGTACTTCTGTATGACAACTATTAAAGAAACTTGAAACTTGAACGATAGAGTGATGACAGATAGATAGGCGAGGAATGATAGAGGGATAACAGAGAGGGAGAAGATAAATGATAGAGGGATGACAGATAGGGAGGTGAGGAATGATAGAGGGATGACATATAGGGAGAAGATAAATGATAGAGGGATGACGGAGAGGGAGGAGAGGAACGATAGAGGGATGACGGAGAGGGAGGATATGAATGATAGAGGGATGACAGAGAGGGAGAAGATAAATGGAGGGGGGCTTCCCACTCTCCAGAACATTTACAACAAGCGGTGCAGGGGTAAGGCTAAGAGAATTATCAAGGACTCCAGCCACCCAAACAACTGCCTCTTTGAACTGCTGCGGTCAGGCAAGCGATACCGGAGTCTCATGGCAAGCACAGAAAGACTCAGAAGAAGCTTCTATCCCCAGGCCATCAGGTTGCTCAACGAACAATAACACTATGCAACAACCATCAAATGCACTCACAACACACACATCCACACGCACACACTCACTTTAAACAAACAACACACTGCAGCACCCACTCTCCACACTTTAGAACACCTAAACACACTTTATATTTATTGGTAAAGGATTTGCACTACAACCCATACCTGAATGAATGAATGAATGAAAACTTTATTTAACAGATTGCAGAATGGGTACAATACAGTACGGCTCAATACATACAATTGTTAAGGGGATGCAGACCTGAGAAAGACGTTTGTCTTGTTTCCATCAGGGTCCCCCATTTTCAATTCATATAGACATTTATGACATACACAACATACATGACATTTATGGCATAGGGACATATAGGTATTTAGTACTGATACATTTGTGACATAGGCGGTATTCAAATATACAGTACTGTTACCCCTAGATCCTGACAGAGTATATACATATGATGGGGAGGGGACTGTACATTAGGAGGGGGTGGGTGGGTGGGAGGGAAATATACATACGGCGGGGAGGGAATATATACATGCGGTGGGGAGGAGACTGTCTATTAGGAGGTGGTGGGGGTTTTGGGCATTTACGGTGGCCAGTTTCGAATTGCAGCCTCCCGTAGGTGCTCTTTAAGGGCGGTTTTGAATGTGGGCAGGGATTCACATTCCTTTACAGCTTTGGGTAGGGCGTTCCACATTGTTGTGGCATAATTGCGAAACGTGTTTAGTCCCTTGTTTGAGCCGAATCTGGGTTTAACATGATTTGTTGAGCTTCCTCTGGTACACCTTACTGTAAATTGTACCTAAATTGTACCTCATCCCATTTCTGCTTTGCACTATATAGTATAAAGTATATTGCATAGTATATTGTACAGCATATTGTATGGTAACTCAGTTACTTCTATTCTGCATTGAACATTGTACATGTATATACTGAAGACTGTGTCTACGTACGTGCCTTCTATTTTTTACTTCTATTTTTACATGCTATACTATTTTATTCCAGCGAGAGATGAAGGAATGCAATATCCTGTGCTTCACGGAGACCTGGCTGAAATCAGTGACTCCCGATCACAGCATCTCTCCCTCCAACTCCTTCACCATCTTCAGAGCGGACCGTACAGAAGCCTCCGGGAAGAGCATCGGCGGGGGGCTATGCCTTATGACCAACAATGGCTGGACTAGCCCCGGGGAAGTGAAGATACTCTCCCGTTCATGCTCTCCCGACATGGAACACCTCACGATCCAATGTCGCCCGTTCCATCTTCCGCGCAAATTCACTGCAGTGATCATGACTGCAGTGTACATCCACCCCCAGGCGAACGTCGGCAGGGCGCTAGGGGAACTACACGACCATCTGAACGCGCACCAGATCAAGCATCCGGACGCAGCCATGATCGTAGCCGGGGACTTCAATCAGGCGAATCTGAAGAAAGTCATGCCGTCTTTCTTCCAGCACATCGTCTGCTCCACAAGGGGAGGAAAAACACACTGCTACACCCCGTTCAGAGCCGGATACAAGGCTGTACCGGCTCCACCATTAGCGGGAGCAACAAACACGTCGGATCATGCCGCCATCTTTTTGGTCCCAGCATATAAACATAGATCACGTGACGCCGTCGTGTCACGTGAGGTAAAAAAATGGGACGACCAATCAGAGGCCACGCTTCAGGACGCACTAGACATCGCCGACTGGGGAATGTTCAGGAGGAGTAACAGTGACGTCAGCGATTACACAGACGCTGTGGTGTCATTCATAACAACACTGGCTGATAGTATCGTCCCCACAAAGAAGGCGAGGGTGTTCCCAAACCAGAAACCATGGGTGGACAGTACCATCAGAGCAGCCCTGAACTCTCGCACCACTGCTTATAACCGGGGCAGAGAGTCAGGAAACATGAAAGAGTACAAGACAACAGTCTACACTCTGCGCAAGGCTGTCAAACTTGCTAAGAGGGCGTATGCCGACAAGATGGAGGCACAAATGGCACAGAATGACACAAGAGGCTTATGGCAGGGACTGAGGGCTATAACTGACTACAAAGTCAGTGCCCCCTCAATGGGGAGCGACGACGCCTCCCTTGCGGACCAGCTCAACATCTTCTACGCGCGGTTTGGTGCAAACAGTGGCACTGCTAGCCCAACGGCTAGTGACGTCACTGGTGCGCCGGCTGTTGTGGAGGGGGCATCCGCGGGGGGGCGGGGACGCTCTCTCATTGACGGTACACAGTGTGAGAAGAGAATTTATGCAGGTGAACACCAGGAAGGCTGCTGGCCCAGATGGTATAACAGGACGCATACTTAAGTCCTGTGCCAACCAGCTTGCCCCGGTGTTCACCGCCATATTTAATCAATCCCTGGCGGAGTCGGTGGTCCCTGCCTGCTTCAAGATGTCTACCATCATCCCTGTACCGAAGAAACCCTCCCCAACATGTCCAAATGACTACAGACCGGTGGCACTCACCTCTGTGGTCATGAAATGTTTTGAGAGGCTGGTCAAGGACCACATTTGTGCCTCCCTCCCCAGTGATATGGACCCTATGCAATTTGCATACAGGACAAACAGGTCCACTGACGACGCGGCCTCCCAGGTACTGCACAGCACCCTCTCCCACCTTGACCGTCAGAAGGGGGGCTATGTGAGACTGTTGTTCATTGACTACAGCTCAGCGTTCAACACCATAGTCCCCACCAGACTGGTGGACAAGCTGATCGAGCTGGGTCTGAGCTCCGCCCTGAGCGCCTGGGTACTGGACTTTCTGAGTGAAAGACCCCAGGCGGTCAGGGTGGGGGGTCAGACCTCCAACACCATCACCCTGAGCATCGGGTCCCCCCAGGGCTGTGTTCTAAGCCCCCTGCTGTACTCACTCTACACACACGACTGTGTGGCCAAGTTCAGCTCCAACTCCATAGTGAAGTTCGCAGACGACACGGTGGTGGTGGGGCTGATCTCGGACAACGACGAGAAGGCCTACCGGGAGGAGGTTGAGGTACTGGAACGCTGGTGCCAGGACAACAGCCTGATCCTGAACATTGGTAAAACCAAGGAGCTGATCGTGGATTATATGAGAGGACAGCAGGAGACGCACACACCACTGATGATTAACGGGGCTACCGTGGACAGGGTGAGCAGCTTTAAGTACCTGGGGGTCCACATCTCAGAGGATCTGACATGGTCAACACACATAGACACAGTAGTAAAGAAGGCAAAACAGCACCTCTACCACCTGAGACAGTTAAGGAAGTTCAGAGTATCGGGGAAGATACTCCAGTCCTTCTACTCAGGAGCTGTAGAGAGCATATTGACCGGAAACATCACTGCCTGGTATGGAAACAGCATGGCACAAGACAAGAAGGCCCTACAGAGAGTGGTGCGCTCAGCCGAGCGTACCACGGGTATTGCACTACCTCCCCTGCAGGTTCTATACAACAAGAGGTGCAAATCCAGAGCCTGCAGGATACTGAAAGACCCTCACCACCCCAATAACAGCCTGTTCCAGCTGCTGAGGTCAGGCAGACGCCTGCGAACCCCAGCTACTAGGACAGAGCGGCTTAGGCTCAGCTTCTTCCCCCAGGCCATCAGAGCCCTGAACAATGAACATTGAGTGCCACAGAACACTGAACTATCCACACACAAGCACACATGAACACACACACGACACGCACGCTGTGCACGCTCACACACTAGCAGCCACTTAACACTTTAACATGAGCGGGCACACACTCATGCCGCACACTTATGGCGAAAAGGAAAGGCCACTTTAAATTAGAATAACAGGAACAGTGTATTGCACTACCAAAGCTACCTAGCACGTCATATATGCTCTGTAAATAACTATGTACAGATACCGAGATGTCACACCATGTTACCTGTTACCTGTTTATTGCACAATGTTGTTTTTTTATTGGATTCTATTATATGTTGTAACACTGTATTGCACATCGTTGCGGGCAAGACCACCCGCATTTCATTGTATACTTGTATGCCGTGACAATTAAAACTCTTGACTTGACTTGACTTGATTTTATTTCATACTTATCTTTTGTCTAGCACAGTCTCTGGAGCGTAACAGAAAGAAGCGTTTTGTATAAAAGTATTCTGTACTTCTGTATGACAACTATTAAAGAAACTTGAAATGATAGAGGGATGACAGAGATGGAGGAGAGGAACGATATAGGGATGACAGAGTGGAGAGACTCTCTGGGGAAACTGAGCAGAATTAATGTCCAATAAATGAAATATTGAATCTGTGGCGATATTTTATTATTCTGGATGTAATTGAAGAATAGAGAAGATAAACAGAGAGGCCATTTCACTGTAAACATAAGATGAGGAGAACACCCCAGTGCCTCATGGGAGTAAAACTGTGACAAATTAAAAGCCTCTGGTATGAAGAGAGAGAGAGAGCAGACAGATAGAGATAGAGAGGAGAAAGAGAGAGGGAGTGTAGACTTTGCCGTGAGGCCCAATGAAGGTTTTCTGTCATTTAATTTACAAACTGAATATTCATCGTTGTCACATTTTTCAAAGAAGCACGCATGCACACATGCACACACACACACACACACACACACACACACACACACACACACACACACACACACACACACACACACACACACACACACACACACACACACACACACACACACACACACACACACACACACACACACACACACACACACACACACACACACACACACACACACACACACACCTGCTGTGTCTGGCTGGCCTTGAAAAGAAAATTGTTATTTTATCTTTTTCTCCACCCCAAAACCAGATGACCTTTAAAGCAAATTCTACACTTTTGTGTGACTGTGTGTGTGTTTGTATATGCGTGAATGTGTGTGTGTTAGAGCTGTCCCCGAAGCCAGTTTTTGGGATTTGAACATTCACCAGCATTTTTCGAACGGACGTTCGAACCATTGTTTTTAATCAGGCAAAAAATGAGCTCCTAAATATTTTTTCTGGTTCAGTACTGTCGAGTCTTGACTTTAGGCTCGTAGTGCACATTTACGCATAACGTAGTGCAAATGCGCATATTGCTGCGGTTATTAAGAGTAGTAGTACCTACTCACTGATCACGGGATGCTTCGATAACGTTTAGATGGTAATCCCTTTTGTGAATCCATTTGTTGAAACAACATCTTTGTTGGCGGACGGCTCCTGTTATCTTAACGTTAGCAAGCTAAAGGGCTGCGCTCTGCAGAGCTTAATTAACGTGCATAACATACCTGTGTAACATTAAGTAACTTGTGGTTCCGCTGGTATGTTCAGCATCACTGCATACACTTGGTTTAATCCAAATGTCCATTCCGAAATGTTGTATTATGAATAGTGCTGTCAGGCGATTAAAAAAAGTTATCTAATTATTTACAGGATTTGTAATTAATTAATCTAATTAATCACATTTCATACACATAACCATTTTATGCCTGATATTCTATATTCTATAATTATATTTCAAATTGCTTGTGTCCGGATGGCAGAATTCAGTACTGTATCTACAAAACCTTCTGTTTAATCATCTTCCATCTATTAATTTGCTTAGATTTTTCAGGTCTGGTCAATTTTAGCATGGTGTTATTTACAGTCAAATATAAACAACATTTAATTCATATTCTCATTTGGTTCATTACAATTTACTCAACTTCAACTTCAACTTCAAATCACTTTATTTTCCTTTCGGAACTTCATTTGTGCAGTGGTTGAAAGACAAACATACAGTCACAATACATAGACACTCACCACTATATATAAAAAAAATAGTTAAAACTACAATACAAAGACCACTATATAAAAAAACACCAACTACATTAAAACTACAGTACTTAAAGCATGATATATTAAAAACCATGTGGAGCAGTTCTGTATATAAATAATAAATAATAGTAGTACAGGACAGGTACATAGTATATGTCCATCAGGTGGAAGGGGGAGTCTATTTTAAGTAGTCCAAAGTCCTTGGAGGGGGGGGGGGGGGCAGTCCGGCCTCCACCAGACCTAGGTGTTCAGCTGTCTGATGGAGGTTGGCACGAAGCTACCTAAGCCCCTTTTGTTCAATGATGAAGCTCTGTATCGAGAGCCTGAGGGCATTCGTTTGTAATGGGTGTGAAGGGTGTGTGTGTTATCTTCAACTATTTGGGAGGCCTTTTTAACTGTCCGTTTCTTGTGGATGCTGCTGAGTGGCTCCTGGTCCTTGCGAACATGATGGATATTAGAAAGTTTTTTTCATCAAAGCAGGCGCCACTAACTGCTGCAGACAACAACATCACCACCAATGATGAAACGGATGATGTTTCAGGTTTGTGAATCTTATTTGAAACTGAAAGGAAGGTGACTGCTGACATTGCTGCTGCTAATGTTATCTTAACTTAGCTATGCTATCCATCACAATATGTTACAATAAAAACTAAAGATTACAATGTAATGTTACCTTACACAGTAAGAATCCAAACAAGCCAGACATTTTAGTAGAGCTGCTTGTATGTATTATGGGCAGGGCCGTCTCAGGGGGTGTGCGAGCAGTGCGGTCGCACAGGGCCTCACGGGAAGGGGGGCCTCGCACAAATATTACAAATATTTTGTATTTATAATTTTTTTTATAATTTCCTTTTATTATTATTATTTTTTTTGCGATGCCCCCCTTCCCGCGAGGCCCTTTTTCATCACAGACCTAAAATCTAGTTTTGCTTATATGCTTATATATTTCACATTACACACGTTTGTAGAATGTGTCTGACTTGTTCCTGGCTCTGCGGCTCTGCAGCAGACATACTCATTATTGGAGCTCTGGGGCTCTGCAGCAGACATAATATTGGTTTCAACGAAGGGAGGGGTTACATGTGTACAGTCGGCCAGCGTGCGTCAGCTGCGTTTGACTATTTCGCGCGTGCAGCATTGGAGGTTATGCTTATGCCAGCCAAGACGAAGAGTACGGTCATTCGGCAGATGGACTGAAGATGAAAGTTGTTGCATGTTAGACAGTTCAGTCAGGCTAGCCATGTCGGCTTAGCTAAAGGCAGGGACAGCTAGTTAGCTTTAGCTACGTTATAATATCGAGTGCTAACGTGTGGTTCAGTCGGGATAGCCATGATGATGTCGGCTAGTAGCTAGCTTAGCTAAAGGCTAACTAGCGTTAGCTAACCTAGAGAGAGCGCGTGCAGCATTGTTATGCCAAGATGAAGAGGACGGTCATTCGGCAGATGAACTTCGTCAACTCCACGCGGTTGTCTCCATCCTCTTGGACGTTTGGTGAGTTTTTAATGCACTCTATTCTATTCCCGCCGTGGTTATCTCTCTCTCTCTCTCTCGGGCCGGCTAGCTATCGTGGCTAAGGCTAACGTTATGTTGGCTAACGTTATGTTGAGCCAAGCGGGCTGGCTAGCTAACGTAGCTAACGTTATATTGAGCCAAACGGGCCGGCTAGCTGTTGTAGCTAATGTTATATTGAGCCAAAACGGGCCGGCTAGCTAATGTAGCTAACGTTATATTGAGCTAAACGGGCCGGCTAGCTGTTGTAGCTAATGTTATATTGAGCCAAGCGGGCCGGCTAGCTAACGTAGCTAACGTTATATTGAGCCAAACGGGCCGGCTAGCTGTTTTAGCTAATGTTATATTGAGCCAAGCAGGCCGGCTAGCTAACGTAGCTAACGTTATATTGAGCCAAACGGGCCGGCTAGCTGTTGTAGCTAATGTTATATTGAGCCAAAGCGGGCCGGCTAGCTAACGTAGCTAACGTTATATTGAGCCAAACGGGCCTGCTAGCTGTTGTAGCTAACGGTGTGTACCTGGTGTCAGTACCTGGCTACTCTATTTGCAGTTAGCCTATTTAGCTGATGTCGGCCGTTGGCTCCTTGCTACTTTGTTTTCTCTGGTATAGACCCTCTTCTCTTTGGATTTAAGTGTTGATCTTTGTCCTTTTGGATCTATGTATATTCATGTTGCCTTTGTGAAGTTATCTTTTCCTTCTGTTTTGTTCTTCCATTAAAAGTTGAATATCCTTTAGGGGCTCATCTTAGCTGTCTTGCTTATCTCTCTCATACATGCTCTCTCTCTAACACACACACACACATACATGCTCTCTCTCTAACACACAAACACACATGCTCTCTCTCTCTCTCTCTCTCTCTCTCTTTCTAACACACACAGACATGCTCTATATCTCTCTCTAACACACAACATGACATGCTCTCTCTCTATATATTTCTCTCTCTTTCTAACACACATATACATGCTCTCTCTCTAACACACACACACAAACATACATGCTCTCTCTCTCTCTATCTCTCTCTTTCTAACACACACACACATATCACTCTCTCTTCAATTCAAATGGGCTTTATTTCACATTCTTGTATTTCTCCCAGTAGGTATGGGAGTTTTGAGTTTTTGTCCATGTTTTCAAAGTCTCTTTGGGTGTTTGCAATTTGTGGGAAGTATATGTCTTGGTATAGTGGGCAGGTTGTTAAGAAGTGGAGCTCGGTTTCCACCTCATCTTGTGTGCAGTGGGTCTGTCTTCGCTTGGGAGCCAGGTCTGCCTATGGCGGCCTTTCTGGATGGCTAGGCTGTGCTCGCTGAGTCTGTACCTAGTCAAGGATCTTCTTAGTATTGGGTCAGTCACAGTGCTCAGGTATTCTGCCACTGTGTACTCTCTGTTTAGGGCCAAATAGCATTTCAATTTGCTCTGGTTTTGGATTGTTTCTTTCCAATGTGTGTGTCTCTCTCTCTCTCTCTCTCTCTCTCTCTGGCCTTGCTCTGGTGGAGGGTCAGGGGCATTGCCGGGTCTGTGCAGCGATAACACTGTATATTGACTGTAGAACGGGAGCTCTCTCTCGCTCTCTCTCTTGCTATATGTTGACTGTATCATGCCCAGCCTCGGGCAGCGCTATTATTTAAGAATATGTTGACTGTATGTTTTACCTTTTAGGGGAGGAGGGGGGGCTCGCGTTTAAATCTCGCACAGGGCCTCGCATTTCTCCCAGGCGGCCCTGATTATGGGCATAGCTGTCAATGTGAATGTCAATAATTTATGGGGGGGTTTATATTGATGTAATGTGTATAATTTTGCTTCTTGGAGAATGCCACATGCAAGAGGGTGTTTAGGCAATTATCCTTCACATTCCTTTGTGGATTATATTGTATTATATATACTTGTTTTTATATGTGTAAATAAAGAAAATACAATTGTAAAGTGAATAACAGGCTGATGGTAATTGAAAAAGAGTGATAGCTTGTAAACATGGATTCTAAGTAACCACACTAAGTATGTATGTACGTACGTACGTATGTATGTATGTATGTATGTATGTATGTATGTATGTATGTATGTATGTATGTATGTATGTATGTATGTATGTATGTATGTATGTATGTATGTATGTATGTATGTATGTATGTATGTATGTATGTATGTATGTATGTATGTATGTATGTATGTATGTATGTATGTATGTATTGTAAGGGGCTGAGGGGAATGGTGATCAATGGATGCTATGTTCCTGCCTGTTGGCTCCCCCCAATGGAGAGAAGAAGACTGACAGCTGCACACATGCAGACACACACACACAGATGTCTTTCAATTAGCAATCAGCATGCCTCTCAAAGAGGACAGACCAAGAACATCAGAGTGTGTCTTGGAATGGAGAGTGGGAGAGCTGTGGGGAGACAACCAAACCGTGAGTTAAACAGCCGGTAAGCCGGAGAGCGGCCCGGCCTAGTTAAAGACTGGACTATAGCAAAGACAATTCGGTGCTTCACTGGGAGCCAGTATGATTTTTGTTTGTTTCTTAAATTTCTGTTTTGTTTAAATAAATGCCCCTGGCCATTGTCCAGAGGGGAGCTAAAGCTGTTTGACTGTGTGTTTGATTATTTGTACAACCATATTGCACCTTCCACGTGTGTGTGTGTGTGTGTGTGTGTGTGTGTGTGTGTGTGTGTGTGTGTGTGTGTGTGTGTGTGTGTGTGTGTGTGTGTGTGTGTGTGTGTGTGTGTGTGTGTGTGTGTGTGTGTGTGTGTGTGTGTGTGTGTGTGTGTGTGTGTGTGTGTGTGTGTGTGTGTGTGTGTGTGTGTGTGTGTGTGTGTGTGTGTGTGTGTGTGTGTGTGTGTGTGTGTGTGTGTGTGTGTGTGTGTGTGTGTGTGTGTGTGTGTGTGTGTGTGTGTGTGTGTGTGTGTGTGTGTGTGTGTGTGTGTGTGTGTGTGTGTGTGTGTGTGTGTGTGTGTGTGTGTGTGTGTGTGTGTGTGTGTGTGTGTGTGTGTGTGTGTGTGTGTGTGTGTGTGTGTGTGTGTGTGTGTGTGTGTGTGTGTGTGTGTGTGTGTGTGTGTGTGTGTGTGTGTGTGTGTGTGTGTGTGTGTGTGTGTGTGTGTGTGTGTGTGTGTGTGTGTGTGTGTGTGTGTGTGTGTGTGTGTGTGTGTGTGTGTGTGTGTGTGTGTGTGTGTGTGTGTGTGTGTGTGTGTGTGCAGAACATGGCTCAAAATATATCTTAACTAAGTTAATGTAAGTTAAATGGTGATATAGGCTAAATGGTGAGCACAGTCTGCCCTGATATATATATATATATATATATATATATATATATATATATATATTAAACTAAATAAGACTCGTGCACATCTGGTTGGACCCCGACTGGAGGTGCAGGTCAGCGCAAGAGAGATATTATAAACTAAAAGGAGAATACCTTCAAGGGAAAGAAGGGACCACACACTCCACAGGACTGGTTTTTGCTTTTTTATTGTTTACACAACGCGTTTCGCTATCGCTTCCTCAGGTGCTACCCTTGAAGGTATTCTCCTTTTAGTATATATATATATATCACACAACATGACTAGCCTCAGCCCATCAATTATGTTGTTTTATACAAATATAAATTATGGTGAATGACGTGTGTGTGTGTGTTTACTGTATTTTGTAATGCAGGTCAGCTGCTGCTAACCAATACAGCTGCATCAGCCTGTCCACCAACAAAAGATGTTTCAGGTTTGTGAATCTACAGGTGTCATTTTCTTTTATATTTGAGAGTATGGTTCTAGACCAGCTCTATATGAAAAGTGTCATGAGCTATATAAATACATTTTATGTTCACACAGATGAGTCAGCTACATGTAGGGAAGAGCAGCAAGGGGCAGCAGGATTGTTTGCTGATTTAGGCACACAAGAACATGGCCCTAAGCAGGTGTGCCTCCCCCAGTACCCCTTCAGCCATTTCCCAAGTTTGTCAATTTCCAGTGGGAGAGGGATACAAATAAATGGGAATAGAGCTGTCCTGATTAATTGATTATAAAAAATAATCGTTAGGGACAACCCTGAAGGGGAATAAAGGAGAATGTGAAGAAAATTTAGGCGGATCAAGAAAAAATACGTGAAAACAAGACACCATAAGAAGTTATGAGAAGGAGAGAGAAGAACAATGTATGAGAAGCCAGGAGGAGCATTGGTGGACATAAGAGAATGTCTGTATAAGAAGTGAGGAAGAGGGAACAAAGTGAGGAAAATAATGGAGAGAATTGGAAATTAGTCATACAACTTGTGCAGAAAAGCAGAGGAAGAGTGTGACACAAGAGATGAAAACGGAGTGAGAAGAAGGGAGTGAAGACGAGCAGTAAAGACGGCACCACATGTAAGAGAATAAGATGCATTCTATGTGTGTTTGTTTTTTACACATGTACTGTACAGCACATCATATGTACTATAAGAGAATAAGATGCATTTTATTTGATTGTTTTACATATTAATTATATGGTCAATCCCAATACCACTTTTGTTTTATATTTTATTTTCAGTGGATGTGAGGCATGTTCCCTGGATCATCTGAAGTGACTTCAACCAGATGCTGACTTTTGTATTTGTTAAGTTATTTAAGTTTTGTATTTGAGTGAGTTAAGTTATTAGTTTGCTTCATTAAAGGGTGTTAATTTAAGTGTTATCTAGTGCCTTGTGTCCGCTTTAAGGTGGTGGTTACGCTAAAGGTAACGCAAAAAAATATGCGGGCAAAGCCCCGGATCTCCTGCAATCCTAAATCCGCCCCTGCCGCTGATCTACCCAAGCTTAGTAACAGACACAGTATTTCTGACACTGGGAACACATTCCCTGAGATCCCTAGAATCAGATACCAAGAACATGCAAATGGACCATTTAAAAAAAAAAGTCTGTAAATGTGTATTCTACGTTCTTATGGAATTAAAGAAAAAAAAATTATACAAGCAGCCATACCACAGGTCTCTACTGCAAGCAGCCATACCACAGGTCTCTACAACGCTGCAAGCAGCCATACCACAGGTCTCCACAACGCTGCAAGCAGCCACAACACAGGTCTCTACTGCAAGCAGCCATATCACAGGTCTCCACAACGCTGCAAGCAGCCATACCACAGGTCTCTACTGCAAGCAGCCATACCACAGGTCTCCACAACACTGCAAGCAGCCATACCACAGGTCTCCACAACGCTGCAAGCAGCCATACCACAGGTCTCTACTGCAAGCAGCCATACCACAGGTCTCCACAACGCTGCAAGCAGCCATACCACAGGTCTCCACAACGCTGCAAGCAGCCATACCACAGGTCTCCACAACGCTGCAAGCAGCCATACCACAGGTCTCCACAACGCTGCAAGCAGCCATTCCACAGGTCTCTACTGCAAGCAGCCAGACCACAAGTCTCTACTGCAAGCAGCCATACCACAGGTCTCTACTGCAAGCAGCCATACCACAGGTCTCTACTGCAAGCAGCCAGACCACAAGTCTCTACTGCAAGCAGCCATACCACAGGTCTCTACTGCAAGCAGCCATACCACAGGTCTCTACTGCAAGCAGCCATACCACAGGTCTCTACTGCAAGCAGCTATACCACAGGTCTCCCCCCCCCCCCCCCCCCCACACAGTTTGCCAGTTGCAAACGGGGCCGTGCTCCAAACAAGCACGGCACTAGTGTTGATAAGATCAGAAGGAAGAAGCTCTTCAAGATGTCAAGAGGAGCTCATCTGAGCATCACCTGCATGGGAGACATGACATCATGACGACAGACACCACACACAGACACCACACACAGACACCACACACAGACACCACACACAGACACCACACACAGACACCACACACAGACACCACACACAGACACCACACACAGACGCCACACACAGACACCACACACAGACACCACACACAGACACCACACAAAGACACCACACACAGACACCACACACAGACACCACACACAGACACCACACACAGACACCACACACAGACACCACACACAGACACCACACACAGACACCACACAAAGACACCACACACAGACACCACACTATTTTCATCTCAACCTTGGGCATTTTCAATGGAATCAACACACTTTTGTTTTCATCTAGTCGCAGATATACCTTTTACTGTAGCTGTCTGGTTTTGCTCATACTTTTTTTTAATCACTCATAGTCAAGAACTCATAGTTCTGCTATTCAAGATTGTTTATTGTCATGTGCACAGTTAAACAGATAGTTTGCCATACAATGAAAATCGTACTTTGCTAGTCCGCCCTTCACACAAAATCACACGATACTTAACTAAAACAAGCGAGTGCTAAACAATAAGGTAGAAATTAGGGATGTCCGATATTATCGGCCGACCGATATTATCGGCCGATATCGGCAGTAAAATGTGATATCGGAAAATATCGGTATCGGTTTTAAAAAAGAAAAAAACAATAACAATTATTTGTTATATATATATCCAGTGAAATTATTAGTTACCTGAAATTATGCATATATCGGTATCGGTTGATATCGGTTGATATCGGTATCGGAAATTAAGAGTTGGACAATATCAGAATATCGGTATCGATAAAAAAGCCAATATCGAGCATCCCTAGTAGAAATAGATAAATATAAGATATACAGTGTGCAACATTTCCCCTTGTGGCGGCTCACAGGCATTGCACTTTATCCAAAGCGCTTTACAACGTACTGTATGCTTCACATTCACCCGTTCACTCCGGCGGAGGCCGCCAGCAAGGTGCCCACCTGCTCATCGGGAGCAGTTAGGGCTTGTGTCCATAGCGGATGTTTTATGAGTTGTCAGCTCCTTCCTGTCATTCATTTCTATGCTACAGGCGCGGCAGGCACACTCCTCTTCCCGGCGCCGCGCCTCGCGTTTATGAGCTCTCGGCGGCAGCGTTTTTGGGGCGGAGCGCTCCAAAGCACATAAAGTTGAAACTAGTTAAACTTTTGGAAAGGAGCGCGCTCATCAAGGTAATCGACATCGAGGAAGGGGCGGAGCCGCGGCAGTCGCGAGACCCAGGAAAACTCTGAGTTTTTTTTCCCTTTTTTTCAAAGCGGCCCGCCTTGAAAAAAACGTCCGCTATGGACACAAGCCCTTAGGCTGCTAAATAACCCATCCTGTATTCCATAGTGTAAATATTCAACACTGTATTTGTTACGAAGGATCAGATTAAACCGAATATATATATTTATTTATGGATATATATTGAATAGTATTTGTATATCGTTTGATATCCCTTGTATATTCCTTGTACATATACACGGAATATCCCTTTAGTCTACTATAGCCCATAATAGTTCATTCTCTTATTGGACAAGGACCTGGCGCCAGGGGACAAGCCCCTTGGAGCCAAGTTCAATGGTACCGACGAGACATGTCCGGACTAGCCCCGGCTCTGCGCAGGAATACGGCTACCGAAATGAGAATGGCACTATTTGTTCACCGTGCATATAAATAGGGCGCAAGTAAATGTAGAATTCCCTTAGTCCCTTACCCTCCAACCTAGTAACAGAACGTGAAGCCTCACCCACTATACGACGTGCGGTGCAGTATGGCCTATTTGGCCCCAGAATAGCATTGAGACCTCGTGCGAATTAATAACTGAATTGTCAGAGTTTGGCACTGTACCATCGAGTGCGACGTATTTCTATTAGGTTAATAATAGTCTATCGTGTATGGTGCATCGTGCGGTTAAAGTTCTAAAGTGACCAGCATCCCCATCGCTTCCTCGTGTTATCTAGAGTCTTATCCAGGTTGGGCCGACCACACATGGCGCTTTCATCTGAGGAGTTCTAGGCGAGGACCGAGTGGACCTGTACATTGGATTACCTACCCGACGACTGCTGAGCCCTATGCGGCTGGAATATATATTTGCTTTGGTACTATGATTTGTGGAGCGGATAATCGCCAACACCGGTGAGTGTTGGATTTACCCCCGAGAGGAGTCAAGTGAGACGGCGCTCAGAGAGACTGAGGTCGCCTCGCTTCTTCTTCATTGTGGAGCTACAGCTACAGCCTACAAGAGAGCCAAGGTGTATTCATCTGCGGATCAAGAGTCTACTGCACTGTCTTCTGTACTTGAAGTCTCTATAGATATCGTTGACCAGACGGGCTACTACCGACGGCTCTCCTACCCCCCCTACCGGCTTACAACCGGGAGGACCCCTTCAGTATATCCCGCTATAATCATTAAGTGTACCATCGATATAATTCCCTAAGAGCCAGGTTGTATACTTGCTTCCTGCGTAACCAGAGATTGGACATTCAGTGTTGATTTGCCTACGAATACTCATTTGCCTTACAAGTGCATTCAAATGATAAATGTAAGAGATAAATGTTCTATGTACCTTTTGCTGCATTAAATATTTGATTATTACCTTTGTCTGGAACCGGTTTCATTGTGGAAAGTGTTCATCATATTTAGATATTGTGTACTGTATGGCCAGTAGTTAAAGTACATAAAGCGGTAGTGGTTTAATGATACCATACTTATCAATACAGTCAGGGAATTGTACCCCTCAGTTACAATTGGTCCTTCGAGCCGGAGGGTAACTAGTGTAATATTAATATAGTGGTATTAATATTGAAATGGCCTATGATGAACACTCCACGAAACGGTCCTCCTAAAGTAGAACGCCCGCAGCGTAGACGGCAGCCACCTCAGTACTTAGAGGATTACGCTGTCAGTAAACTACCTAGCCTTCTACAGACGGTAAACGCAGTAAAAGTAGAAAGTAAAATTATGTCCGACCCTGACGACCAGGATACCCCGACCACAGAGGCCCTAGTGGGTTCTAATATAACTGACCAAGCTCACGGTGGGGACCAGGAGGGAACTGACACGACTTTACCCCCCGCCAACACCGAAGAAGTAGTCCCCGGCGAGCTCCGGGAGGAAGACAACCCTCCAGAGATAGAACTCTGCACGGTACAAGATGAGGAGAGCGCCGAGGAGATAGAGCTCCAGGACTCCCCGCAGGAGAATGCATCTCCAACGAGTACTGCCAGGAGCGGATCACCTCAACCAGCGTCTTCCCCCAGCGAAGCGGACAAGATGCTGGCAAAGGCGTTCCTCGCCAGCCTAGCAGCCTCCACAGAGCGCGATCGGCTCCAAGCACAGACGCTTAGTGAGCGCGAACATTCTACCATGGAAAGAGAACGCATTCAAGCGCAACAACGGAGCGACGAAGAGCATATACGTCTAGAGATTAGACGCCTTCAGACGGAAGAGAATATGGCAAGAGACCGGGCCGACGCCGAGCGCGCCGCTGCCGGTGCCCAAAGAGAAGTCGAGCGCGACAGATTACAATCGCAGCTAATGGAGCAGCTGATCGCCAAGGCAACACCCCCTCCCTCCGCAAGGGGTTCCAGGGCCTCGTCGAGACACGTGTCAAGGGCACCCTCCCCTAACCGATCAAGCGACCCTGAACTCGACCACCAGAGAGAGCCTATACCCCCCTCCGACCCCCTTCCCCGACCGGTCCCAGTGAGACCCAGCTACAAGGAAGGAACGGCGTACACCGCAGAGAGGCTAAATAGACGACTACAGGATCTAGAGGACCTGACAGAAGAAGAAGAGGGAGAGGAGGAGAGTCAAGCCCGACAGCAGCACAGTACTCCACCGGACCAGGAGGTCCAGTACAGCCCAGGCTATACCCCCGCGGCGCTGCGCTACAGACCCCCGACTCTATTCACGGGTGAGCATGACGCACGACCAGCCCCGAGGAATAGCACCTGGACCAGCGGGCCATGGTACCCTGCCGGTACCAGCCCACCGAGAGGCGTAAGAGGAGACTCGCCTAGGAGGCCTCTCTTCCAACGCTCACCGATGTGCCAGCCATCCACGGCGTCATACATTGGCACACCGACGTTTCCAGACTTCACCCATGAGAACCGAGCACAGTACACGGAGCTACGGATGTGCTTAGAGACAATGATGGTGGATGTAGCTGATGAACGCCACAAGTATGCTATCCTATTGAAGCACCTGAAAGTGCCCCGAGCGCACAACATAGCGCTAGCCTATGCCACCTCTACGACCCCATACACCGTGGCTCTAGCAGCACTGGACCAGAGATATGATGAGCAGTCGCAATTTTCTGTCCCGCGTCACTCAGCTGTTTTTCTTGTTTTTTCTCGGATCCAGAGCATTGCTGGCGTTAACCTGGGACTGCCGCTTCTGTCCGTATCTCTATTTACCTGTTTAAACTGTATCCCAGCCCTGTTACCCGTTTCCCCCACGTCCATTCCTTGTACTCTATTTGTTATTTTGTTTTCTACCGTTGACGCTGCTTGTCTCTCCCGTCCTCTCCTGCGCCCGTCCTGACTCTCTACAAACATTTCACGTCCTCTCTTCCCCCCCTGCTCTCTGGACCTGCCGACTGTACTCTCACCGTTCCCACCATCACTGGATCTCAAACTGGACTACAAACCTTGCCACTGGAAAACAAACTCCCGGATCTACACATTTTTCTCCCAGACAAAACCTTACCTGTCCTCCGGACCGGTCCTGTGCGTCTGCTCCTGGCTGCCTGCTGTCGGCTAAACCAGCCACCCGCTGCTGGCACTGCCTGCCTGGCCGTGCTATCCTACTACTCCCTTCCCGCGAGGGCGACACCACTCCCTCGCGCTGGTTTGCGGGTTCCCCATCTCCTCGGGTGAGTGTCGGCGATACTATACTACTGCCCTCACTCTCCTCTCGGTCTTGGCTGCTGGTATGGCACGGTCAGGTCGGCCCGCTACGCGGGCTTGGTCTGGAGCCGGCTACTACACGCTGCTTCAAAACAACAACACTCTCTCTCCCAGTATCCAGCTGCAACTCTGGAGTGCTCCCATTGTCCAGCTGCAGCCCCGGAGTGATCTGCTCAACATTCTACTCCAACTCTCCGCCCTCCAGCTACTACCAACTTTTAACCCACTCCTGCTCCTATTCTACACCCAACTTGGACTCCTGCTTCTCCTACCGTTTTCCCCTTGGATTCTCACAACCCCCCCTCCCCCCATTTTTCACTGCCCCCCCCCACCCCCCTGCCGCCTCTCATATACTCCTGCTGATCTTCACTCGCTCAACAACAACTACCGCCTCCCCGCTGCCACTGCCACTGCTGCCAGAAACGCTGGCATTCACTGTCGCCGTCGCAACATCCACAGAGGCCCCCGCCTAAATCGAAACCGGACTCTCCACCTCCCTGACGGCTCATACATCCCCTCTTCCTGGACTACCTCTCGCCCCCCTGCCACCCCCACCCGCCGCACCGCTAACCTCGATAACCTTCGCTCCTTCCTCCCTGCTCCCCCATCCATCTCCCTTGCTCTCCTCAACACCCGTTCTCTCTCTAACAAATCACCTCTGATCTATGAACTACTACTCGACAACAACCTGGACCTACTCCTCCTCACTGAAACCTGGCAACAGCCCTTGGACTTCTACTCCCTCAACCAAGCTACCCCCCCAAATTACAGCTTCATCGCCAAGCCCCGCCTCTCTGGCCGAGGGGGGGGTCTTGCCGTTTTTCACAAACTCTCCCTATCCATCACTGAACTGCACCTAAACCTCCCTCCCATGCTATCCTTTGAATACCTTGCCCTCTCCCTCCCCAACTCTATCACTGCACTACTCCTCTACCGCCCTCCAAAGCCTCATCCCTCTTTTTTAACTGAACTTTCTGATCTCCTGACCATAGCCTCCACTCTCTCCACCCGCCTCCTACTTACCGGTGACCTCAACATCCATGTTGACCAACCAAACTCAAACCTCACTCCTGACTTCCTCTCCCTCCTTGACTGTTTTAACCTCACCCAGCACATCAACTTCCCCACCCACAACAAAGGCCACACACTTGACCTTGTTTGCTCTGCCTCCCTACCCATATCCAATCCTCACCCCATCCCATTCCCACTCTCTGACCACTACTGCATCCTTTTCTCTGCTCCCCTTCCCCCACCCCACCACTCCATCAAACGCACCATCTCTTTCCGTAACATAAAATCCATTGACCCTCTCACACTGTCTCAATCCATATCCTCTGCCTTTCCCCCTGACTCCGCCCCCTCTAACCCCGACGACTATGCCCTCCTCCTCAACTCTACTCTCTCTGACTCCCTCGACTCACTGGCACCCCTGAAAACCATCACTGTCTCATTCACCACCTCCTCCCCCTGGTACACTCCGGAACTCCGCTCCATGAAGCAGACCGGCCGTCAACTCGAACGCCTCTATAAAAAAACCCGCCTCACCATCCACGCCGACCTCCACAAACAGCACGTCTCCTCCTACCGTGATGCACTCCAAGCTGCCAAATCTGCCCACTACTCCACCATCATCAACAGCAGCAACTGCAACCCTCGGACCCTCTTCTCCACTGTCAAGAAACTCTTACAACCCCCGGACAATAACTCACTCTCCTCCCCTGACCTCTGCAACTCGTTTCTCCTCTTCTTTAATAATAAAGTATCCTTAATCAACAGCTCACTGACTGCCCGCATCGCCAATTCCCCCACCCTCGCCCCCCCCACCAACATTTTTCCCCCACCTGACTCCATCCCTCCCACCCCTTTTACTGCCTTCGCCCCAGTTGACTCCTCCTTCATCATGGACCTCATGACTACCTCCAAGACCACTACCTGCTCCCTTGACCCCCTACCCACTACTCTCACCAAAGCCTGCCTCCCTGCTCTCATCCCCCACCTCACCGCCCTTTTCAACCAGTCACTATCCCTAGGCCACGTCCCCTCCCCCTACAAACTCGCCGCTGTCACCCCTGTCCTCAAAAAACCCACTCTCGACCCATCCACCCTCTCCAACTACCGCCCCATATCCAATCTTCCTTTTTTCTCAAAAACACTGGAACGTATTGCTGCCTCCTAACTCCACTCCCATCTCCAGTCCAACACCCTATATGAACCCCTTCAGTCTGGCTTCCGTCCCGCTCACAGCACCGAAACTGCACTGGTAAAGGTCATCAACGACCTCCTCATCTCCGCTGACTCCGGTGCCCTCAACATCCTGATCCTACTCGATCTCAGTGCAGCCTTTGACACAGTGTGTCACTCCATCCTCCTCCAAAGGCTGCACCAACTGGGTGTTGAGGGCACAGCACTTGACTGGTTCTCCTCCTACCTCACTGACAGACACCAATTCATCTCCCTCTCCGGCCACACCTCCCCCCCCTCCCCAGTCACACAAGGGGTCCCCCAAGGCTCAGTCCTTGGCCCCCTGCTCTTCATCTGCTACATTCTCCCCCTTGGTCACATCATCCGCAAATACCACCTCAACTTCCACTGTTACGCTGACGACACCCAAATATACATCAGTACACAATCCCCCCACAGCCCACCCCTCAGTCACATTGAATCATGCATCACCGAACTCCAAACTTGGATGACCCACAACTTCCTCAAACTGAACAGTGACAAGACTGAACTCCTCATCATTGGCACCAAAACCACCCTCACCAGATCCGGACCCATCACACTCACCATCAACGACTCCACCATCACCCCCTCCCCCCTAGTCCGCAACCTTGGTGTCCTCCTTGACCCCACCCTCTCATTTGACCCCCACGTCCGCTCCATCGTCAAAACATCCTACTTTCACCTCCGCAACATCGCAAAAATCCGTCACTGCCTCTCCCCCCCCGCTGCTGAATCCCTCATTCACGCCTTCATCTCCTCCCGCCTGGACTACTGCAACTCCCTCCTCACTGGTATCACCTCCCGCTCCCTCCATAAACTGCAAATGGTCCAAAATTCAGCCGCCCGCCTCCTCACTAACACCCGGTCCCGCGAACACATCACTCCTGTCCTCCACTCCCTCCACTGGCTCCCGATCAAACACCGCATTAACTTTAAAACACTACTCCTCACCTTCAAAGCCCTCCACAGCCTGGCCCCCCCCTACCTGACTGATCTCCTTCTCCCCTACCGCCCAACCCGTTCCCTCCGGTCCTCCTCCACTGCCTCCCTCACTGTCCCGACATCCAAGCTCAAAAACTTCGGAGATCGGGCCTTCTCTCGCACTGCACCCCGACTCTGGAACTCCCTCCCCCAGTCCATCAGAGACTCCCCTACACTCTCCACCTTCAAAGCTCGCCTCAAAACCCACCTGTTCTCCCTTGCCTTCAACCCCCCCCACCCCTAAACCCCCCCCCTCCCCTCCAACCTGATCTATATGTCTCTAGTCTTTTTTTTGTGCCATCAGGCTGTCTCCCCCGTTCCCCCCATGGTCTCATGTTCCTTTGTTTTTGTTTCTTTGTTGTTTTGTTTTGTTTCTTTGCTTTCGCCTCTTTGTTTGTACCCCTGCTCCCGACTACTGTCAGCGACTTCGGGTTATTGAGAAGCGCTATATAAATTAAATGAATTATTATTATTATTATATGGACGTATATGGGATTACGTAATACAAGAGATAAGGCATATTGACCGCCTACCCCCAGCAACAGACAATCGCTCACTAGACGACCTGTCTATCAAAGTACAATCCCTGGTAGGGATGCTGGGAGCGCAACGAGAAAAGGGTATGCACGAACTATACGCCAACTCTAACGTCGAGAGGATTTTAGAGAAGCTACCGCCCGCCCGACAGGAGCGCTTCAGGCGGCAAAGAGACCACCGTGATCCTAACGGTCCCGAGCCATCCCTCCTAGACCTAGCCGACTTCCTGGCGAGAGAAGTCAGCAGCCTACGATTGGATACGTTCGTGCGGAGCACACCAAGCTCCAGAGAGGGACCTAGGAGAGCAAACGATGGACGAAGATCGGTGACTGTCATGCACCAATCAGAATCAGTACCGAGCAGTAAGAACCACAGTACCCCCTCGATGAAAGAGAAGTGGAAGATGGTGTGCCCGTACTGCGAAAAGGAACACTGGTTGTCACAATGTGACCTGTTCAAGAAGATGACCGCTGAAGAAGTGAGTCACTGGATAAAGTCCAACAGGCGCTGTTACCGATGTGCGCGCAGTCACATGGCAGCCGAGTGCCGCCTAAAGAAGAGGTGTAGTCGGTGTGACGGAGCCCACCTAGATGTCCTACACGACAGTAACGGAAGAAAGCCTGCACCATCGAGCAGCACAAAGGCAAGTGTCATGTACATTGACCCCGCTAGCAGCGGGGGCGCCCAGGTGCTCTTAAAGGTGGTCCGTGTAACATTGAGTTACCAAGATAAGGTCATGGACACTTACGCCGTCCTTGATGACGGGTCAGAGAAGACCCTTCTCCTCGCGTCCGCTGCGGCCCAGCTGGGGCTGCGGGGGAGCGAAAACCAGATGACTATTCAGACAATAAGAAGAGATCTAAAGACGATAAAGGGCGAGAATGTCTCCTTCACTATCGCAGCAAGCGGGCAGCCAGAGAGACGGTATAGGATTACTAATGCTTTCACCAGCCAAGAAATAGGACTATCGCAGTACACCTACCCCATCGCCAAGCTGATGGATAAATATGTGCACCTGCGTCAACTACCTATCCCGCTCATAGACGGTGCCACCCCGACCCTGCTGATAGGCTCCGACCATGCAGACCTCATAGTCCCGATAGACCGGGTCCATACAGGACCCAGAGGTTGTCCTGCAGCAGTCGAGACCCGCCTAGGATGGACATTACAAGGCCCCCTCGCTAAATCTCTTAACCGAACAGCAGCCACTAGCTGCCTCCACTCCAGAGTGACAGAAGAAGACACCACCCTCCTACAGCATGTCGAGAGGCTATGGACACTAGAGACAATGCCCTTTAAGAACGAAAAGAAAGACATTCGTTCTAAAGAAGACATTTACGCTATAACCCTCCTCGAGCAAGGGACAAAGAGAGTCACAGTCAACGGAGTGATGAGATACGCAACTCCACTCCTGAGGCGAGAGGGAATGCCCACCTTTCACGCCACAAAAGAAGCTACGGAGCGGTATCTATTGAACACAGAGCGGCGCCTAGCCAAAGACCCCGCTCAAGAGACTGTGTACCGCGCTGAGATTGACAAGCTAATCACAGCGGGACACGTAAAGAAGATTGACATTAAAGAGGCCGATCAGAAGACCGAATCATGGTACGTGCCGCACCACAAGGTCCACCACAACGGCAAGGATCGCATTGTGTTTAACTGCAGCTACCAGATCGGATCACAAAATCTGAATAAAGAGCTCTTGCCCGGCCCAACACTCGGCCCCTCTCTACTAGGCGTGCTACTACGCTTCCGCCAGGACAAGGTGGCTATCAGCGGCGACATCAAAGGGATGTTCCTGCAGGTGAGACTAGTGGAGGAGGACAAGCCCCTGCTGCGGTTCCTATGGAGAGAGAGGATCGGAGATGAGCACCCAGCCATCTATCAATGGGAAGTCCTCCCTTTCGGAACCACATGCAGCCCATGCTGTGCTACGTTTGCACTACAGAAACTCGTCGCAGAGGACCCAGCAGCAGATGAAGAGGTCCGACAAAGTGTGACAAATAGTTTCTACGTGGACAACTGTTTACAAAGCGTCTCAACGCCAGAAGAAGCCGAGGCTCTTCTACTCAAGCTACGCGCCTCCCTGATCAAAGGCGGCTTTGATCTCAGGCAGTGGGCCAGCAGCGACCCGCAAGTATTGCGCAGCCTCTCCCCCGAGGACAAGGCAGCCAGTAGCGAGACCTGGATGGCGACCATCCCAGGAGAAGCCCAAGAAATGACACTAGGACTAGTCTGGCGCTTCAAAACAGACTCGCTCCATTATAGACACAAACCCCTGACCACGGAGCAGGGAAGGTCGACGGCACTACCGACCACCAGACGGAGTGTATACAGAACACTCGCTAGACAATATGACCCGTTGGGATGTATTCTACCTTACACCACCAGGGCAAAGATGATTGTAAGAGCACTATGGGACAAGGACCAGGGCTGGGACGATCCCATACCCGCACACCTTGCATCCACATGGAGAGAGTGGGAGACGGAACTCCGCTCACTCCCAGGTGTTAATATACGCCGCAGCTACTTCCCACCCACTGTGAGGCCAGAGACATGCAAGATGGACCTGCACGTATTCAGCGACGTCTCCGAAGTAGCCTACGGTTCGGTGGCCTACTTGCGTGCCCAAGAGGAGGGAGGAGAGATACATACTGCTTTCATCCTGGCTCGCTCAAGAATAGCCCCACGAAAGCAACAATCTATCCCGCGTCTAGAGCTCTGCGCAGCCCTAGCAGGAGCGCAGCTCGCCACGTTAATCCAACGTGAACTCACCATTCCGGTGCAAAGAACAATCTTGTGGTCAGACTCCACGACAGTACTCACATGGATCCGGTCTGATTCGTGCAGATACAAGGTCTTCGTGGGAGTCAGAGTCACAGAGATTCAAGAGTTAACAGAAGTAGCGAGCTGGAGGTATGTGGACACCAAACACAACCCAGCTGACGTCATCACCCGGGGAATGTCCCTGGATGACCTCACCCGTCACAACCTCTACAGTGACGGACCAGAGTTTCTCAAGCTCCCGGAAGAAGAGTGGCCTACACCCACCCCACGGGAGGCGAGTAAAGAGGAGGCAGAGAACAAGAAACCTATGTTCTGTGGATTGAACACACTCGTCTCCACAGACCCCGACATAGACGATTGCCTCACCCTACAGAGTGCGCAGCTAAAGACATTTCTGTGGCACCACCCAGAGATTCAGCCCACTACTGACATTTCAGCAGCTGACTACGAAGAAGCAGAACTTCTTCTACTACAACGAGCCCAGAGAGACTCGTTCCCCGACGAGCTAGACTGTCTACAGGGAGGAAAGCCCGTCCCATCAGACAGCAGACTGCTCCACCTAGCACCGAGAGCGACGCCCATAGTCTCATCAGAGTGGGTGGTCGTCTGCGGAGAGCCCCAGACTTACCGGATGACGTCAAGTACCCGATAGTCTTGAACAGCCGACACAAGGTCACAGAGCTGATCATAAAGAAATACGACGAGGATGTGCACCACGCAGGAGCAGAGAGAGTCTTCGCGGAGATCAGACGTCGTTATTGGATACTGCAAGGGAGAGAAGCAGTGCGGCGCTTCCAGCGAACCTGTCTAGACTGTCGTAAGTGGCGCGCGCAGCCCAGTATACCCCGGATGGCTGACCTACCTCCCTGTCGCCTCCGACTCGGCGACAAGCCCTTTCACTCCACCGGTATGGACTGTTTCGGCCCGCTGTATATAAAGAAAGGAAGAGGAACTGAGAAGCGGTGGGGTATTGTATTCAAATGCATGACCACCAGAGCGATACATATCGAACTCCTTCCAACCATGAGCACAGACTCATTCCTTATGGCCTTCCGAAGATTCACATCACGGAAAGGAAAACCGTCTACATTGTTGTCTGATCACGGGACAAACTTCAAAGGCGGAGAAAGAGAGCTGAGAGAGAGCTTCCAAGCTATGGGCCCAGAACTTAAGACCCACCTCGCTCCATCCCAGATTGACTTCCAGTTTAATCCCCCGAACGCACCTCACTTCGGTGGAACTTGGGAACGAGAAGTACGTTCCATAAAGACAGCCCTGTACGCCGTGCTTGGGGCCCAGACCGTGGCGGAAGAAGTCCTAATGACAGTCCTCACGGAGATCGAGGGAGTATTGAACTCAAAGCCCCTCGGTTACGTCTCAAGTGATGTAGCAGATGTCGACCCAGTCACCCCCAACACACTCTTGATGGGCCGGCTGGACCCCGCGCTACCCCAGACAATGTACAGGCCTGAAGAAGCGAACGGCCGAAGAATGTGGACGTACAGTCAAGTACTGGCTGACAAGTTTTGGAGCAGCTTCCTACTCCACTACCTACCGTCTCTACAGACCCGCCAGAAATGGGTGAAAGAGAGAGACAATTTGACAGAAGGAACAGTCGTCATGATTATCGACCAGTCACTACCCCGAGCTATGTGGCCGGCTGGCCGCGTAAGCAAAGTGATCACCGGTGCCGACGGAAAGGTCCGAGCAGCTGAAGTGCTCGTCCAAGGGCGGACCTACACCCGACCCGTGGCGAGGCTAATAGAACTGCCAAGGCTCCCAGATACTATCGATGACGACCATGACCCCATGACTTTGTGAGTTGACTGACCCTTACAGCGGACATTGAGTAGTGGACAGTGCGGTTAATCTGTCTCTGCTTAGCTAATTAGGTGGGACTAATTAGGGGGCGGCTGTTACGAAAGATCAGATTAAACCGAATATATATATTTATTTATGGATATATATTGAATAGTATTTGTATATCGTTTGATATCCCTTGTATATTCCTTGTACATATACACGGAATATCCCTTTAGTCTACTATAGCCCATAATAGTTCATTCTCTTATTGGACAAGGACCTGGCGCCAGGGGACAAGCCCCTTGGAGCCAAGTTCAATGGTACCGACGAGACATGTCCCTACTAGCCCCGGCTCTGCGCAGGAATACGGCTACCGAAATGAGAATGGCACAATTTGTTCACCGTGCATATAAATAGGGCGCAAGTAAATGTAGAATTCCCTTAGTCCCTTACCCTCCAACCTAGTAACAGAATGTGAAGCCTCACCCACTATACGACGTGCGGTGCAGTATGGCCTATTTGGCCCCAGAATAGCATTGAGACCTCGTGCGAATTAATAACTGAATTGTCAGAGTTTGGCACTGTACCGTCGAGTGCGACGTATTTCTATTAGGTTAATAATAGTCTATCGTGTATGGTGCATCGTGCGGTTAGAGTTCTAAAGTGACCAGCATCCCCATCGCTTCCTCGTGTTATCTAGAGTCTTATCCAGGTTGGGCCGACCACACATGGCGCTTTCATCTGAGGAGTTCTAGGCGAGGACCGAGTGGACCTGTACATTGGATTACCTACCCGACGACTGCTGAGCCCTATGCGGCTGGAATATATATTTGCTTTGGTACTATGATTTGTGGAGCGGATAATCGCCAACCCCGTGAGTGTTGGATTTACCCCCGAGAGGAGTCAAGTGAGACGGCGCTCAGAGAGACTGAGGTCGCCTCGCTTCTTCTTCATTGTGGAGCTACAGCTACAGCCTACAAGAGAGCCAAGGTGTATTCATCTGCGGATCAAGAGTCTACTGCACTGTCTTCTGTACTTGAAGTCTCTATAGATATCGTTGACCAGACGGGCTACTACCGACGGCTCTCCTACCCCCCCTACCGGCTTACAACCGGGAGGACCCCTTCAGTATATCCCGCTATAATCATTAAGTGTACCATCGATATAATTCCCTAAGAGCCAGGTTGTATACTTGCTTCCTGCGTAACCAGAGATTGGACATTCAGTGTTGATTTGCCTACGAATACTCATTTGCCTTACAAGTGCATTCAAATGATAAATGTAAGAGATAAATGTTCTATGTACCTTTTGCTGCATTAAATATTTGATTATTACCTTTGTCTGGAACCGGTTTCATTGTGGAAAGTGTTCATCATATTTAGATATTGTGTACTGTATGGCCAGTAGTTAAAGTACATAAAGCGGTAGTGGTTTAATGATACCATACTTATCAATACAGTCAGGGAATTGTACCCCTCAGTTACAGTATTGCTATTTTTATTCTGATTCGGGTATATACTTGAGCACATTGTGCACAATTGTACAGCCCTGGCCCATTTTATTAAAATGTTATAATTATATAATATTCTATTGTGGTTACATTTTTCATTTAGTTTATATTCCATGTTATTTTATTCTACCGTAATTGTCTGTCCGTTAATGTTGCATCAAAAACGACCAAATCAAATTCCTTGTATGTGTGAACTACTTGGCAATGAAGACCATTCTGATTCTGATTCTGATTGATTGATTGAATTAAGTTGATAATTCATAAAAGATACATATAAACCTGCGCAGCAGGAATACATAAATTTAAAAAAAAATCATCGAGGTTAAGAACACAATAAAGCCAAAAAGGCTTATTTCCACTCTGGGGGTAGGGGGTGGGAACAGTATAGCTCAGGGGTGGCCAACCCGCGGCTCGCGAGCCGCATGCGGCTCTTTGCCCGTCAATGTGCGGCTCTTCCATCCATCCATATTTTTTTTTTTTTTTTTTTTTTACTTTTTTTTTTTTTCACTCATTCCATAAGGACGTAGAATAAACATTTACAATTTTTTTTTAAATGGTCCATTTGCATGTTCTTGGTATCTGAATCTAGGTACATATATGGATCAGTGTCAGAAATAGTGTGTCTGTTACTAGGCTTGAGTAAATTGTAATGAACCAAAGGAGAATATCAATTCTATTTAAAAAACAAATTTTATCTTTGACTGTGAATAACACCATGCTAAAATTGACCAGACCTGAAAAATCTAAGCAAATGAATAAAGGGAAGATGATTAAACAGAAGGTTTTGTAGATACAGTACTGAATTCTGCCATCTTTTTTATAATGTAAATTTATCCACCATTTTTCATCATATTGCAACACCGTTTTTTGCAAGACGTTCACAGAAAGGTAGAGAAACTAACTGCGTTCTGTTTTATGGCAATAACGTTCAGGTTTGTGGGAGATAATCCCAAAAAATAAGAGAAATAAAAAAGTAAATCCAGAAGTCAGATGATTGACAGGGGCTGGTGTGAGCTGGGTAGGGTAGTTTTTCAAAATGTGAAAGCCCTGAGTCTCTTCCTTCAAAAGACTACACTCACTTTTGGATGTGCCACTTCCTCCTGTCAATATGCGCCGGTTTCCGACTCAATGCCCTGAGATTCCTATAATCTTTTATTTCACTAATAACAGTTAAAATAATTGGTAAACAAACGTAATGCTGAAAATATACACTTTTACTGTATATCTCGGGCTTAAGAGGTTAACCCTGTGAGGCCCAAATTAAAAAGACATTAGCAACTTCAGAGGCCAGAGGGTGGGACATATAAACACATTTACTATCAAATAGCATTGTGAGGCTGAACAACAGGACCAATTGACTATACATGTGCTTAAAGGGGAACTATCTTATAAATGGCCTTTTTCAGTGTTTACCATTGTTTCTTAGCTATGTGGACTTATATTAATAGGATCTATGTCTCTAATTCTCATATTGGCGCATTCTTCCAATTCTCCTCTCACAATATTCACCCTCACTGAACTGAGTCATCTGAAAATGTGCATATCTGTGATGTCAGAGATTTCTCAGCCGCATAATAATGTGGCAGTTGATGTGGCAGTTGGCACCAGGCCACACAGTGGTTGGAGCCAAGCCTCAAAACGGCTTAAGATCTTGAGGTAGAAAAATGCGGTTTTTAGTACTTGATTAGAAATACAAAACAATGCATTCTTTTTTTTGAAAATAGTCCATAGACTCACAGGAATTGTGTAAAAGTGCCCAAATAGTGAAATAAATAGTCAAATAGTTCCCTATTTTTTTTAAATAAACATTATTTTTTTAAATGGCTAAAAGTGATTTTGTAATTTTGCAACCGTGGGTCTCACAGGGTACTTTTAACCCTGTGAGGCCCAAATAAAAAAGACATTAGCAACTTCAGAGGCCAGAGGGTGAGACCTATAAACACATGAGGGGTGCCGTGACTGAAAAAGAAGGTTGAGAAACGCTGGTATATGGTGTGGCTCTTCTTTGTGGTACCACAGTAATTTTTGTGGCTCTTAGTCTCTGACTGGTTGGCCACCCCTGGTATAGCTACTCTGAAGCCCAAATACAAAAAATACAAAACATACCACACAATTTCACTACATTTTAAACAAGTAAAATCCAATGTATCTACAGCATTCCCCTTCAGTCCGTCTAATTAATAACACAATCTAATTCTGATTCTGATTGAGACGCCGTCGGGAGGAGCCAGAATCGAACCGGGGGGAGCCAGATGACCGCTCTACCTCCTGAGCCACTGTCGCTCCTCCCGAGCCAGTTAATGAATAAAAAATAACACAATTAATCACGTTAGCCTTTGTGACCCCGCCTGCCTCCCGTAGCTCCGACACCCAGCCACGGTGGCTCATCGCTCTCTGACTCTCAGAATAATGTGCGTCCAGACGTCCCCTGAACTTCTTATCTCATTATTACACAAAGTTTCAGAAGTGACTTTTGTATTAACCTTTGTGTGAACGATGCAGTGATGAGCGTCTTGTTCCCAGCGGAGCAGCAGCGACTCGTAAGGTTACGCTATGCCTGCTAATCGTTGTCCAAAGGAGTTGTCGGATATCTGCCATCAAATGTATCACCATTCACTGTTATTGAAGACTCCAGTGACTAGTGAGTAGGGATGGGACTTTCTAGCAAAAGTGCTATTCGAAAATCGCTGGTTCTTAAGACCGAATATTCAACCCCCCCGCCAACCACCCCCCAATTTGTTTTTATTATTTTCTTTTACATTTTTTATTTTATAAAAAATATATTGTTATTTACTGTTTCAGTTTAAATTCAGTTAAATGTTCAGTTTCAGTTAAATTCAGTTATTATTTTTAATAGAATGGATCATTACAATCAAAGGGTATTGCACATAAATAGGCACTTCAGAATCTCAAGTTCAGATAATCCTTCAGAACGTTGATCGGCTCAGCTGACCGACAATAAATAAAAATGACACCATTCACCATCGTAGCCTATAATAACAGCATTGCATTGGCCTATCAACCGGTTTTAATAAACAAACAGAAACACTAGCATGTGCATCTTTTAGATCAATTAGGCTATGGAAATTAGGCTGCCTCTAAATATAAAAAGGAATTAAATAAGAATGGTTTGCTTCAATTAAAAAAAAAAGTATTTTATATAAACAGATATTTTTTTAATATATACATTTTTTTTAATTCGACTCTGACATACAAATCGAATGTGGAGACTGGCATCGACTATTCGAAAATTTTTATATTCTATCTCATCCCTACCAGTGAGTACAGGTACTTGTGATTACTTTCCCTAACCATTTTCCTTTAAAAAAATGTCATGCTGGTGCGCCCGAGTGGCGTGCTGCGTCATGGCACGGCCGACCCGGGTTCGATTCCCCGACCCGGCGTTCTTTGCCGAATGTCTTCCCCTGCTCTGTCTCCCATTCTTCCTATCTCTCTCTCTCTCTCTCTCTCTCTCTCTCTCTCTCTCTCTCTCTCTCTCTCTCTCTCTCTCTCTCTCTCTCTCTCTCTCTCTCTCGGACTGCCCGGTAGTAAAAACCAATAAAAATCTACCAAAAACATAATAAAAAAATAAATAAATAAACTGTCATGCATTTCTTTATAACCACAGCCCGTACACATGCATTTAAAAAATATATAGAATTTATAGAATTGGTATAATATCTGCATTCAACTTCAACTTCAAACTACTTTATTTTCCTTTTGGAACTTAAGGGGAGACACTGCAGGTGAATAGGGTAAACAAATTAACTAATAGATATCACAATGAAACTTCCCCAGTTGATTACTTATATTAAGACAAGACTTTTTTGTATTACAAGTTTTCTGAAATTGTATGTTTAAATATGCAAAAGAGGCATGATCTACTTAAATATGCACTAATTTGCATATAATTCCAGGACAGAAATCTGAACATTGGATAAAGCAATTTTCAAAATTATAGTTTCATTTTGTTGACATATTAGAGCCAAAGGTTATTACAGAGGGGATTTTGGATATCTCTTTTTATCACTCCATAAATCAGAAAATACTCCATTCAGTCCATTTTTATGGTAAAATTCCATATTTCGCCATGTTTTTAGGAATAAAATGTGATATAAATCAGGGTATGAATGCGATATCAACAAACCCTTCTGTAAATACCTTCAGAACATAGATATGAATAGAACTGGAAGGTTTGGTGTATGTGAGTGCTACGGAAGTGGAGATTTCTGGCTCAGAGTATGAGGAAAAACTCTTAAAACTCATTTTTGGGAAAACACATTCAAAGTTCTGTATTGTAAAATGCCATACTTTTTTTTTTAAACAGATATTTACAAACACAATACCTAATCAAACCATTAGTAATAGACAACCTAAACACATGCCTGATAACTGAATAATAATAATAATGATGTTATTGAACTGAACAGAACTACACACAGGCTACAAACAGTGTAGTACAGTGTAGTACCCCCTAATAGGCAAAACATATTTGAATAGATATCACTATGAAACTTTCCCAATTTGTTATGTACATATAAACTAAGAAAAAATATATTACAAGTTTTCTGAAATTTATGTTTATATATGCAAATTAGGCACTTCCCCATTAAATATGTGCACAATTATGGATGCAATAAGGCAAAATTATGTAAAATAAACAACTAAATGTGTGTTATTGACGTTTTATTGTCACTAGTTTCATAGAAGACATGTTTAGGAAGCAAAATATAACAAAATCTCAAAATCAACAAAAAAAGTATATTTGACTATTCACCTGCAGTGTCTCGCCTTAATTTGTGCAGTGGTTAAAAGACAAACATACAGTCACAATACATAGGGGCAGCGGTGGCCTAATGGTTAGAGAAGCGGGTTTGTGACCGGGAGGTCGCCGGTTCGATCCCCGGGACGGCAGGAAAAATATGCCGCTGACGTGCCCTTGAGCAAGGCACTTAACCCCCAACTGCTCCAGTGGCCAATCCCAGGTATGAATGGAACTGTGTGAATGTGAAGCAGGGCGTAGCTGAAAAAGAGCATCAGTGCTCAGCGAACCTACCCTGGGTAAATAAAGGTTAAACATAGACACTGACCACTATAACAAAACACCAGCTTCGTTAAAACTACAGTAAAAAAAGACCACTATATAAAAAAACACCAACTACATTAAAACTACAGTACTTAAAGCATGATGGAGCAATTCTATATGTATATAAATAATAAATAATAATAATAATAATAATAATAATAATAATAATAATAATAATAATAATAATAATAATAATAATAATAATAATAATAATAATAATAATAATAATACAGGTGATATGTGTCCATCAGGTGGAAGGGGGAGTCTGTTTTTTAAGTAGTCCAAAGTCCTTGGGGGGGGGGGAGCAGTCCGGCCCCCACCAGACCTAGGTGTTCAGCAGTCTGAAGGAGGTTGGCACAAAGCTACCTAAGCCCCTTTTATTCAGTGTCGAAGCTCTGTATCGACGGCCTGAGGGCATTCGTTTGTAATGTGTGTGAAGGGTGTGTGTGTTGTGCTCAACTATTTGAGAGGCCTTCTTAACTGTCCATTTCTTCTGGATATACTCCTGAGTGATTGATCATGAATAATCACAACCTATCATGTGATAAGTCATTTGTGGCAGCCCTAATTACAAGACGACAGAATATTATAACACATCCTCGGTCCTGTTGGGCTCGCTCCCCTCGTCCACGGACCTCTGGGCCCCGTTCCCCGTACCTGGATAACTGAGTTAGCCGGATAACTTTCGGTCAAGTCTGACTTAAGCCGGACCTTCCTGTTCCCCGAAGCTGGATTGTCTAAATCACCATGACAACAGATCAAAAAGTTTGAGCCTGGTCGAGAGCAGGGTTTAAGTTCAAGTTAGCCGGATGAACCATCGCCACGCCCCCGCAAAGAAATGACAGCCCGTTTCCTGAAATTATTCCCACAGTCTACGATCTGCATTATACCATTCTGAATTACGTTTTTGTGCTCCATTCTTCCAGAGGGGGCTTTTGAAATGTAAAATAGACCCAAAATGCTGATACTAAATTCACTTTGTCCTAAATAATGCACGTTATATACCGTGGCGCTCGCTCGGTGCGATGTACACATTATGTGGTATATTTTAACAACGCGCAGCATTGCAAATGTGAATCCCGCGGGGATATCCTTAATGATTGAAACCTATCGCTCGTTTGGCTCTGATTCCTTTCATATTCTCCGCTGTGGATGAGGAGCGAGGAAGGAGAGGAGCGCCTGGATTTTGTTTCATTCAAGCATAAAATTGAAGTGTCTATGCGTGGATTGTGGATTTTGTGTGATATTGTAACTGGGATTAAGATGTCTGATGAGATGCGCTGTTTGACGGATTTGAGAAATTGAATGAGCCGTTGACGTCACATTAATGAATGAGAATAAAGAGATGAAACTTCATTCAAAATAAAGAATATTCTAAACACGGGTCTCTCGTTCATTAATGTATAAACAATGTATTTATCCCATCTGGCACAGTGGCGCAGCGGTAGTGCTCAATCCTGGCAACCCGGCGACCGGTGTTCGAAACCCCGTGTTTCCAATATAATTTTTTGGAATATAATATTAATGATTATAAGCAGAAGTAGCCTAGTTTTAAGTTAAAATATTATAAATCTACATGCATTGAGGATGTCATTCTTTATATAGCTCTCAACGTGCACCAAATTGAATTATTCCTACATTGCAAAGAGAAGGAAAAGACTAGGTTTCGAACCCCGGTCGTCTGCGTGAAAGTCAAAAGAAGAACCCGTTACACCACAGTGGAGATAAGTAAAAGATCGACCATACATCAATCAATGGGTAAGAGAGCCGTATCGTTATTCTGTATAACAGTTTAACTAATTATTTTCGCTAGCAAGATCTCATTTGATTATTCAATCCAGCAGGCAAGTTTAAAGGAATATAATCTGATTGATTGAGGTAATGAGGGACTTAAAATTAGCCTATAGATAACGCATTTAACTTGTCGGCGAGGCGATTGAGCCGTACTGCAATATGTTAATAAAGTTTTAAATCAATTAATCAATCAATGCCGCTAGAGAATCAGGATCTCTGCTATCGATACGTGCTGGCTTTTCAACTGAAGCGGCCGCGCGCACTTATCCTGGGTCTCAAGTCTGGTTTGAGTTAACGAGACTGAATCCACCTTCGAGGAACAGGAAAATCCCGGCTTCAAACATCGGGTTAACTGAATCTGGATAATGTGACTCTTGATCGACTTAGTTGAACCAGGTACGGGGAATAGGGCCCTGGTCCCTCAGTGGCCCAGACTGCAGAAACCTAATCTGAAGCTCCAGTGAACCGCTCTCACCTGACTACCGGTTTCCTGCTTCCCGCTCCCCCAGGAGAGAGAGGGGGGGCCAATCACACCCGATTATCCCTATTCGCTGAAACGTAAAAAACGTTTCATCACCCCTTTACATCACCTCCACCGCCTTCTCTCAGTCTCCCCATCACCGGAGCGGATCCCCCCCCCTCTCTCTCGGCAGGGTGGCAGGGGGGGGGGGGGGGTTAACCTCAGTGTGTGAACGACGGAGGACCCCACGCTGCCTTCCCTGCGCCTCCAGCTGTTCCCATGTGCCTCTCAAACCCTCACCGCGGTAGATATCCCTCCCCTTGCCCTCCTTCTATCACAGCGTGTGTGTGTCCCCCCCCTCCTACCCTCCACTAGTCCATGCCCCCTGTAGCACGTAGGCAGCCTGAGTCAGCGGGGGGTCAGGCGCCACTTCCCTGCTGCCTGCCCTCGTCTACTGGTTTCACCCTCTCTGTCTCTCTCTCTCTCTCTCTCTATCTCTCTCCCCTCTCCCCACTCTGTCTCTCTCTCCGTATCTCTCCCCTCTCCATCTCTCTCCCCTCTCTGTCTATCTATCTATCTATCTCTCTCTCTCTCTCTCTCTCTCTCTCTCTCTCTCTCTCTCTCTCTCTCTCTCTCTCTCTATCTCTCTCCCCTCTCCCCACTCTGTCTCTCTCTCCGTCTCTCTCCCCTCTCCGTCTCTCTCCCCTCTATGTCTATCTCCCCTCTATGTCTATCTCTCTCTCTCTCTCTCTCTCTCTCTCTCTCTCTCTCTCTCTCTCTCTCTCTCTCTCTCTCTCTCTCTCTCTCTCTCTCTCTCTCTCTCTCTCTCTCTCTCTCTCTCTCTCTCTCTCTCTCTCTCTCTCTCTCTCTTATCTCTCTCTCTATATATATATATATATATCTCGCTCTCTATCTCTCTCTCTCTCTCTCTCTCTCTCTCTCTCTCTCTCTCTCTCTCTCTCTCTCTCTCTATATATCTCTCTCTCTCTATATATCTCTCTCTCCGTCTCTCTCCCCTCTCCGTCTCTCTTGCTGTTAGGTTCAGGCCGTGTCACGACGGGGTCACGACGGGGTCACAATGGGGTCATGGCGGGGTCACAACGGGGTCATGATGGGGTCATACACATTCTTGGAACAGGGCCGACCCCCTCAGCGACCTCAGGTAACCCCCTCGGACGGCAGCCTGGTGGAACCAGACGAGGACACGTTCCCGCTGCGCTCTGCAGAACAAAAGGCCCGGAACGCTTTCCCAGGAGCGAGCAGGAGACGCAGTTTAGAGCAAAACTGCTTTTTCTTTTTTATTAGATTAATTATCTGTCGCCGTGTTCACTGTAGCAGATATGCGTCTGTGAGATTTAATTTGGTTGGGGAATGCTGGGTATATAATATTAAGAAATTCCCATGGAAATACATTTATCCCTGCACTGTGTACCTTTTTAACTGTGTTTCAAGCTGCATCACAGACGTTGGGCTGAGCTGGGCTGAACAATGAATGAATGAATGACTTTTATTTATATAGCACCCTTCACAGCACAGGCTTTACACTACAGCTTAGTATATAAAAAACACAACAAAACAAAATCAGAAATAAATTACAACAACAACAGACAGCAGTTAAAAAACAGTGAAACCAGATAAAAAAGTTGAATCAAATAATTTGGATAAAATCACGAGTCACTAATTAAAAAAACAAAACTATAGGAACAGTGAGGACAAGTATGACCAAAGGCCTGTCTGAACAAATGTGTTTTTAGTTGTTTTTTAAAAGAGTTCTCAGAGGGGGCAGTTCGCAGGTTCAGGGGGAGAGCGTTCCAGAGCCTTGGTGCCGTCACCTCGAAGGCTCGATCACCCCTTGTTTTCAGCCTGGACCTGGGGACCACCAGGAGGTGCTGATCGGCAGATCTGAGTGAGCGGGTGTTGGTGTAGGGATGGATGAGTTCAGTGATGTAGATAGGGGCCTGACCGTGGAGTGCTCTGAAAGTGAAAGTGAGGACTTTGAAGTGAATTCTATAGTGTACCGGGAGCCAGTGCAGGGATACCAGGATGGGAGTGATGTGACATGATTTTTTTGACCTTGTGAGTAGCCTGGCTGCAGTTTGTCTGTGGATGATTTGGTGAGACAGGTGAAAAGTGAGTTGCAGTAGTCAAGCCTAGAGGAAATAAAAGCATGCACGGACAGTTCTAGTTCAGAGTGAGATATGATGGTGCGTAGTTTTGCAATGTTTCTGAGGTGAAAGAAGCAGGTGCGTGTGAGTGTTTTGACATGTTTGTCTGGTTCATGGCCTGGTCGAAGACAACACCCAGGTTTATCAGGAAACAACAACAGGGAACTCTCCCAGTATAGATGCGTGACTCACAGTGAAATTGGCCACACAAGATCTTCTGTGCCGTGAAATACGTAAAAGGCTATAGTTGAGTTGAGTTGAACCTTTATTAAGGTTTTGATGGCACGGCACGGCGGGTGCTGCAGTGGGTATCACTGTTGCCTCACAGCAAGAAGGTCCTTGCTTCAAAGACCCAGCAGGGGGGGGCCTTTCTGTGTGGAGTTTGCATGTTCTCTCCCCGTGTTTCAGTGGGTTTCCTCCCACACCTAAATGTTTCCTGCCATTGGCCAAATTCGTTCTCTGGCATTCGACCCATACTAACCATTTGGGAGGAGCAGGCCGCCACACACAGCGCGGCGCCCAGGGGAGCAACTCTGCAGCCGTAACGTCAGTACCTCGGTCGAGGGCAACGGCAGGGAAACTTAACATGCGTGTGTTTTTGGTGTGGGAGGAAACCGGAGGTACCCGGAGGAAACGCACACGAACGCGGGGGCAAACTCCACACAGAAAGGCCCCCTGCTGGGGTTTGAACCCAGAACCATCTTGTTGTGAGGCAGCATTGCAAACCACTTCACCGCCCTCCACCGTGCCATCTAGGTCTCATCTCAAGCATAAAGTGTGAACAATACCAATGTAAAGCGGTGCTCAAAGTTAACTTACAAGAAATATGTATTTATGTTGTTGCGTTTTTCTCTTAAATATAGGCAATAAAGAATAAATAAATAACTGTGTTGCTTTTGAGGCTGTTAATCCGCCACATCTAGCCATGCCACAAAACCCCCAGATTACAGCTTTCATGTTAGCGTCTGCCCGGGTCATCCCTATGTTCCCCGGGTCCTGTTCCCCCTCCCGAAAAAAGGTCTGATACTGTATCTAGGATACTGTTCGTTACGTTGGCATTCTAATTCTAAATCAACATTCTAATTTTGTATTTTTAATAAAAAAAAATCTAAATCAAAATTTCTTTTTTTCCCCTATTCATTCTGGTTTCTCTTCACATCTGCATATAAAGATTAGGGTACACTAATATTATAGTATTAAAATAAACTGATGAGTTATATTCATTAAAGATAATGATTTAATTTATTTAGTTGGGCTGGGGCTTCTTCCTGGGCTGGGTCTGGGGCTGGAAAGTTGATTTAATAAGATAAATCAATAAGTTGATTTAGTTTGAGAATATATATATATATTTTTTAATAAATATATATTGAAATAAAAAAATTAAGAAATTAGTTTTTATTAAAAACCAAGGTTCGAACGTCCGTTGGAAAAACCCTGACGAAGTTCGAATCCCAAAAACAGCTTTCATGTTAGCATCTGCCCGGGTCATCCCTATGTTCCCCGGGTCACACTGTCATCTCCTGTCCTTTTATGTCCCCTCACGAGCCCTAAGGTCCTCCACAGCTGGTCTTTTAATTGTTCCTTTGGGGCATCTGCTTTTAAATTCTATGCACCACAGCTGTGGAACACAATCCCAAAAGATATTACAGAGGCTGGCTCAGTGGACATTTTGAAAACAGTTCAAAACATACCTCTTTAATATTGCTTTTAGTTAGCAACTCTTTTTATAATTTTTCTTTAATCTTCAATTTGATCCATTTTCTTTACTTGTGATTTTAGACTGTGTGGTTTACTTTGTTATTTTTTAATCTGTTATTATTATTCATTGTTTTATCTTTCTTTTATCATGTAATGTGAAGCACTTTGGGCTGCATCTTGTATGAAAAGTGCTATATAAATAAAGTTATTATTATTATTATTATTATTAGCCTACCTTGTTATTACGGGATCCGTGGGCAATGACATTGTCTAAGATAATGATAAGGAAAAATTTGTTCTAGATAATTTTAGATATACCATAAACAGTCACTGCACCAACCAACAGAATATTTGGTGGCGGTGTTGGAGAGGAAACTGCCACGTGACCAACATATTTGATGTAGAGGAAGACAAGAACATAGGACCCGGGGAACATTGGACCCTTTTTATCGGGAGCGGGGGACATAGGACCCGGGGAACATAGGACCCTTTTTATCAGGAGCGGGGAACATCGGACCTGGGGAACGTAGGACCCTTTTTATCAGGAGCGGGGAACATAGGACCCGGGGAACATAGGACCCTTTTCATCGGGAGCAGGGAACATAGGACCCAGGGAACATAGATACGCTCCCTGTTAGAATGGGCATGTTTAGACAGCATGCTGGTGTGTAGAACCCAAATGCAGAAATAGACACGAGAGGCAGTTCTTGATTTCTCGAATATGAACACTGTTCCTTTAATTCGAATGCGTGTGGCTCAAAAACAACAAGAGAGAGCATGTCCCCAAAACATGCTAAATACTAGGGCTGTCTTAAATACTTCGAAGCTTCGAAGCTTCGTTCGATGGCACAAGCTTCGAACATTAAAAAAAAATCGAAGTTAAAAAAAAAATTCTTCATTTTTTTTTTTTTTTTTTACTTCTGTGTGTGTATGTGTGTGTGTGTGCATGGGGCCATTGGGTGGAGCCGGGGGACAAATACACTGGAGGAAAGTAACCCAGCTCAGCACTGCCCAAATTATATCATCACTATTGCCTGTTTGAAGGATATCATCCTCAAACACATATACACCACCTACACGCCTATTCTCAGTCCTTGCTCCACAATGGTGGAATGAACTACCCACCCCAGTTAGGACAGCCAAATCCCGTCCAATCTTTCGCCGTCAACTAAAGACGCACTTCTTCAACCATTATCTGAAATAAAATTTAAAAAATCTAACCCTAACTAACCTTACTGTCATGCACTTGTCCTAATAAACTAACCTACACTGTAACACGCAACACTTTGATGAATATTGTTACTCAGCTGATAGAGTTGTATCCTTCCTGGGCCCCGTTCCCCGTACCTGGATAACTGAGTTAGCTGGATAACTTTTGGTGAAGTCTGACTTAAGCCGGACTTTCCGGCTCCCCGTACCTGGATTTTCCAAATCACCATGACAACAGGTCCAAAAGTTTGAGCCTGGTCGAAAGCAGGGTTTAAGTTCAAGTTAGCCGGATCAACCATCGCCACGCCCCCGCAAAGAAGTGACAGCCCGTTTCCTGAAATTATTCCCACAGTCTACGATCTGCATTATACCATTCTGAATTACATTTCTGTGCTCCATTCTTCCAGAGGGGGCTTTTGAAATGTAAAATAGACCCAAAATGCTGATACTAAATTCACTTTGTCCTAAATAATGCACGTTATATATACCGTGGCGCTCGCTCGGTGCGATGTACACATTATGTGGTTATTTTAATTGTAACTGCGATTAAGATGTCTGATGAGATGCGCTGTTTGACGGATTTGAGAAATTGAATGAGCCGTTGACGTCACATTAATGAATGAGGATAAAGAAATAAAACTTCATTCAAAATAAAGAATATTCTAAACACGGGTCTCTCGTTCATTAATGTATAAACAATGAATTTATCCCATCTGGCACGGTGGCGCAGCGGTATTGCTCAATCCTGCCAACCCAGCGACCGGTGTTCGAAACCCAGTGTTTCCAATATAATTTTATGGAATATAATATTAATGATTATACGCCAAAGTAGCCTGGTTTTAAGTTAAAATATTATAAATCTACATGCATTGAGGATGTCATTCTTTATATAGCTCTCAACGTGAACCAAATTGAATTATTCCTATATTGCAAAAAGAAGGAAAAGACTAGGGTTTCGAACCCCGGTCGTCTGCGTGAAAGTCAAAAGAACAACCCGTAAGACCACAGTGGAGATAAGTAAAAGATCGACCACACATCAATCAATGGGTAAGAGAGCCGTATTGTAATTCTGTATAACAGTTTAACTAATTATTTTCGCTAGCAAGATCTCATTTGATTATTCAATCCAGCAGGCAAGTTTAAAGAAATATAATCTGATTGATTGAGGTAATGAGGGACTTAAAATTAGCCTATAGATAACGCATTTAACTTGTCGGCGAGGCGATTGAGCCGTACTGCAATATGTTACTAAAGTTTTAAATCAATTAATCAATCAATGCCGCTAGAGAATCAGGATCTCTGCTCTCGACACTTGCTGCCTTCTCGGCTGAAGCGGCCGCGCGCATTTATCCTGGGTCTCAAGTCTGGCTTGAGTTAACGAGACTGAATCCACCTTCGAGGAACAGGAAAATCCCGGCTTCAAACATCGGGTTAACTGAATCTGGATAATGACATCTTGATCGACTTAGTTGAACCAGGTACGGGGAACGGGGCCTGATGACCTGTCGTACAGAACTTGTAAGTTGCTTTGGATAAAAGCGTCAGCTAAATGACTAAATGTAAATGTGAATGTAAATGCCTTGTAGAATTCCACACATAAGAAAGAAAGATACTGGAATGAATAAACAAAATAGGAAATAAAATGTAGAAATGCATGCAATACATAAATAAATATGAATCTCCATATATGAAATAGAACATTTAGATAAGGTGCTACTGAGATGTTTTGGTGAGTTCTTTGTTTTTTTGTGGAAGTAGCCCTTCTTAAAAATGCATGAACATTCACTGATAATTGGTCTGTAGTGGAGTCTACAAGGTCTACATTGCCGGACCTTGTAGACTGACATAATTCTGTGCATAGTTTAGTCTACACAGGCCATATTTCAAATAATCAAAATCATTCATCTTAAACATTCTTGATTTGGGGGATTGGTAGTTCCCATGAAATCTGAAGTTGTTCAAATGACAACAGCGATCCACCTTGAATTAAATCATACAGCCGTGTTGGCTGCGTCACAGTCACGAAAGGGGCTACTTAATTCATTAATCCAATACACTTTATTTATAGAGCACATTTAAAAACAACAAAGTTTACCAAAGTGCTGTACAAGTCCCACAACATAAGAGAAAAAAATAAAAAAATAAAAATTAATGAATAAAAAATGTTTTAATTCGAAGCTTCGAATTAAAATCGAAGCTCGGCCCCCGAAGCTTCGATTGCCAAAATAAATTCGAAGGTCAGCCCTACTAAATACTTTATAATAATGAACATGGTGATAATACATTAAAGGGGAAAATAAAGTAAAGACAGCAAGTCTCCAAAATGCACTAAATAGAAAACACTTTAAATAACGATTGCAATAAACGGAAAACAAAATACTGCAATCACGGCACCGACCGCAGTGCCACAATTACCCTCCAAGTGGGAGCAATAACAAATGCTAGGATAAGTTTCAAGTTTCAAGTTTCAAGTTTCTTTAATAGTTGTCATACAGAAGTACAGAATACTTTTATACAAAATGCTTCTTTTATACAAGTAGTCACGACCGTGGACAGTGACACAGAGAGCTGGGAGACGAGAGGGAACAAGGGGACGCGGAAGTGGAGGGTTGTTGTTGCTGCTGCGAAATCAATTGAGATTAGTTTGGAGAGGAAAATTGAGTTTGGTCGTAGCAAGATGCCTAAGAAGAAGAAGAAGTCTTTGGTGGAGAAGGAGGCAGAGTCATTTATAAGTTTGATTGATGGCTCGAAGGGGAGTGATAAGTGGTGGGAGGCGCACAGGTCAGTTTTTGAGACGTGTAGTTTCCATGGTTGGCCCCAGCCCGTGGAAGATTATCCGGGGTTTTGGGTGGATGAAGATGGGAACAAGTTCAGTGAGGACTTGATACACAAATGGAGTCGCAAGGAGTGGGAATTGCGCCTGGATAGATGGTTCATGGATAGATATGTCGAGGAGGAGAGGAACAACAGAGATGGGGGTGAGAATAGCAAGGGCAAGGATTCGGGTGGTGACGGTATGGAGTGTAGTGGGGAGGAGAGTGGGGGAGAAGGGTGAGCAAAGGTGGATAAGAAGAGTGAGGGGAAGGGGAGTAAGAGGAAGAAAGAGAGGGGAGATAGCATGAGTGGGTCAGAGGATGAGCGTAGAGGAAAGGGTTTTGGAGGGTTGAATGTAGTGGTGCGTTTTGAGGGAGAAAATGGAGTTGGGGATATAGAGCCGAAACAGCTGTCGAAGCTCATTAAAGCGCAGTTAGGTGAGGTAAGGTACGGGAGGGTGTTGGGGGATGGGAACTTGTTTATAGGGTGTGTAAGTGTAGTGCAGGTAGAGAGGGCAAGGGAAATGGAGAGCATTGGAAAAGTGAAGGTCTGTGGAGTAGGGATAGTAGGGGAGAAAAGGGATAGTGGGTGCAAGGGGGTGATCGGGGGAATTCCAATTAAGGTTAGTATGGATCAGCTGTTAGGGGATTTGAGGAGTGATGAACGCAATGGGAAAGTTAAGAGTGTAGAGAGGATGAAGAGAGGAGCAGAGAAGAGGAGACAGGGACCATAGTTATTCAGTTTGAGGGTGAGGTTAGTCCGAGAGTGGTATTTTTAGGGTATTTGGCATATAGGGTTAGGGAGTTTGTGCCAAATCTGTTGATGTGTTATAGGTGCCAGGAGTTTGGACATGTAGCTAAGTGGTGTAGGAAGGGACAGATATGTGGTAGGTGTAGTGGGGAGCATAGGTATGGGGAGTGTTAACTGGGAGTGGAGCCGAAGTGTTGTAGTTGTGGTGGGAAGCATAGTGTAGCGTATTGGGGTTGTGAGTAGAGCTGCCGCGATTACCGCATTACCGCGGTATCGCTGTTACATCACGCCCACCGCAAGAGTAGGCTGAATACCGCGTCACCACTGTTTTTTTTTTATAATAATAAAGTACCCTTCTCTCGTTGGGCTTGCGGCTCTGCAGATATACCCTACTCCTCTATCGAGGTTCCAAGCGACCCTATTGGGTACCAGAAAAGTCATGTGAAACATTGCAGACCACTGATTGGTCAGAAGATAGATGCGTCACACGATGGATCGTCTTGCAGTGCTTTTACTTCCTGAATCTCAGCCATTGATCAGAGCTCAGTCACAACACGGCTAATATACGTTAGCTCCCACCGGAGACCGGAGTGGATTACCGACGTACCGTCGCTCCTCAGGGAACGAGGCATAATGATTTTACTGCAACGAAATGTTATAATAAAGGCCCTTCGTTCTATACACTTGTCTGATTGAAAACTTTATTAACAGACCGCAGAATGGGTACAACTCTGCACGCTCTGAGCAAAGAAAGGAACTGAGATATGAATTGAGTAACGCTTGCCTTGCTATGGTCCGGTAAATACGAACGTGTAACTATATAACGTAATGCCACAAAACGAATGCCTTTGTAATCATAAGTAGTAACGTTATAATAATAATAAGAAGAAGAAAGGGTCGGGGTTTTTTTTTTTTTTTTTTTGTCTTTTTCCCCCTCCATTTTCCTCCGATTTTCTCCCATCCCAATGTTAGTCGTATGCCAATTCCCAGTCCCTTCCTGGTCGCTGCGCTTTACCCCCCACAGTCAGATCATATGGGAGAGTGGAGGCTACCACGTGCTTCCTCCGACACACGTCCAGCCAATCACCGCTTCTTTTCACCTGGCAGCGCGGATTCTCATTGAGAGGGCGTAGAGTGTGGGAGGACCACACTATCCCCCTCACGTCCAATCCGCGCTTAGCAGGCGCCCCGACCGAACTGTAGGAGTCGCTGTTTACAACGACCCGGACCCACCCCGCCAGCTTCTCCCACCCTCTGATACAGCCAATTGTATCAGTGCAGACGGCCAGCCAAGCTGGTGACAACCCCGGAGCTGTGAGCTGGATTCGAACAGGCAAATCCAGCTCAGCTCCGGGGCTGGTGACGAACGCAATCTCCGCTCGACCACCTAACCGCCTCGACGTGTTTCACTTTTAACGAATGCGTGCTTGCCGAATCCCAAACAATATTCATGCTGCAAAGTCATCCTCTAAAGATAGACATTTAGACTAGAGGCAGGCTATATGCTATAAAGAGTAGACTACAAAAAAAAATGCATTCAAACTTTTTTTGTGTGTGTGTGTGTGTGTGCGGTAATAACCGCAGCGGTAGGAAATATTTCGCAAATTTGTGCGGTAAGGAAAACATCAATACCGCGGCAGCTCTAGTTGTGAGGCGATGAAGCGAGAGGTAGTGGTACAGCAGGTGAGAAGGGAGGATATGATTTCATATGCGGAGGCAGCTAGGAAGGTAGGGCAGGGACAGCAAGACAAGGGACAGGGGTTTAGGGAAGGGCAGTTGGCAGTAAGGATAGTGCAGGAGGATCAGGGAAAGCAAGTTAGGGGGCAGGGTTTTGGGATAGGGCATCGGGTGGTAGAGGAAGTTCAGGCGAAGAAAGAGAGGGTGTTTAGGGAGAAGTTAGGTATGGTGGCCTTTGTGGCAGGAGTAGTGCACACGACGGCGACAGTTAGCAGTAGGACAGAGAGGACTAGGTTGATAGTTTTAGCAGCAGTGGGACACTTGGGTATGGAGGGGTTGACAGTGGAGGATGTTTTGACGGAGTTAAACAGGGTGGCTGGTCAAGTAGCGTTAGAGAAGGGGGGTGTGAGTGAGCGAGTAGGTCAGAGTCAGCCCACAGGAGGCAAGGGGGGACTCTTAGATTAGGTTTGGATAGGGTGGTGATGTTAGGGATGGATTTGTTGTTTTGTGTGTTATGGGGTTGAATGGAGTGAACAGTAGGTGGCGGTATGCAGCTTTTGTGGTCGCAATCTGCCACTATTCCCAGTGAAGAAGAAGGTTATTGTGGAATGGTGTGTGCAGTAGCATAGATATATATCTATGTGCAGTAGGTGGCAGTGTGCGGCTTTTGTAGTCGCGACCCGCCATAATTTTGTTTTTACAGTGATCTCACTGTCATGGGGAGGGCGGCAATACGCCTAGATGCGTAGTCCGCCGGAAACTTAAACGAAGAAGAAGAAGAAGTGACACAGAGACAAGGGTAACAGGAGTAATGACCAAGCCTATCTCCACCACCATGACACGCCCCTTTTCCAAGATGGCAGCTCCATGTTTTTAGGCTGTGAGTTTTATGAGATTTTATGTCTTTTAAATGTGTTTTTTATAGCTTTTTATCGGTTTTATTGCTAAAGCTGGCTTGATATTGCCTTCATTTATATACTGGCCGGATTTAGTCTGGAAATCTGCTTGGATTACCTGCTTGGATAACAAACAAGCCTGCTAGGAGCAGCCAGCTACCACCAGGCCAGGCCAGGAGCAGCCAGCTACCACCAGGCCCAGGATCCAGCAGCAGCCAGTCACCACCAGGCCAGGCCCAGGAGCAGCCAGCTACCACCAGGCCCAGGATCCAGCAGCAGCCAGTCACCACCAGGCCAGGTCCAGGCTCTAGCAGCAGCCAGCCACCACCAGGCCAGGCCCAGGAGCAGCCAGCTACCACCAGGCCCAGGATCCAGCAGCAGCCAGTCACCACCAGGCCATGCCCAAGAGCAGCCAGCTACCACCAGGCCCAGGATCCAGCAGCAGCCAGTCACCACCAGGCCAGGCCCAGGAGCAGCCAGCTACCACCAGGCCCAGGATCCAGCAGCAGCCAGTCACCACCATGCCAGGCCCAGGCTCTAGCAACAGCCAGCCACCACCAGGCCAGGCCCAGGAGCAGCCAGTCACCACCAAGCCAGGCCCAGGCTCTAGCAGCAGCCAGCCACCACCAGGCCATGCCCAAGAGCAGCCAGCTACCACCAGGCCAGGCCCAGGCTCCAACAGCAGCCAGTCACCACCAGGCCAGGCCCAGGAGCAGCCAGCTACCACCAGGCCAGGCCCTGCAGCAGCCAGTCACCACCAGGCCAGGACCAGGAGCAGCCAGCTACCACCAGGCCAGGCCCTGCAGCAGCGCAAGCCAACCAGGCTGCACCAGGCCAGCAGTAGCCTAGCTGATACCAGCCATTACCACCAGGCCAGCCCCAGCCTACAAGCTACCAGCCACCAGGCCAGCCCCAGCCTACCAGCTACCAGCCACCAGGTTAGCCCCAGGCTACCAGTTAGCACCACCAGGCCAGCTCCAGGCTATACACTCTACTTTTCCTTAATCTTTGTTGGTAATTTGTAAATAGTGTTTTGCCTGCTACAAGGGACCTCTTTGCATATTTGCCGCTAGAAAAGTGTACTCTCACTACCAAAATGGCTGTACTAGGCCCTAGGCGTTTGATCACTGTGATTCTAGTCCTATTAGGTAGAATGTCATTTACTCCAGAAAACTACAGTAATCCAAGCCAACTGGAGGACAAAACATGGCAAACTGAATCATCTGTGCTAAACTATCAGTTAAACTATCAGCCCATTGTAACCAGCAGAATGCTTACTCTGTTATACCTTGACAGTATACATACTAGATGCTTTCCTACAGGTCGAAAAGTTAAACTAAGCAAATACTCCATTGATCCAGTTCAGCAATGCCTGTTTGTGATCCTAGTTTTAAGTGGGGATATCCAAACAAACCCTGGTCCTTCAATTGATACTTGTGGGTCATGTTACAAGCACATCCAAACAAAACAAAGAGGTATATGCTGTGATGACTGCAATAACTGGTATCACCCAAAATGTATCAATATGTCTGTGAAAGAATACAACCACTTAGCTAAATCAGATCTTAAGTGGTTTTGCAATCTGTGTACACTACCCATGTTCAGTGATTCATTTTTTAATGATAATCTGTTCACAGAGGACTGTTCAGCCTCCAATAGACCTACAAGTCCAGGCCAGGTCTCACCATCCTCAACAACCCAAAATGATCCTTTTGAACACTTTAACAAAAAGGGTTTGCATATCATTCATCTGAATGCACGCAGCCTGATACCAAAACTACCTGAAGTGTAAATACTAGCAACGAAAACAAAGGCATCTGTGATTGCAATAACTGAAAGTTGGCTTGATGATAGTGTACCGGACAATGAAATTGAAATACCTGGATTTGTTGTGACTAGGAATGACCAAAATAGGGAAGGAGGTGGGGTCTGCCTCTACATACGTGCCGATATTGCATTCAACCCCAGGCATGATTTACATAGAGATGACTTAGAAACAGTCTGGATCGATATACTGCTACCAAAATCACAACCTATTCTGGTCGGTTGTTGCTATCGACCCCCGAAATGCTCAATTTTTTTTCATCTTCTCGAGAAGTCCAGTGCAAATGCAGACCGTTTTCTAGATCAAGAGGTTATTGTCACTGGTGATTTTAACTGTAATGTCCATCCAACTAGTCATTTAAACAATGGTCTACTTGCAGATTTTATGAATTTTTGCTCAGTTTTTGATTTTACACAATTGATTGATGATTTTACCAGAATTACTAAGACTAACAGATCTATCATTGACCTGATCTTGTCATCTGACAAAGAAAAAATATGTCAATCTGGGGTGCTACCTTTAGGAATCAGTGACCATTTTGTCACATACTGCACTAGAAAGATCTGTCACAGCCAGATAGGCAAACACAGCACGGTTAGGATCAGGTCAATGAAAAAGTACAACCTGGAAAATGTCCAACAACTATTGCAGTCTGAAGACTGGAGTCAGGTTACAGAGTGCGACAAAGCTCAGGAAGCTTGGATAATTTTTAATCGGTTTTAGACAAAGTATGCCCCATCAGGCTTGTCAGAGTCAAACAACGTTCCAAACCCTGGATGGATTCAGACATCATAGAACAAATTCGGTTAAGAGACAAAACTCTGGCAACATTTAGAAAATGCGGGGATAGCGCTCTATTCGATGAGTATCGACACATGCGAAATAGAGTAACCAGCCTGGTAAAAAAGGCCAAAATAGAATACTACAAAACAAAATTCCAATAAGTGAAAAACTCCCCCAAAGAACTTTGGCAAACTCTAAAAAATCTGGGGGCTCCCATTAGAAACAATTGTTCAGCTTCTTCAAAGATTGGGTTGGATATTGATAATGAAATGTGCTTTGACAGTGCAAGGGTGGCCCAAAAATTCAATGATTTTTTCACTACAGTGGCATCAGCACTTGTGAAGAAGTTACCCGAACCCACTGGACAGTTTGGTAGTAGTCATGTATTTAATTATTATTCAGATAAGGTTGCACAGGATTCCTTCAAATTACAACCAGTGGACATGGCCCTGGTTGAAAAAACGATCAATACCCTAGGCAAGGATAAAGCTACTGGAATAGATGGCTTACCAGTGAGGTTTATCAAAGACGGAGCAAACCAGATTAGTGAACCTCTAACACATATCATCAACCTATCACTGAAACAGGGTATCGTACCCGATGACTTAAAATGTGCCAGAGTGGTTCCACTACACAAAAAAGGAGATAGGACAAACGAGGGAAACTATCGTCCAGTTTCTATTGTCAGCGTCATCTCCAAAGTTCTTGAGAAGGTCATATTTAATCAAATATCAGATTTTCTTAAACAGACAGATCTCATTTATCAATTCCAGTCTGGCTTTCGCCCTGGGTATTCTACGGATGCTAGCCTGATTGATCTCACTGACCATATTCGAACCCAGATGGACTGTGGCAAACGAACTGGCATGGTTCTGATTGACCTGCAGAAAGCGTTTGATACTGTTGACCATCAGATCCTGCTTGAGAAGCTCAAAGCCTCTGGGATGGACGATGGGTCGGTGAGATGATTCAGGTCGTACTTGACTGGGATGACCCAGGTTGTGAACATAAATGGTGTCGCATCTTCATATAATGAAATAACATGTGGGGTGCCGCAAGGCAGCATCCTTGCTCCATTGCTATTTTCACTATATGTTAATGACATGGTGTCTGCAGTATCCTGCAGACTCCTACTGTATGTTGACGACTCAGCACTGCTGGTGTCTGGAGACGACACGGCAGAAATACAAGCCGGTCTCAGTAGGGAGCTGGAAAACCTTCACAAATGGTTAGTTGACAACAGATTATCGATTCACCTTGTAAAAACTGAGTCAATTCTATTCAGCCCAAAACATAAATTAAATGAATGTTCCCGACTTGAGATAAGCTGTAATGGCTTCAGTGTCGAGTCTAGAGACTGTGTTAAATACCTAGGTGCAGACCTCGACCAAACACTCTCAGGGAAAACAATGGCCCTGAAGGTGATCAAAAAAGTTAACACAAGGGTGAAATCTTTGCACAGAAAAAAGAGGTTATTATCACTGGAAACTATGAAACTGCTTGCCAACTGCATGATCCTCAGCCAATATGACTATGCAAGTACGTACTGGTATAGTGGTGTTACAGTGGAAAGTAAACACAGGCTACAAACCAACCAAAATAAGACCATACGATTGGTCTTAAATCTGCCACCTCGAACCCATATTGAGCCATGTCACTTCAATGAGGTGGGATGGCTCCCTGTGGAGCAGAGGGTCTCCTTTCTGAAACTGGTATAAATGTATAAAATGTTAAATGGATCTGCCCCCAGATATTTATGCTCTCGTATTGTCCTGCGTGGCCAGGTCCACGGACGACAGTTACGGTCTGGACAGCTCTGTTTATGAGCCTAGAAAGGGTTCCTATTCACAGAATGGCTTTCTGTCTACAGCCTGCCGGCTGTGGAACTCTCTGCCCAAGGCCATCCCAAACTCCCCCACTATTGCTGTCTTCAAGAGGGGTGTGAAGCGACATCTGCAACAATAGGTTGCAGAGGGTGCTTGGCCACCACTCTTGAAGAACAGGAACATGACATGCTGTAATGAGGCTCTTAGAAAATTGTTTTGTCTATTTTATCTACTTGTTGTATCTATTTTATCTTAACTCTTTCTTTGTGATTTAATGTATTTTTCTTGGGACCATGTTGGAAACAAGTCGACAAACTTTCACATGTTATCCTTGTATCCCTTGTTTTTATACTATTGTATAAATTGTATGTACTAAATACAAATCAAATCAAATCAAGGAAGGCAGGGCAGACAACACTTATATACAGAGACTAAGGCCATGTCCTCACGTATATGGATCTTTTGCCAAACGGTTATTCTCAGGCTCCGTTTAAAATAAAATCCCCGTCCACACGACAGTGTTAAAGAAAAACTCCATCCAGACACAAACACATAAACGCATATGAATTGCTCCAACAAGCATGCAGGCCAGCAGGTGGCGATAAGCAATATCCAAAATACCATGGTGGTACGAGCGGTCAGGATGACAGAGAAATGATAGGAATTGTCCATTGGTTCACCCAGCCCACTTCACCACTCCTAGCATTTCCATTGGCTATATTGACATACATACAGTAGATAATAAATAGATAGATATAGCGGTGGATTAGATGCAGTCCAAAGGAAACAACCAATCTAGATATGTCACGATTTAATGCTTTACTTCTGCGCACTGGGCGACGGAGAGATACAATGTCAATGTATTCAACGGATTCTGAAACTAAATATGGCGAGTCCTTATCACAAACTATATATATATACTAATTACAACAAGACATTAATTAATTTTATTGTATACTGTTCACGTGCCGTCGCATATATAAGTAAGGATAGTTTGAATGACATTTCAGCACGCAGGCGCTGTCCACCGAAGTTATTATTACTTCAAAGCGCTACTGCCTATATGGATAAAACAAGGTGTAATAAGGATGTTTTAGGTGGTGGTAGTTTCTCTGTTAGGACATAGTCGGTCTGATATATATTAGAGAAATAGTAAAGTAATATTCGCCAAACAATCTGACGGGCAAGATATTATTATGGCCCGCCATAGTCTGAGCATGCGTAGTGAGCTGATTTTCATTGGCGCCGGCAACTACAAATTGAAATCCTGTAGTGACAGAAAAACCTCTCAAAAAAATAAGTTATGGCGAAACAGACAGCAAAACGTGATTCCTTTGTATGGACAGATGACGAGGTGGAGTTGCTGCTGAGTGTAACTCTACAGTACAAGATGACCAAGACACAGGAGAACGTCAACTGGGAGTCGTGCTACAACAAATATGTCGAGCTGTTAATGCGTATGAATGTCTGTGTCCACGGGCAAGCTATATTCACGTAACTCACATATTCAAATGATTCCTGTAATTCCTGTACAGTAACTATTCAACTAATAATGTTAAGTTATTATTAGGTCATTCTGGGACCACTCACGCGTGATGCCATCATGCCAACATCCTCAACTATCCGCAACATCAGAGCGCATCAGGTGCAGACCTCTTCTGTCGTGAGTCTTTGAACTGAATTTAGAATGCAATTTGGCTTTTAACTGAAGCAGGGCCCAAAACTAGACATGTTTAGCAAAACATTAAATATATTTGCTACAGTTTGTGATAATGCCTCGCCTTATTTTGTTTCGGAATCGCGATATTGTGATCTCAACTAAGGTCTCAACATGACATTGTATGATATCTCTCGAGAAATAAGCGGACGAAAAAAACGCCACTCGCCACTTAAATAAATCAAAAGCGTGTGTTTAACAACCTCAAAAACGTTCGAAACGCGGTTTATATTAACTTAATAAATAAACAGAAACGGAAAAATCTACTTATGTAAACGAAAATGTCCAGTATAACTAAATAACAGATACATCCCTATATATTACATGCAAGCAGCGTCTGATGGCCGAATCTGTCGGCACTGGAGTATACAGTAGCTGTTACATCTAGACATTCATGAATGATATACAAGATATACAAATATACAGTACGGCAGAGATCAATAAGAGAAAATATATACATTCGAGGGGGAAGAAATTACATGCTATTTCTGTCTGTCATTTCAGCACCAGGCGCTGTCCATCTTATTGCCTCTGTGCGCTTCAAGGCTACGGGCGCCTATTGTATTGCCATGGATGGAACAACAGTCTGAGCATGCGTAGTGACCTGTGGCGTCATCGTTTATCTAGAGTCAGACAATGCGTTTACAGTGAACGGATATTTTGGAAAATCTTCACTTTAAAATGCGTTTAAGAAAGTCTCCGTTTATGTCTCTGAAAACACCCTTTACGTGTGGATGAGAGGCCCAATCGTGGAATAAAATGTGCGTTTGGCAAAAGATCCATATACGTGAGGACATGGCCTAATTGACACATGAGGGTGATTGAGGATGAGACACAGCTGGGTGGAACAGAGTGAACAACCTGGGGTAAAATACTGAAACATGACACAACTAAATAACACATAGATACAGACACAGGGGAGACATAACTATACTAGACAATGGGACACAGCACAGACAGCAGATACACAGACAACAGATCAGTGATGACAGAAAGGAAATTCATAAATACAAAACAACAAAGATGCACCAAGTGAATTAGGCCACCTGGTGGTTGTAGAGCATAGTTTAGGAGATGTGGGGGAAGTCCATGGACAGATGGGAGTTGTGAGGCAGGACCGGGGGGAACGTAATAGCTCCCTTTCTGCCATGATGCGGGGGTTGAAGCTAACCCAGGCTAAAGCTCCATGCTACAGCTTCTTTCATGTTAGCATCTGTTAACCTGTAATGATGAGGGGGTTGATGCTAACCCAGGCTAAAGCTCCATGCTACAGCTTCTTTCATGTTAGCATCTGTTAACCTGTCATGATAAGGGGGTTGATGCTAACCTAGGCTAAAGCTCTGCGCTACTGAGGGCCTCCTTTGATCCTCCTGTGTGAAACAGCTTTATCTGGCTCAGACGACCGGCTGTGGGCTTGGTTATATATCTCCCACTAGGGGTGGGGGAAAAAAATATCGATACGTAGTGGTATCGCGATACTTTGCGTGGCGATACTGTATCGATACAGGGACGCCAAGTAACGATATTTAATTATTTATTTATAATTTTGTATTTTTTTTGTATAAGGAAGTTGCATTGTTCATTTCAATACCTGTAATAGTACAATAGTCCACACACACACACACGTGTGCGCATTCAGTTAAGTTGGAATATGACTGTAAGGGTGCTTTCACACCAGAGCTGTTTGGTCCGAACTATCGGACCAGAGTTCGTTTTCTCAGATAGTCCGCTTTTTTTGGGGTGGTGTGAATGCTCAGTCGAACTCTGGTGCGGACCAAACACGCAAACTCTGGTCCGCCTGAAAACGTAGGTCTCGGTTCGCTTCATCGGACCAAACACGGACCAAATATAGGAAGTGAGTCACCTCTCACGAGCAGAGCGCTAAATTACTACCTAACCAATCAGATCTGCGATATGAGGTAGCGTCACGAGCAGAGCAATGTGTGTGGACAAGAGGCGGGTTGCCTGTAGGGAGGGGCTTTTAGACCAATGTATTTTTTTTGCTTCGAAAAGAGCAAATATGCGGGATGCGGGACAGTCGGTCAAATCCGCGCCTGCGCGCGCACACACACGTTAGGGCTCGCAGTCACAGTCACACACACACACATTTCCACTCTCTATTGTGTCCAATAGACGAGTGCCCTTTTCGACCCCGTGACATTGTTCAGAAAGTTTAGTGCACTTGACAAATTGCAATGTGAATGCAGACGAACCAAATGAAGAATGCAACAATGTTGCAACTTCACCCCCGGTTCGCACAGAGTCCACCAAAACTATATGTGAAAGCGCCCTAATACAAACTGTTCAGTTTGTCAGGTACATTGTGTCTGATCAAATTCAAATACTTCTGGCACTCATTTGCTTCCATAGACATCTGTCTGCTTGAGAAAATACAATGTTCTGCAATCAAAATGATTGAAGTGAGATGAACAGACTGAACTTTATTTGATTAGATACAACATGTTGACAAGGTTTTACTTTGCAGTTGAAAAAAGGTAATACATCGCAATATATGGCAATATTAATATCGCAATACTCAGCATATCGCAATATATTTTGTATCGCAATACTATCGTATCGTGACTCAAGTATCGTGATAGTATCATATCGTTAGGTCTCTGGTGATTCCCACCCCTATCTCCCACGTACTGACATTATATCCACTCTGCTCGGGAGAGAGAGAGAGAGAGAGGGATGAGGACTAAGTTACTGCACTCTGCTAGAGAGTGCCCATACAGACACGTCTTTCACACAGATTTATTGGATCACAAAATGAAACTACGCTATCCCAAAAGACCAACGTATTGTCACTCAAATATGTTGCATTCAATGGACTGCATTTATATAGTAGCTTTTATCCAAAAGCGCTTTACAACATGTGTTTCACATTCACCCGTTCACTCACACATTCACACACCGATGGTGGAGGCAGTCAATGCAAGGTGCCAACCTGCTCATCGGGAGCTGTTAAGGGTTAAGTGTCTTGCTCAAGGATACTTCGACACGCTGCCGGGAATAGCTGGAATCAAACCGGGAACCTTGTGATTACCAGACGGCTGCTCTACCTGCTGAGCCTGTTGCATTAACCTAATTCCATGTAGCTTTCTTGATCATCAGACTGTACCTCTCAAGAAAGCAAGGCCAACAATGTATTCAGACAGATGCTGATCATTTGAACTCCCCAAAAGTATCTTAAAGGAATAGTTGTGATTCTTGGAACCCTAGTTGTATTTCTTACTTACCAACAACTGATGTTGTTGACAGGTAGAGTCCTTTCTCACAACCCATGCTGTTCCTCACCAGGTCCAGCTAGTTGGACACAAACTAATGCAACGTCAATGGGGTCAAGCTCCTGTCTGTACAGGGCTCATTGAAATTGACTTTGTGTCCACTGTGGAGTGGATTTCAGTGCACTTGTACAGATATGAGCTTGACCCCATTGTCTGTACAACAAATCATCTATACAATAGTGCTCACAATAGTGTTCATTGTGCTGAGGAAAGACTATTTTTTAAACTAAAATAAACAAAACTAAACTAAACTAAACCAGAAGAGAAAGGAACCCAACCCAACCAAACCGAACTAAACTAAACTAACTAAACTAAACTAAACTAAACTAAACTAAACTAAACTAAACTAAACTAAACTAAACTAAACTAAACTAAACTAAACTAGACTAGACTAGACTAGACTAGACATAACTAAACTAAACTAAACAGATCCAATCAAGTAAGTAGGGAAGACGACTAGGGTTCCTAAAATCAGAACTATCACTTTAATACGATCATGATAGTCTCATCAATAATTCCGTCAATGAGATGAAGGGCGTTTTACAGTGTGGTAACATTGACTGTGTATTTCATAACTAATATGTGTGAATAATTAGAGAACCATAATGTAAAAGCCAGGTGTACCTTTCAACAGCAAAATTGATTTTCAGTGCTAAAGAAAGGAGCTGATACTGGTGTCACAGAGACAGCCACTCAACCCCCACTCGTGACTAAAGACTGTATGCAAATGTACCCCACTAGAAACAGAGGAACTGAAAAGTCACACTCAGCGCCTAACAGATTACAGACAGAGAGAAACAGAGGTCTGATTATAGACCTAAACTACTTTTGAGATTAACCAAAAAGTTCATGGAAACTAATTCACAAACAAGATCTATTAATCAACTGTTTAGTATCAAAATGTAAGCAAAAGAGTAAAACTGTGATAATACTGGAAGAGTGTAATTCATATACACTAGAGATATTTGGGTAAAATGTTTAAATAGGAGATGCCTCTGTAGAAGAACGCGACAGTCTAAAAGGAGGGGGGCCATCTGAAGACCCCCGCTGTTGACATACTGGAAGAAGACACAGACGAGGAAATCAGAGGGGCGGGACCGCCTCCCAGAAGACAAATCTAATTGGACCAAACGTATTATTAGACTGTTATTATTGGTGGAAATTAGAGTATTTAAGAGAGAGCGCGGTGGTAGAGAGATAGGCCAGACAACTCACCAGGGGGGTTTCTGTGTCTCTCAACCGATCCATCCAGAGACTGCTGATTTTCATGTGAGTAAATCATGGGAGAAACCAATGTTGTTTAGGTTAGAGTAATGTACAGATCCCTGATCTGTAAACCAGGTTTACTCATGTGAAATGCTCAGTAAGACTCTCTATTTCATTGATGTTAACATGAATACTGTTTTATGTGCATACTAGGTTTGATGTGCAAACCTTATTAAACCTTTTGTACAAACATGTGTTTGATGTACCATGAAATAATCCTTGTATGTAAAAAGCAACCTTCTAATTCACTCTGAGCCCTTTGGCAAAATAAATCAGACTTGAGTTGAACTATAGTTCCTTCTTTGCCTGGCCTGCACAGTTTATTTCTCCACTCAGTGGAGAAAGACCATTCTATCATTATGACCTTCTCCTTTTCCAGATAGCAACCTTATTGTACTGCAACATAACCTTAGATATTGATTGATAATATACGACAACAGCTATGTACCTCTAGGTGTCCTCCAGTAGTCACATACAGTATCTCTCTTGTAGCGTAGTGTGATGGCAGAGTAACAGCCCTGACACACCAGTCGCGCGCGAAGGCAGGCGGGCGGGCGGGCGGGCGACCAGCGCTTCACTTTCGCTCCCATGTTAACGGACGTAGCTGTGCCCACCGGCCGCAAGCGGGCGCACGACTCGCGGGGTGGAAGCGATCGTTTGGTTGGACTCAGAGGCGTGCGCCGCCACGCGCATTCTCACAGAAATACACTCAATATCTGCATTATTACCACACATATATGTTGTTCAACCAGCTAATGTGTCTGTATCTTTTCCCAATACAAATTTAACCCTATTACTATACCTTTTCAGGAGTACAGTCACACTGATCATCATTAAAAAAAAATCTAACATTCTAATTAATTATATAATAACTGGTTATACATGCAAAATGGACAATAGAACACTGGAACTGGAAATCTTTAAAAAAATCTTCAAACGGGGACTGCCTTCGCATAGACTAGGCATTTACAGCTGTTCCAATGCTTTCCTCCGTGCACTTTCGCCCGCTCTGAAGTCGGACTCGCTGCCAGGCTACGCGCGCTATCTCGTACGGAACCCGCGAGTGCTTGAGTGAGCGACTGGTCTGTTTGCGCCATATTACACAGCACTCACCCTCTGTGGGCTTCCTGGTCGGAGCAGGACGGGCCTTGGCTCCTGGCTCTCCCTGTCTGGCAGGCCGGGCTTCTCTCTCTGCAGAACAACCAACAGAAGCAGCAGCTTTACAACCACAAGCAACACGTCATCAATAATCAAGAATCAATAATCAAGAGGTTTATTTGTCACATACATACCAGGGCATACAGTGAAATGCGGGTGGTCATGCCCGCATCGATTGTGCAATAATACAATAATAAAATAGACAAAAAAAACAGGTAAGACATAAGATGTGCATGATAAAAAAATAGACATGCTAAATTCCTGAGAAGGCACTGGGTCCTATGTACACTACTATACAATATACAATTTTAACTCTGTCATTATGTTATACTTAATATATCTAAACTATACTATACAAGAGCCACATCTGTTCTTTCCTTAAAGTTACTTTTATATTCCTCATTCCTTTAAAGTGACTTTTCCATTATTTAAAGTGACATTTTGTTTAAAGTGATTGTTTAAAGCGGTTGCAGCATGTGTGTTGTGTGTGTGCGTGCGTGTGTGTGTGTTGTGTGTGTGTGCGTACGTGTGAGTGTGTTGTGTGTGCGTGCGTGCGTGTGTGTTGTGTGTGTGTGTGCGTGCGTGCGTGTGTGTGTGTGTGTGTGCTCATGTGTGTGTGCTCATGTGTACTTGTGAGTGGAGAGTTCAGTGTTCAGTGTTCTGATCCACCTCTGTAGCGAGATTACGACTCTTCAGCTCTGTTTCAGCTCTGTTTCAGCTGTTTCAGCTCTTTAAATTTCACTTTAATAAATTTGCCTTTGACATATTGGCTTTTAAAGACTTGCTTTTTGCGCTCTGGTTCAGACCTTTAATAAAGGTAGAATCTGTAATGCGGCCAAACAGTGACTTCTAGGCAAAAGAGCCCCTCTTGTTATTGCATTTTGTTTATTTATTATTTTTTGTTTATGTTTGATGTGAGTTACACATGACTGTCCTGTATGTATTTATGTATATATGTATTTATTGTGGGGATTGGGAGGTGGGAGGGGGGCGTTTGATGTTTGATGTTTGATGTCTGATGTTTGATGTTTGATGTCTGATGTGTCATGTTGATGTAACCAGTGCTTAACAAATTGTACCGCAAACAATTACCACCAACCATCGTTGTGTGGCATTAAAGTATCTTGTATCTTGTATCTAGAGTTGAATTTCAGTGGGGAGAGGGGGGAGGGGTTGATACTAAGGCTGGGCGATATGACCAAAAACGTTATCGCGATAAAATTATAAAATTATTTTCATATAATTCGATATGGATAATTATCGTCGATATAATGTCTGTCAAGTTTAATTAACTTCTAATATGCTGCTGCGAATGTCTCAAGTTGAGTTGATGTCGTCATCAGTCCTCGCACGTTAGCAGTTAGCCGACAAGCGGAGTATCTCATGACAATAAATATGACACTAAAATACTCTCTTCCGCCACAATATATTGAAACGACGTCCACTCCCACACTACTATAAACGTGGCCTCAGAATTCAAAACACACACATACTCGGCACGTAAATATATAAAACAGTGCCGTGCAAGCTAGTTAACCTAGCCAGCCTGTTGCTTCTACGCGGTGTATTCCATGACAATGTGCTAAATATCACACTAAAATACTCTCTTCCGCCACAATATATTGAAACGACTACCACTGTATACCCCCACTACTATAAACGTGGCCTCAGAATTCACCACACACACATACTCTGCACGTAAATATATAAAACAACGCCGTGCAAGCTAATTAGCCTAGCAAGCCTTGTTGTTGAGTGAGTCCTACCGCTCTGGGTCTCCTTCCGGGTCTCCGTCGATCTCGGCCATCTCCTTCACTGATTGGTTGTTAGCTGTTGTGCGTAGCACGTCATCACGTAAGGTTGGTTGTTGTTAGTGAGTGTGCTGAGCCGAGGCTGAACGGAGCCCATCTATCTATCTATCTATCTATCTATCTATCTATCTATCTATCTATCTATCTATCTATCTATCTATCTATCTATCTATCTATCTATCTATCTATCTATCTATCTATCTATCTATCTATCTATCTATCTATCTATCTATCTATCTATCTATCTATCTATCTATATATCTCTCTCTCTCTACAGCACCATGCCCATCTCTCTCTCTCTCTTATCTCTCTCTTCTCCCCCTCTCTGTATCTCTCTCTACAGCAATGTGTCTCGCTCTCTCTCTCCCCCTTCTCTCTCTCTACAGCACTGTGCCTCTCTCTATCTCTCTTCTCTATCCCCTTCCTCTCTCTCTCTTATCCCCCCATATATCTCTCTCTACAGCACCGTGCCCCTCTCCCTCTTCTCTCTCTCTGATTCCCCTCTCTATATCTCTCTCTACAGCACCGTGCCCCTCTCCCTCTTCTCTCTCTCTGATTCCCCTCTCTATATCTCTCTCTACAGCACCGTGCCCCTCTCCCTCTTCTCTCTCTCTGATTCCCCTCTCTATATCTCTCTCTACAGCACCGTGCCCCTCTCCCTCTTCTCTCTCTCTGATTCCCCTCTCTATATCTCTCTCTACAGCAATGTGCCTCTCTCTATCTCTCTCATCCCCCCCTCTCTATCTCTCGCTCGCTCTCTCTCTTTCTCGCAATTCTACATCACATTACATCCCTCTCTCCTCTCCCCCCTCTATCTCTCTCTTCTCTCACCCCGCTCTCTCTCTACAGCACCGTGCCTCTCTCTTCTCTCCCCCATCTCTCTTAGTTCTACATCACTGTGCTCTCTCTTCTCCCCCCCTCTATCTCCCTCTCTACAGCACCATGCCTATCTCTCTTCTCCCCCCTATCTCTCTCTCTCTCTCTCTCTCTCTCTCTCTCTCTCTCTCTCTCTCTCTCTCTCTCTCTCTCTCTCTCTCTCTCGGCAGATAATGGGGTCTGGCAGGAGGGGGGAGGGTTACTGTCCTTTTCCACCCCCAGTTTGGGGCAGTTTAGCCTGGCAAGTGGCAAGGCTCTGTACATAACATGCATGAAGGTCAGAAACATCAGGTCCCTGCAGGACGTCAGGCAGCATCAGTGGCAGGGGGTGCTGGGTGAGGGCAGCTCTGCTAGCTTTAGGTGGAGGGTGTTTTACAAGCAGCCACTGCCTAAGAGGTCGGGGGACTTACAGTGGAGGATAGCGCATGGGGTGTTGGGAACAAATCGGTTCCTGGCTCGGGTGGATCCAGGGGTGGGTGATGGGTGTCCCTTTTGCGGAGTATCTGAGACTGTAACCCATGTTTTCCTAAAGTGTCAACGGATTAATAGGGTGTTGTGGTTCCTAAAAGGGTTGTGTGTGAAGCTGGGGGGTGATGTTCTGTGTGGAGAGTTTCATCCTTGGCCAAACATATTCATTACGTAACAAGGTTGTGAGCGTTTTACTGAACTTTGTTTACGGGCAGGCTAAGTTAGCCATTTGGCTGACCCGTAGGAATATGATCAAGGGCGTTGGTCCTACGGAATCGGTGCCTATGCTGAGGGGTATGATTTCTGCACGCCTTAGATTAGAGTTCATGTATTTCTCACTGAGACATAATGTTGATGCGTTCGTGAATGCTTGGGGATTGGGGAATGCAATGTGTTCTGTGGGGGAGGAGGGGCTGAACATATGCATTTGAAGGTCAAGTGGTTTTATGTGCTGAAGGACGTTTTTGGGGTTTGTTTGGGGTGTGTGTGGGTGTGTGTGTGCGGGTGTGTGTGTGTGTGTGTGTGTGGGTGTGTGTGTGAGGGTGAGTGTGTGGGTGTGTGTGTTGTTTTTATGAAGATGTTGTGAGATTTTTGTGTCTCTACTGTTTTTAGTTGATATGTTTTAATAAAGAACATCGAAAGTCTCTCTCTCTCTCTCTCTCTCTCTCTCTCTCTCTCTATCTCTCTATCTCTCTCTCTATCTATCTCTCTCTACAGCACTGTGCCCATCTCTATCTCTCTTCTCTCTCTCTTCTCCCCCTCTCTATATCTCTCTCTACATCAATGTGCCCCTCTCTCTCTCCCCCCTCTCTATCTCTCTACAGCACTATGCCTCTCTCTATCTCTCTCCCCCCTCTCTCTCTCTCTCTCTCTCTCTCTCTCTCTCTCTCTCTCTCTCTCTCTCTCTCTCTCTCTCTCTCTCTCTCTCTCTCTATCTCTCTCTCTCTCGCTCTCTCTCTCTCTCTATCTCTATATATCTCTCTCTCTACAGCACCATGCCCCTCTCTCTCTTCTCTATCTCTTCTCCCCCTGTCTATATCTCTCTTTACAACACTGTGCACCTCTCTCTCTCCCTTATATCTCTCTCTACAGCACTGTGCCTCTCTCTATCTCTCTTCTCTCTCTCCTCCCTATCTCTCTTATCCCTCTCTTCTCCCCCCTCTATCTCTCTTATCGCTCTGTCTCTCTCTATCTCCCTCTCTCTCTCTTCTCTATATGTCTCTCTCTCCCTTCTCCCACACCCCCTCTCTATCTTCTCTCTATCTCCTCTTCCCCCCCCTCTCTCTCTTCTCTCTCCGTCTCTCTCCCTATCTCTCTATCTTCTCTCTCTGTCTCTCTCTCTCCCTTCTCCCACATCCTCTCTCTCTTTATCTTCTCTCTCCTCCCCCTATATATCTCTACAGCACCTCTCTCTTCCATCTCCCCCCCACCCCCCCCCCTCTCTCTCCAGCACTGTGCCTCTATTCTCTTCTTCAGAGAGAGAGAGCGCAGAGAGAGCAGAGAGAGAGAGCCCGGGGGTCGTGTCTGTTGATACCGAGTCTCTTATTTACGATGTGGCCAACAACAAGCCATTACAGGCGGCCGGTAAACAATGAGGAGGGAGCTGCATGAGAATGAGAAGATATCTGTCTCTTCAGTCTGACGGCTGTTACATTTAATTAAGTTAAGTTATTATCCCTTTGGGGGGGACATTCGTCCTCTGCATTTGACCCATCCTGACTACGTAAGGAGCGGTGGGCCGCCACAGTGTGGCGCCCAGGGACCAACTGCAGCTGTAGATGGGTCATTGACGGTAGGCTTGGGCGGTATGACGGTATTACGGTATACCAGGATATTTCGAAATCCCGCCGGTATGATTCTCAATACCGTGACGTCACAGACTGCTGACACGGAGTTGATTGTAGTGCACAGCACGCGCCAGCAGAGGGTTACGTGGCTATCGTTCTGGGAGCTAACGGTAGTACCTGGCTGGCGCTGGCTAACTAACTGGCTATCGTTCTGGGAGCTAATGATAGTACCTGGCTGGTGCTGGCTAACTAACGTGGCTATCGTTCTGGGAGCTAACGGTAGTACCTGGCTGGTGCTGGCTAACTAACGTGGCTATCGTTCTGGGAGCTAACGGTAGTACCTGGCTGGTGCTGGCTAACTAACGTGGCTATCGTTCTGGGAGCTAACGGTAGTACCTGGCTGGCACTGGCTAACTAACTGGCTATCGTTCTGGGAGCTAACGGTAGTACCTGGCTGGCGCTGGCTAACTAGCGTGGCTATCGTTCTGGGAGCTAACGGTAGTACCTGGCTGGCGCTGGTGAACTAACTGGCTATCGTTCTGGGAGCTAACGGTAGTACCTGGCTGGCACTGGCTAACTAACTGGCTATCGTTCTGGGAGCTAACGGTAGTACCTGGCTGGTGCTGGCTAACTAACGTGGCTATCGTTCTGGGAGCTAACGGTAGTACCTGGCTGGTGCTGGCTAACTAACTGGCTATCGTTCTGGGAGCTAACGGTAGTACCTGGCTGGTGCTGGCTAACTAACGTTGCTATCGTTCTGGGAGCTAGCGGTAGTACCTGGCTGGTGCTGGCTAACTAACGTGGCTATCGTTCTGTGATTTGTTTACTTCGTAACACGGGTTGCTAAGGAATTTAGGTTCGAGGTTGAAGAAAGTGCACTTAATGTCAACGTGTTTCAATATAAGCGTTATGTATGATGATAACGAGTATATTTTTATATTGTTAGCTCCGTAATGCAGTTACAATATCCATTTTTGCTCTAAAAACCATAAAACTGATTTAAAATGTGTACAGATAGTATCCACTTAAGCATAGTATACCAGTGATTCATATTTGAGACTAAACTGATGGATATTCTATTTTGAATTTAGTACCTTGGTCAAGAGACCAACTCCAGTTGTCAGACTAAAGGACAGTCAGTCTGACGTACTGGTGAGCAACACCGGCGCCCCCCAAGGAACTGTGCTGTCACCCTTCCTCTTCACCCTCTACACCTCAGACTTCTGCCGCAACTCAAGCGGGTGCCACCTGCAGAAGTTCTCAGACGACTCCTCCATCGTAAGCTACATCACCGACGATGAGGAGGAGGAGTACAGAGCCCTGGTGGAGAGCTTCGTTGGGTGGAGCGACAGCAACCACCTCCAACTCAACACCAGTAAGACCAAGGAGCTGGTGGTGGACTTCCGGAGGGGCATAAAGAGGCCCCCCCCCATTTCCCATCTCCATCCGAGGGGTGGATGTGGAGATGGTGGACTCATACAAGTTCCTTGGGGTACACCTGAACAATAAACTGGACTGGTCGGACAACACAGAGGCCCTCTACAGGAAGGGACAGAGCAGGCTGTTCTTCCTGAGGAGACTCAGGTCCTTCAATGTGTGCAACAGACTGCTGCAGTCTTTTTACCAGTGTGAGGATTTGCCTGTTCCCTGGACCTTTTTTCCCTGTCTCCTCACCTCACCAGCCCCCACCCTTGTGAGAACTTCTCCCTGTCTACTCTCCTTCACCAGCCCCCACCCTTGCGAGAAATTTTCCCTGTGTCCTACTCTCTTCACCAGCCCCCACCCTTGGACTTTCTTGTTCCTCTACCTTCACGCACCTGTTGGGAGTTTGCAATCTGCTGGGGAGAGTACTTAGGTTGCAGGCTCCCCTCCAGTCCTGGTCGGGTCGTTCTGTGTTCTGGACTCTGTGTTCGTTCTGTATCTGTATCTGTGTTCACTCTGTGTTCATGGAGTTCTGTACGTTACCATCCTGTACGTTACCATCACTGGCCGCATCTCCGGCGTGAGACGACGTGCCAGCCATCACCACCTGTCGCCGTTTGCCTGGAGTGGGACACCGTCTTCGCTCACTAATTCTCTACGGGAGGTTTTCCAGTGTTCCCACTCCAGACGTCAAGCCGGCGCGTCATTGCTCCCTATTTTCCACGGGAGGATGGCGTCTCTTCGCCCCGGTCCCCTGGGACCCCTTTGTTCTGCGCTGCCCGTCTGCAGCACCCGAGGTGGAGGAAGAGGTTCTCCGTTCCTGGAGTGGGACACCGTCTTCGCTCTCTAATTCTCTACGGGAGGTTTTCCAGTGTTCCCACTCCAGACGTCAAGCCGGCGCGTCATCGCTCCCTATTTCCACGGGAGGATGGCGCCTCTTCCCCCCGGCCTCCGCTGTCGGGCCCCTGTCTCCGTACCAGGCCTCCGCCGTCGGGCCCCTGGCCCCGTGCCAGGCCTCCACCGTCGGGCCCCTGTCCCCTTGCCAGGCCTCCGCCGTCGGAACCCTGTCCTCATCCCTGTAAGCAGCTCTGGCCCTCGCCCTGTCCAAGGCCTTAACCCTGTTCTCTGTCCCTGTCTCCAGCCCGCCTCTCCGGGCCTCTGTCCCTGTCCCCCTCTCCAGTGCCCCTGGTCCTGGTCCTTGACTTTTAGCCCTGGCCCTGTCCCTTAGCCTTAGTCCCTTAGCCTGTTCGCCTCTTAAAGGCACAGTGCCGCATTTTCCTTATTTCTTTGACTCTAGTGTTTTTGTGTTCTCCCTTAAAGGGACTGTGCCGCCTTTTGTTATGTAATAAATAAATGCCCTGTTTTGGCTTACTCTCATACCTGTCTTGTGTTGTGCGATTGGGGTCGGTTACAAACCATAACAACCAGTCTGTTGTGGCAGAGCATCCTCTTCTATGCTGTGGCATGCTGGGGAGGCTACATCAACTCAAGGGACACCAACAAGCTCAACAAGCTGGTGAGGAAGGCTAGCTCCGTGGTGGGAGTCGAGCTACCTAGACTTGAGGTGATGGCAGAGAGGGGGATGATAAGGAAGCTGGCTGCCATCATGGATAACCCCTACCACCCCCTCTACGACGAGCTAGTCAAGATGAGAAGCTCGTTCAGCCACAGACTCATTCCCCCCCGACACTCAACTAACCACCTCGGACAGTCCTTCATACCAGCGGCCATCAGGATCCACAACAGTGGGCAGCGACTAGCAGCCTCCAGGCTCCACAACAGGGGGCAGCGACAGCGACTGCTACCAGACATTGACATGGGACTTATAGGAACCCAAGGAGGACAACCCACACTACCTTAGGCTTACTGCACCTTATGTGGATACTGTGATACTGTGAATAATGTATATTTCAGTGGATACCGTGATACTGTGAATAATGTATACTCAGTAGATAGTAAATTATAACACTACCTTATGCATACTGCACCTTATGGGACACTGTGAATAATGTGAATATTTCTTCAGCTAGTCAGATAGTAAATTATATTGACCATATTGATCAAATTGTTTACACTGCCTGTGTTGTTTTTTACTACCTGTACACTGTGTTGTTTTACTACCTGTACCCCCCCCTCCCCCCCATGCTGCTATGATGCCTGAATTTCCCCAAGGGGATCAATAAAGGAATATCTTATCTTATCTTAATGACCAGTGCCTTGATCAAGAGATCAACTCCAGTTGTAATGCCAGTACCTTGGTTAAGGGACCAACTCCAGTTGTAATGCCAGTACATTGGTCAAGAGATCAACTCCAGTTGTAATGTCAGTACCTTGGTCAAGAGACCAACTCCAGTTGTAATGCCAGTACCTTGGTCAAGAGATCAACTTCAGTTGTAATGTCAGTACCTTGGTCAAGAGATCAACTCCAGTTGTAGTGCCAGTACCTTGATCAAGATACCAACTCCAGTTGTAATGTCAGTACCTTGGTCAAGAGACCAACTCCAGTTGTAATGCCAGTGCCTTGGTCAAGATACCAACTCCAGTTGTAATGCCAGCACCTTGGTCAAGAGACCAACTCCAGTTGTAATGTCAGTACCTTGGTCAAGATACCAACTCCAGTTGTAATGCCAGTACCTTGGTCAAAAGACCAACTCCAGTTGTAATGTCAGTACCTTGGTCAAGAGATCAACTCCAGTTGTAATGCCAGTACCTTGGTCAAGAGACCAACTCCAGCTATAAAGCCAGTAAGCTTGGTCAAGATACCAACTCCAGTTGTAATGCCAGTGCCTTGGTCAAGAGATCAACTCCAGTTGTAATGCCAGTACCTTGGTCAAGAGACCAACTCCAGTTGCAATCTCAGTACCTTGGTCAAGAGACCAACTCCAGTTGTAATGTCAGTACCTTGGTCAAGCGACCAACTCCAGTTGTAATGCCAGTACCTTGGTCAAGAGACCAACTCCAGTTGTAATGACCAGTACCTTGGTCAAGAGACCAACTCCAGTTGTAATGACCAGTACATTGGTCAAGCGACCAACTCCAGTTGTAATGCCAGTACATTGGTCAAGAGATCAACTCCAGTTGTAATGGCAGTACCTTGGTCAAGAGACCAACTCCAGTTGTAATGCCAGTACCTTGGTCAAGAGATCAACTCCAGTTGTAATGCCAGTACCTTGGTCAAGAGATCAACTCCAGTTGTAGTGCCAGTACCTTGATCAAGAGACCAACTCCAGTTGTAATGTCAGTACCTTGGTCAAGATACCAACTCCAGCTGTAAAGCCAGTGAGCTTGGTCAAGAGACCAACTCCAGTTGTAATGCCAGTGCCTTGGTCAAGATACCAACTCCAGTTGTAATGCCAGCACCTTGGTCAATAGACCAACTCCAGTTGTAATGTCAGTACCTTGGTCACGATACCAACTCCAGTTGTAATGCCAGTACCTTGGTCAAGAGACCAACTCCAGTTGTAATGCCAGTACCTTGGTCAAGAGATCAACTCCAGTTGTAATGTCAGTACCTCTACTCCCTGTACACACATGACTGCGTAGCACAGCGGAACAACAACACCATCATCAAATTTGCTGATGACACAGTAGTGGTGGGCCTGATCTCTGCCAACGACGAAAGGGCCTACCTGGAAGAGGTAGAGAACCTGTCACAGTGGTGTCAGGAGAACTGCCTCTCCCTGAACGTCAGCAAAACAAAAGAGATGATTGTGGACTTCAGGAGGTCGGGGGTCAAGGACTACAGCCCCCTCAGCATCGACGGGGCACCAGTTGAGAGAGTGAACAGTTTCAAGTACCTCGGAGCCCACATATCCGAGGACTTGACATGGACCACACACATTGACAGTGTTGTGAAGAAGGCACGACAACGCCTCTACTTCATCAGGCGCCTAAGGAAGTTCCAAGTCAGTCAGAAGATCCTTAGGAACTTCTACTCATGTACAATAGAGAGCATCCTGACCGGCAACATCACCTCCTGGTTTGGGAATAGCACTGCACAAGACCGTAGCAGACTACAAAGAGTGACACGTTCAGCCGAACGCACAATTAGAGGGGGGCTTCCCACCCTCCAGAACATTTACAACAAGCGGTGCAAGGGGAAGGCTAAGAGAATTATTAAGGACTCGAGCCACCCGAACAACTGCCTCTTTGAACTGCTGCCGTCAGGCAAGCGATACCGGAGTCTTATGGCGAGCACAGAAAGACTCAGAAGGAGCTTCTATCCACAGGCCATCAGGCTGCTAAACGAACAATAATCGCTAAACGAACAATAATCACTATGCAACAACCATCAAATGCACACAGCACACACACCCACACGCACACACTCACTCAAACAAACAACACACTGCAGCACCCACTCTCCACACTTTAGATCACACAAACACACTTACACTTTATATTTATTGACAAAGGATTTGCACTACAACTCGTACACCTACTGTGAATTGTACCTAAACTGCACCTCGTCCATTTATGCCTTGCACTATATAGTATTGTATATTAGTACACTGCACAGTATTGTATATTGTATGGTAACTACGTCTACGAACATTGTACATATGTCTAAACTGAACACTGTGACCTCTTTTTTTACTTCTAATTTTTACTATGTCTTTATTTCATACTTATCTTGTCATGCACAGTCTCTGGAGCGCAACAGTAAGAAGCATTTTGTACAAAAGTATTCTGTACTTCTGTATGACAACTATTAAAGAAACTTGAAACCATGGTCAAGAGACCAACTCCAGCTGTAAAGCCAGTAAGCTTGGTCAAGATACCAACTCCAGTTGTAATGCCAGTGCCTTGGTCAAGAGATCAACTCCAGTTGTAATGCCAGTACCTTGGTCAAGAGACCAACTCCAGTTGCAATCTCAGTACCTTGGTCAAAAGACCAACTCCAGTTGTAATGTCAGTACATTGGTCAAGAGATCAACTACAGTTGTAATGTCAGCACCTTGGTCAATAGACCAACTCCAGTTGTAATGACAGTACCTTGGTCAAGAGATCAACTCCAGTTGTAATGGCAGTACCTTGGTCAAGAGATCAACTCCAGTTGTAATGCCCAGTACCTTGGTCAAGAGACCAACTCCAGTAGTAATGCCAGTACCTTGGTCAAGATACCAACTCCAGTTGTAATGACCAGTACCTTGGTTAAGGGACCAACTCCAGTTGTAATGCCAGTGCCTTGGTCAAGAGATCAACTCCAGTTGTAATGACCAGTACCTTGGTCAATAGATCAACTCCAGTTGTAATGTCAGTACCTTGGTCGAGAGGCCAACTCCAGTTGTAATGTCAGTACCTTGGTCAAGGGACCAACTCCAGTTCTAATGAACAGTACATTGATCAAGAGACCAACTCCAGTTGTAATGCCAGTACCTTGGTCAAGGGACCAACTCCAGTTGTAATGTCAGTACCTTGGTCAAGATACCAACTCCAGTTGTAATGCCAGTACCTTGGTCAAAAGACCAACTCCAGTTGTAATGCCAGTACCATGGTCAAGAGACCAACTCCAGTTGTAATGTCAGTACCTTGGTCAAGATACCAACTCCAGTTGTAATGTCAGTAACTTGGTCAAGAGACCAACTCCAGTTGGAATGCCAGTACCTTGGTCAAGGGACCAACTCCAGTTGTAATGACCAGTACCTTGGTCAAGCGACCAACTCCAGTTGTAATGACCAGTAACTTGGTCAATGGACCAACTCCAGTTGTAATGACCAGTACATTGGTCAAGCGACCAACTCCAGTTGTAATGACCAGTACCTTGGTCAAGAGACCAACTCCAGTTGTAATGTCAGTACCTTGGCCAAGATACCAACTCCAGTTGTAATGCCAGTAACTTGGTCAATAGACCAATTCCAGTTGTAATGCCAGTACCTTGGTCAAGAGACCAACTCCAGTTGTAATGCCAGTACCATGGTCAAGAGACCAACTCCAGTTGTAATGTCAGTACATTGGTCAAGCGACCAACTCCAGTTGTAATGACCAGTACCTTGGTCAAGAGACCAACTCCAGTTGTAATGTCAGTACCTTGGCCAAGATACCAACTCCAGTTGTAATGCCAGTAACTTGGTCAATAGACCAATTCCAGTTGTAATGCCAGTATCTTGGTCAAGGGACCAACTCCAGTTGTAATGACCAGTACCTTGGTCAAGATACCAACTCCAGTTGTAATGCCAGTAACTTGGTCAAGAGACCAACTCCAGTTGTAATAACCAGTACCTTGGTTAAGCGACCAACTCCAGTTGTAATGACCAGTAACTTGGTCAAGAGACCAACTCCAGTTGTAATGACCAGTACCTTGGTCAAGAGACCAACTCCAGTTGTAATGTCAGTACCTTGGTCAAGATACCAACTCCAGTTGCAATGCCAGTAACTTGGTCAAGAGACCAACTCCAGTTGTAATGACAGTACCTTGGTCAAGGGAACAACTCCAGTTGTAATGACCAGTACCTTGGTCAAGCGACCAACTCCAGTTGTAATGACCAGCACATTGGTCAAGCGACCAACTCCAGTTGTAATGACCAGCACCTTGGTCAAGAGACCAACTCCAGTTGTAATGTCAGTACCTTGGTCAAGAGACCAACTCCAGTTGTAATGCCAGTACCTTGGTCAAGAGACCAACTCCAGTTGTAATGTCAGTACCTTGGTCAAGAGACCAACTCCAGTTGTAATGTCAGTACCTTGGTCAAGAGACCAACTCCAGTTGTAATGACAGTACCTTGGTCAAGAGACCAACTCCAGTTGTAATGACCAGTACCTTGGTCAATAGACCAACTCCAGTTGTAATGCCAGTACCTTGGTCAAGAGACCAACTCCAGTTGTAATGCCAGTACCTTGGTCAAGAGATCAACTCCAGTTGTAATGTCAGTGCCTTGGTCAAGATACCAACTCCAGTTGTAATGACCAGTACCTTGGTTAAGGGACCAACTCCAGTTGTAATGCCAGTGCCTTGGTCAAGAGATCAACCCCAGTTGTAATGACCAGTACCTTGGTCAATAGATCAACTCCAGTTGTAATGCCAGTACCTTGGTCAAGATACCAACTCCAGTTGTAATGTCAGTACCTTGGTCGAGAGACCAACTCCAGTTCTAATGTCAGTACCTTGGTCAAGGGACCAACTCCAGTTGTAATGACCAGTACCTTGGTCAATAGACCAACTCCAGTTGTAATGTCAGTACCTTGATCAAGAGACCAAATCCAGTTGTAATGCCAGTACCTTGGTCAAGTGACCAACTCCAGTTGTAATGCCAGTACATTGGTCAAGAGACTAACTCCAGTTGTAATGACCAGTACCTTGGTCAATATACCAACTCCAGTTGTAATGACCAGTACAGAGGTCAAGAGACCAACTCCAGTAGTAATGTCAGTACCTTGGTCAAGAGACCAACTCCAGTTGTAATGCCAGTACCTTGGTCAAGAGACCAACTCCAGTTGTAAAGACCAGTACCTTGGTCAAGAGACCAACTCCAGTAGTAATGCCAGTACCGTGGTCAAGAGACCAACTCCAGTTGTAATGCCAGTACATTGGTCAAGATACCAACTCCAGTTGTAATGACCAGTGCATTGGTCAAGGGACCAACTCCAGCCGTAATGACCAGTATATTGGTCAATGGACCAACTCCAGTTGTAATGACCAGTACATTGGTCAATAGACCAACTACAGTTGTAATTACCAGTACATTGATCAAGAGACCAACTCCAGTTGTAATGCCAGTACCTTGGTCAAGGGACCAACTCCAGTTGTAATGTCAGTACCTTGGTCAAGATACCAACTCCAGTTGTAATGCCAGTACCTTGGTCAAAAGACCAACTCCAGTTGTAATGCCAGTACCATGGTCAAGAGACCAACTCCAGTTGTAATGTCAGTACCTTGGTCAAGATACCAACTCCAGTTGTAATGTCAGTAACTTGGTCAAGAGACCAACTCCAGTTGGAATGCCAGTACCTTGGTCAAGGGACCAACTCCAGTTGTAATGACCAGTACCTTGGTCAAGCGACCAACTCCAGTTGTAATGACCAGTAACTTGGTCAATGGACCAACTCCAGTTGTAATGACCAGTACATTGGTCAAGCGACCAACTCCAGTTGTAATGACCAGTACCTTGGTCAAGAGACCAACTCCAGTTGTAATGTCAGTACCTTGGCCAAGATACCAACTCCAGTTGTAATGCCAGTAACTTGGTCAATAGACCAATTCCAGTTGTAATGCCAGTACCTTGGTCAAGAGACCAACTCCAGTTGTAATGCCAGTACCATGGTCAAGAGACCAACTCCAGTTGTAATGTCAGTACATTGGTCAAGCGACCAACTCCAGTTGTAATGACCAGTACCTTGGTCAAGAGACCAACTCCAGTTGTAATGTCAGTACCTTGGCCAAGATACCAACTCCAGTTGTAATGCCAGTAACTTGGTCAATAGACCAATTCCAGTTGTAATGCCAGTATCTTGGTCAAGGGACCAACTCCAGTTGTAATGACCAGTACCTTGGTCAAGATACCAACTCCAGTTGTAATGCCAGTAACTTGGTCAAGAGACCAACTCCAGTTGTAATAACCAGTACCTTGGTTAAGCGACCAACTCCAGTTGTAATGACCAGTAACTTGGTCAAGAGACCAACTCCAGTTGTAATGACCAGTACCTTGGTCAAGAGACCAACTCCAGTTGTAATGTCAGTACCTTGGTCAAGATACCAACTCCAGTTGCAATGCCAGTAACTTGGTCAAGAGACCAACTCCAGTTGTAATGACAGTACCTTGGTCAAGGGAACAACTCCAGTTGTAATGACCAGTACCTTGGTCAAGCGACCAACTCCAGTTGTAATGACCAGCACATTGGTCAAGCGACCAACTCCAGTTGTAATGACCAGCACCTTGGTCAAGAGACCAACTCCAGTTGTAATGTCAGTACCTTGGTCAAGAGACCAACTCCAGTTGTAATGCCAGTAACTTGGTCAAGAGACCAATTCCAGTTGTAATGCCAGTACCTTGGTCAAGGGACCAACTCCAGTTGTAATACCAGTAACTGGGTCAAGAGACCAACTCCAGTTGTAATGCCAGTACCTTGGTCAAAGTACCAACTCCAGTTGTAATGCCAGTAACTTGGTCAAGGGACCAACTCCAGTTGTAATGCCAGTACCTTGGTCAAGGGTGATGGCATGCACCCAGCATGCATGTCTTTATATGGTGTGGGAGGAAACACGAGTACCCGGAGGAAACCCACGCAAACACGGGAAACATGCAAACTCCACACAGAAAACCCCCTGGCGGGGTTCGAACCCAGGACCTTCAGACACAGAAACACAACATGCACACACAGGCACATACACACACAGTCACACACATTTAAAAAGCGTATAATTTGCTTTAAATAATAATAATACATGTTTTTTTTTTTTCAGGGCCAGACACAACGTTCAGGTGTCTGTGTGTGTGCATTTATTTTGAAAAGAAAAAGTGTGACAGCAATGAATATTCAGTTTGTAAATGATAGAGCACCTTCATTGGGCCTTACAGCAAAGTATGCTCTCTCTCTCTATCGCTCTCTCTCTCTCCTTAATATCTCTGTCCTCCACTGTCACGTTAACATCCTGGCATTCAGCCCATTCACATCCTGGCATTCAGCCTGAAGGCTGTTTTGTTATCCATGTCAAAGACTCAGATGTTTATTCTGATGTGATAAGTCTCTCTGGACCTGTGGTGTTCAATATTGTTTATAGGAAGGAATGATAAATAATGGTATCACAATATTATTTTGTCTGGTTTATTCCCTATGTTGACGTGGCCATTGTCAGTATATGAAGGGCCAATGTCAAAGGTGACAATGCTGGAGAGATTGGTTAATTTGTCTATTAGGAAATTACTAGGAGTTCCTCTGTGTATTAGTAGTGTGGCATCGTATGGTAAAGGCATTCAGCCAGCTACCAGTAGTCATAACCGAGGAGTTTAACCCTTTCACTTGACTTACTTGACTTAAACCATTTTGCTCTTTGGGGAGCATAGGTCATTCATGAAATCTCTCCAGCTGGTTCGGTGTTGGGCGATTTTCTCTGCTTCCTTCCATGATGTTCTTTCTTCCTTGAGATCCGCCTCGACAGACCTTCTCCAGCTGTTTCTGGGTCTTCCTGGCTTTCTCTTCCCCTGTGGGTTCCAGGTTAAGGCCTGCCTGATTGTGTTGGAGGATGGTTTTCTCAGGGTGTGTCCAATCCAGCCCCATTTCCTGCGTTTGATTAGGGTTTCAAGTGGTTCTTGTTGAGTGGTTTGCCAGAGCTGTTCGTTTGTGATGGTGTTTGGCCAGTAGATTCCCAGGATGTGTCGTAAACATCTGTTTATGAAGGTTTGCACTTTGTTTGATGTTGCTTTTGTGGTTCTCCATATTTCTGCTCCGTATAATAATAGAACTGATTTGACATTGGTGTTGAAGATGCAGAGTTTGGTCTTTGTGGAGATGTGGTTTGAATTCCATGTTTGCTTCAGTATTAAAAATGCTGTTCTTGCCTTCCCTATTCTTGCTTTGATGTCTTTGTCGCTGCCTCCGTCCTTCCCCACGATGCTTCCCAGGTATGTGAAGGTGTCCACCTCGTCCAGTGCTTCTCCATCCAGTTGTACGGCCTCTTCTAAATTGTGGTTCATCTTCATCTCCTTTGTTTTTGCTTTATTGATGTGTAGTCCTGTGGTAGCTGCAATTGTGGCAAGTTTTGTGAGTTTGGTCTGCATTTGTGTTTGTGTGTGTGTGAGAGGAGGACTATGTCGTCGGCAAAGTCCAAATCCTCTAATTGAGACCACATTGTCCACTGAATGCCCAGATTTTGTTCGGCTGTGGTTTGTTTCATGATCCAATCGACTGCCAGAAGAAAGAGGAAAGGGGACAGTAGGCAGCCCTGTCTGACTCCTGTCTCTACTGTAAAGCTGTCTGTGAGCTGGCCGTTGTGTATTACTCTGCAGGATGATTGTAGGTACAGCTGTTGGATGATGGTTATGAACTTCGTTGGGATACCTGAATGTGCCATGAGTTTCCATATAGTGTCTCTGTCTAGACTGTCGAATGCTTTGTGGAAGTCGTTGAATGTGAGGTGGAGAGATGTGTTCCATTCCAGGGTCTGTTCTATGATAATGCGGAGGGTGGCAATGTGATCTGTACATGATCTGTCCTGTCGGAAACCTGCTTGTTCTTCTCGGAATTCTTTGTCCACTTCTTTGGACAGTCTTTCCAGGATGATCCTGCTCAAAATCTTCCCTGGCACAGATGTGAGCATGATGCCCCTGTAGTTGTTACAGTCCTTCAGGTTGCCTTTTTTGGGGAGCTTCACCAGGTATCCCTCTGCCCAGTCACTTGGCACCTTTTCTTCATACCAGATCTGTCCAAAGAGTTTGTGGAGTAGTGTTGTTGCCATTTCTGGGTCTGCTTTTATGACCTCTGGGGGTATTCCGTCAGGTCCTGGTGCTTTATTGTTTTTCAGTTTTTGAATGGCCTTTTTTATTTTTTGTTTATTGGGCTTGTTGGTATTGACCGGTAGGGAGTGTACCGCTGGATGGATGTTGGCTAGCGCTGTCGGTTTGGGTCTGTTCAGTATGTCTCTGAAATGTTCTGCCCATCTCTTCAGCTGAGCCTCTTGCTTTGTGAGTGTTTTTCCTTCTTTGTCTAATATTGGTCTGTCCGGAGTTTTGCGTTTATTAGCCAGTTTCCTTGTGATGTCGTAGAGTTCCTTCATGTTGTGTTGAGCTGCTGCTTCTTCTGCTTGAGTTGCCAGGTTGTTGATGAATAGTTTTTTGTCATTCTTGATGCTCCTTTTTACCTGCTTGTCTGCCGTGGTGTAGTCTTGTTGTGCTTTTACTTTTGCAGCTCTTGTGCGACTATTGTTGAGAGTGTCTTTGGCTTGTTTGCGAGTCTGAATTTTCTGTAGTGTTTCTCCTGTCATCCACTCCTCATGGTGCCTTGTCTTCCTCCCACATGTGTCCTCACATGTCTCCGTCCATGCCCTCTTCATGTTCTGCCAACGTTCATCGATGGATTGATGTTCTTCCAGTTGGCTCAGGGGGTGGAACCGGTTTGAGAGGCTTATTTTAAATTTCTCTCTGGTGTTCTGATCTTGGAGGAGGCTGACATTGTACCTTGTACTGACTTTTTTTGCAGTGTTGGTGAATTTCTTGAGTTTTAACCGGAGAGTTCCTATCAGGAGGTGGTGATCTGTAGCTGCATCGGCTCCTCTTTTCACTCTGACGTCTTGGAGGGATCTCCTGAATTTCTGTCTGATGCATATATGGTCAATCTGGTTCTCTGTTTTGTGGTCCGGTGAAATCCATGTGGCTTTATGAACTATTTTGTGCGGAAAGACGCTGCCTCCTATGACCAGTTTATGGAATGCGCAGAAGTCTGTGAATTGTTCACCATTGTTGTTCATTTCCCCTAGACCATGTTTGCGCATTATTTGCTCTTTTCCTGTGTTGTCTTGTCCTATTTTTGCGTTGAAGTCTCCTGTCAGGATGATGATGTCTTTCTTTTTCTGCCGGTTGATGACTTGCTGTAGTATATCGTATAAATGATCTTTTGCTTGCTGTTCTGCCTTGCTAGTGGGTGCGTAGCATTGTATGATTGTGATTTGTTTGCTTTTGGTGAAAAATCTAGCTGTGATGATGCGTGCATTTATTGCCTCCCACTCCATGAGGGACCTAGCTGCTTCTCTTGAGAGCATGAGTCCTACTCCCTCTGTGTGTGGGGCATTGTCTTGCTCATGACCTGAGTATATTATTGTTTCTCCACTTGAGAGTTGTGCTTTTCCTGATTGAGTCCATCTTGTTTCACTGAGTCCTATTAAAGAAAGGTTGTACTGTTTCATTTCCGACACTATCTGGGCGGCTTTACCGGCTTGGTACATTGTTCGAATGTTCCAGGAGCCGATCTTTGTAATGTGTTTAGTTGTGAGAAGGGGGATCAGCTGGGCAACGTCCTTTCGGCTTGAGTTGTCCAGCACCATACTTGTCTGGGGAGAGACACCTTCCACGTCCAAACTTTGCGGTGTATTTTCCATGGATGTTTCTGTAATCATTTTGTTCCGCTAAGCGGGTGATTGGCCCACCTAGAGGTGCTTTTTTGTCAGGGTATTGCTCCCTTAGCCCTTTGCCCTCTCAGGCCCACTGGGCAGTGGTTGAACCATTCTTTGTCTGTTACCTCACCCGAGACCAGTTTGTCATGAGTGACCCTACCAGGAGCACTAGGCTCCAGACAACATAGCTCTCAGGATCATAAAGACACGCAAACCTCTCCACCGCAATACGGTGATGGTTCCAGGAGAGGTTAACCCTTTCACTACCGCACAACAAAGGGTTAGCCTTTTCACTACCACACTACATACGGTTAACCCTTTAGTAGTGAAAGGTTAACCTTCTGTAGTGTGATAGTGAAATGGTTAAGTGGGCGAAGGTGAGAAGAGAGTTGTTGCTATCAGGGAGCAAATTTACAGATGTTGGCAACGTGGTCCCAAATCCGAGGGATTGTATATTGAAGTGTCTGTGGACGTTAAGTGGTACTGCAAGTTAAACTCACTCCCCCATAAAAGGCATCCAGACCCATTACTTAGAGGTGCATTCACCTCTTGGTACAGTGGTCTGTGATGCCGCACCGTGACGCGGGATACCATGGTTCAACTCCCACTCGGGGCGATCCATTAACAGGGGTCGAATCTGAAACACAACGCAGAGCAATACGAGACCGGCTACACCATCACCACCGAACCTTAAAACAGAGCGAGAGAGAGAGATATAGAGATATATAGAGATATGGGGATACAAGATAGAGAAGATATATATGGGGGGAAAGAGAGATAATAGAGGGGGAGAAGAGAGAGAGAAGAGAGATGGGGGATAAGATAGAGAGAAATGAGAGGGGGGAGAATAGAGAGATATGGGAGGGGAATATAGAGAGAACGAGGGGGGAGAGATAGAGAAACAGTGATGTAGATACAGTATATAGAGAGGGGGGAGAAGAGAGAGAGAAGAGACAGGGGGATAATAGAGATAGATAGTGAGATAGAGAGGGAGATAGAGAGAAATAGGGAGATAGGGAGTGGGGAGATATATAGGAGAGAAAGATAGAGAGATATATGGATGGGGGGATATATATAGAGATATAGAGAGAGAGAGAGAGATAGAGAGAGAGAGAGAGAGAGAGAGAGAGAGAGATAGAAAGAGAGAGCGAGAGAGAGAGAGAGAGAGAGAGAGAGAGAGAGAGAGAGAGAGAGAGAGAGAGAGAGAGAGAGAGAGAGAGAGAGAGAGAGAGATAGAGAGAGAGAGGAGCCCGCTGTGTTCACTGTGTTCAGAGACAGCAACGCCGAGGCCTTATTCTGTCACGTTGCGAGACTAAGGAACCGAAAGCAGAACAAGTACAGGTGAATTCAGGATGTAATCGGGTGTAAAGTGCAGCCATGTGATTTGTCCGTGAGGGAGAGACATGTAGAGGACATAGATTTATAGGCAGGCATGAGTCAGGCCACCTGGAGGGGGCTAATGATCGGGACATGCAGGTAGATTTGGGAGGATAGTTAGCACTGACTTGATGCCTGATATAGTGTGAGGGTCTGCTAGTCAGCGGGACATTTATTTTATAGAACTGACGGCGCCTTGGGAGGATTCAGTGGAGGAGGCTCATGAAAGGGAAAAAGCTTAGATATGCAGATTTGGCGGCAGAAACTGAACAGTGAGGATGGAAATCTAGAGGTTGTCTGGGGGTACAGAGGGTTTACAGCACGATCGACTGCATCATTATTGGCAGAGATTGCGAAATGCGTTACATTAGATGTTGGACGAAGCATTACACATATGTCAGTGCATTTGGTCTATTTTGTTATCCATCTCTCTTTCTGTCTCTTTTGTTATCCATCTCTCTTTCTGTCTCTTTTGTTATCCATCTCACTCTCTGTCTATTTTGTTATCCATCTCTCTTTCTGTCTCTTTTGTTATCCATCTATCTCTCTGTCTCTTTTGTTATCCATCTCTCTCTCTGTCTATTTTGTTATCCATCTCTATTTCCGTCTCTTTTGTTATCCATCTCTCTTTCTGTCTCTTTTGTTATCCATCTCTATTTCCGTCTCTTTTGTTATACATCTCCCTCTCTGTCTCTTTTGTTATCCATCTATCTCTGTCTCTTTTGTTATCCAACCACTGCTGGAGAATTATCCAGCGCCCTTCCTTCAGAGATATAATTATTATTATCATTATTATAGAGGCACTTATTATACAAGTATTATTTATCATCTGGTGCCACCTAGTGGGCGTTTACTGCAGACTGTGGGATGCCATGAGACTGAGATGTGGCCATGTGAGGCTGATTCAGCGTATGTGTGACACACTATTTAAGATACACACATAGCCATAGGCCTGTAATGAGAAAAGCCCTGTGGGCGATCTAACTGGCTAACGGTACGTTGCATTGTATTATCTCTTGTATGCACTGACTCTGTTCATAACTATAATTTATGTATGCATAGCACATGTGGCTAATGGATGCCGTTTTGTTTCCTGTTTTGTATAGGTAAATAATCTACTGACCGATGCTAAATGCTGACAGCTACTAACTGTTGCTACTACTGCTGGCTAAGTGCTACTACTACTGGCTAAATGCTACTACTACTGGCTAAGTGCTACTACTGCTGGCTAAATGCTACTACTGCTGGCTAAGTGCTACTACTGCTGGCTAAATGCTACTACTACTGGCTAAGTGCTACTACTGCTGGCTAAATGCTACTACTGCTGGCTAAGTGCTACTACTACTGGCTAAATGCTACTACTGCTGGCTAAGTGCTACTACTACTGGCTAAATGCTACTACTACTGGCTAAATGCTACTACTGCTGGCTAAATGCTACTACTGCTGGCTAAGTGCTACTACTACTGGCTAAATGCTACTACTGCTGGCTAAATGCTACTACTGCTGGCTAAGTGCTACTACTACTGGCTAAATGCTACTACTGCTGGCTAAATGCTACTACTGCTGGCTAAATGCTACTACTGCTGGCGAAGTGCTACTACTACTAGCTAAATGCTACTACTGCTGGCTAAATGCTACTACTGCTGGCGAAGTGCTACTACTACTGGCTAAATACTACTACTACTGGCTAAATGCTACTACTGCTGGCTAAGTGCTACTACTACTGACAGCTGCTAAATGCTACTGACTGTATGCTGCTAACTAATGACTAATGCTACCAGCTACGAGCTAAATGGTCTAAATTGACCATCTGGTGGCTGTTTGTCAATGACAGTGGAGTATTCGAGCGTTTGGATAGGATATCCTAAATAAATAACGTTCAAGCAAGAGTCTGAATTGTTTCCTTTGGTCCGGTATGAAACAGTTGATCGCCGGCACCCTTCCAATGAGGAGGTCTAGTTGACACATTGACGGTGACTGCTAGATAATTGGACAACTGCCAATCTGGCAACCCAAACCAATCCTGATCCCTGGATGGGATATTGAATATCCATCAGCTAAAACCGTTTCTCCATCCAAGCTGGGATCTATGGCAACTGCTGATTGAGTACAGTACATCATCATGGTGTTGTGGTGGCCATTAGGGGCCATGTGGTAGGGTATGTAGCATCAGCATTGTCATTGCCTTGAGCTATTTTAACCATTTCCTCCTGCACCCACACCCCTTACCCTAAACTGGGTTCATATCCTATTCGTTACCCCTACACCCCTTACCCTAAACTGGGTTCATATCCTATTCCCTACCCTACACCCCTTACCCTAAACTGGGTTCATATCCTATTCGTTACCCCTACACCCCTTACCCTAAACTGGGTTCATATCCTATTCCCTACCCCTACACCCCTTACCCTAAACTGGGTTCATATCCTATTCCCTACCCCTACACCCCTTACCCTAAACTGGGTTCATATCCTATTCCCTACCCCTACATCCCTTACCCTAAACTGGGTTCATATCCTATTCCCTAACCCCCACACCCCTTACCCTAAACTGGGTTCATATCCTATTCCTACATACAGTACACGTACAGGACACATGTGAACGAATGCAAGATGATATCGCATTGGAAAGTATATCTGTGCACATATATAATATTGACGCACAGTATACAAGTCCTCGCACAGACACACATACACACACACACACTATGGAACACACACACACACACTATAGAACACACAGCTAAACAATCAAATCTTACATAGAAAGAGACAGCAGTCTCACCTAAGCCCACTATTATCCCCTACCTCTCTATGCAGTCACATCTCTCTCTATCCCTCATATATCCCCCCCCCCCTTTCTCTCCATCTCTCTCTATCTCTCTCCCTCCCTCCCTCTCTCTCCATCTACCCCACTCTCTATATCCCTCCTCTCTCTCCCTCCCTCCCTATCTCCCTCCCTCCCCTCTATCCCTCCCTCCCTCTCGTCTCCATCTACCCCCTCTCTATCTCCATCCTCTCTCTCCCTCCCTCCCTCTATCCCCCTACTCTCTCTCCCCATCCTCTATCTCTCCCCCACCACCCATCTCTATCTCCCCCCTCCCTCTCCCCCCTCTCTCTACCCCCCCCTCTCTCTCTGCTGCATTAGCCCGCTGCTGACAGAGCAGTGTGCTTAGGCTCACCGAACTCCATAGCTCCTTATATCTTCTTATAGCTCCTGAACTCTGCAGGAGACAGTTATACCACAGACAGACAGCAGACTACAGTATAGAGACTCTGGTAAGACAGCTATACCACAGCCTACAGTGTAGACTACAGTGTAGGGGCTGCTCGATTATGGGCAGAATATAACATACTTGATGATTTGATTTGATATTGAAATCACGGTTATTAAACACGATTACTCATTGTTTTGACAACATCATACATGACTTCATTTGTTTTAAGTAATTTTCTCGAGCAAAAAGGCCTTTCTTCTACAAGTTACCAAAAACAACCCCGAAGGAAGGGTGCACCGCATTTACAACACAAGACAAAAAAACTAGAGCAACGTGGCATTGCAGCGCAATAATCATTTTTAATCTTCCCTTTAATCGTTTAATCGTTTATCTTTCCTGAATTTCCCCCACGGGATCAATAAAGGAATATCTTATCTTATCTTGTATTCATGGCCGTGGGAAGACGCGGTCGTAACTGAAATTGAAAGTGGATTTACTCGCCCCCCCGGCCCCTTACTGCAGCCTAGAAAACAACAGAGGAGCTGGAAGGACAGTTTCCACTACACAACTAGAACATGCCCACGGTGCCGTCTCTGGGACAGAGAACACTCCTGTGTAGCCAACCGTGTGTCATAACAACAGAGCTGGGACCGGATGGGAGAGATGAGACGAGGATGATGAGGGGGGGGTGGGTGGGGGGGGGGGGGGTAAGAGGGAGAAAGAGAGATAAGGTGAATGGGTTTCAATGGTGTTGCTAAGTGACTAGTGAAAAGCAGCGTTCTTTTTCGCTAAGCGCCTTAAGCGTTTTCGACGTCCGGCACTCGGCGCTTCTGAGCGACAGACGCGGCGCTGGGGAACGTGCAACAGCACGCCGTCTCCACTCAGACTAATGCACCGACGTGACAGGGGTTTCCCAGAGGCCGCTCTCCACCGCCGCCTGACATGCTGCGTGTTGCTACGACTGCCTTTTCGAGGCGTGATGTATATATATATATATTTTAAAAGCCCACGCACAGCGTGAAATTGGAATGATTATAGTTGTGTTTGGAATGCGGGTGCTCTGCGCATGTACGTGTCTCTGCCTATAGACTATTGACCAGGTC
>NC_140180.1:7100042-7201635 GCF_963971535.1 Notolepis coatsorum | reverse complement strand
AACGACTGGCTGTAATTCCATTTGACTCCCGTCACCAGATAATGTGTGACACGACGTGTCTTCTGGACATGCTCATATACAAGGAGCCAGAATGGAATTACAGACCCATAGCTCTTCTGAATGCGGACGCTAATGTCGGCCTCGTGGATGGTATTTCCTGGCAAGTATCTCGTGGTCAAGTAACTTTCCCTGCCGTTACAGACAAGGGCAGAGCTGAAAATGAAGCAGGTCCAGAAAACAAGGCGAGAACAAATACATCAATAAGACTTTGACTCTAAGAGCATCTGAGCAGACTAATCTGGAGGGTTTCATCAAGACGATTTTGACTCTAAGAGCTAAGCAGACTAATCTGGAGGGTTTCATCAAGAATACTTTGACTCTAAGAGCTAATCAGACTAATCTGGAGGGTTTCATCAAGAATACTTTGACTCTAAGAGCTAATCAGACTAATCTGGAGTGTTTCATCAAGAATACTTTGACTCTAAGAGCTAAGCAGACTAATCTCGAGTGTTTCATCAATAATACTTTGACTCTAAGAGCTAAACAGACTAATCTGGAGTGTTTCATCAAGAATACTTTGACTCTAAGAGCTAATCAGACTAATCTGGAGTGTTTCATCAATAATACTTTGACTCTAAGAGCTAAGCAGACTAATCTCGAGTGTTTCATCAAGACAACTTTGACTCTAAGAGCTAAGCAGACTAATCTGGAGTGTTTCATCAAGACAACTTTGACTATAAGAGCTAAGCAGACTAATCTGGAGTGTTTCATCAATAAGACTTTGACTCTAAGAGCAGCTGAGTAGACTAATCTGGAGCGTTTCATCAGCGTTTTCACCTTTATTCATTTGCTTAGATTTTTTGTACACATGATCTCAAGAAGGTGCTGAAATGAGCTCAGTGGTAGTTTTTCATGTCTGGTCATTTTTAGGATGGTGTTATTCACCGTCAAAGATGCAAAGAAAAATCATAATTTATATTCTCCTTTGTTTCATCACAATTTACTCAAGCCTAGTAACAGACATAATATTTCTGACACTGGGAATACATTCCACGAGGTTCATAGATGTCCCTGGATACCAAGAACATGGACATGGGCTTGTAGAAGTGGAGCAATCTTCCATTTTGTGTATGTATGTATGTTTAGGCGGATTTACAGAAAATAGGCCTAGGGCTTAACATGTTAAACAATAATGTTAGCGATAGAAGGGAACTCGTTTTGTGCAAACATGGAAAGCTTGCCAATATTCATGAGGCATAATTATTACAATAGCATATAATACATTTTCCCAATGATAAATCCTTATACGAGTGGACGGCGTGGGAAACTAAAGTGACGTCAGACTACACCTCCCTATTCAACTGTGACCATCATGGCAATCGGTTCACGGTGTAAATTAGGTATTCGATGGCAATTGTTGCATTTCAGGATTACAAACTCCAATTTGCATGTGAACAGGTTTTTATTTTGCCCAATGCCAGAATAAATAAAACATTCAAACCCAGAAAACTGTGAAGAGAATCTATGATTGCATTCTGCCCACTGATGCAGAATAGCAATTGCTAATCTTATTACTATTATGGGATGTTAGATATAATTTTCCCCACCCCTAGGATCCAATCAAGAGCTCTGGAAACTAGCTGAGCTAGATGATGCGAGACCTGCCATGGGACAGAATAGAGAGAGAGAGAGAGAGAGAGAGAGAGAGAGAGAGAGAGAGAGATAGAGAGAGAAAGAGAGAGAGAAAGAGAGTATGCAAATACAATTAAATGTGTTTTGTTTGTTAAAATAAGTGGTCTACATAATAATAATAAATAATAATAATAATAATAATAATAATAATAATAATAATAATAATAATAATAATAATAATAATAATAATAATAATAATAATAATAATAATAATAATAATAATAATAATAACAATAACAATAACAATAATAATAATAATAATAATAATAATAATAATAATAATAACAACAATAATAATAATAATACATTTTGTAGTGCACTTTACATTTGGAACCAAATCTCAAAGTGCTACCGGGTAAAAACATATAGGCTTTAAAAACATAGACAATAAAAAAAAGAATCATAAAAACATACAAATAAAAGAGATAAAACACACAAAGGAGTGTATAAAAGGTTAAAACTAAGAAAAAGCTTTGGTGAAGAGGTGAGTTTTTAGTCCTCTTTTAAAAGAGGAGCTTGGTCCTGCGGGGACGGAGGCGATTGGTGTTGGCAGAGCGAAGGTTACGAGTGGAGGGTTCTGGGGTGAGGAGATCTTTGAGGTAGGGGGAGGCGGGGGGGGGGGGCATTTCCGTGGATGCACTGATAGGTCAGAAGGGATATTTTGTATTCAGTCCGGGCGGGTGGTGGGAAGCCAGTAGGGGTGTAACGATGCATCGATTAATCGAAATGCATCGATTGTAATGTGTTAGAATCTATGCATCGATTTGAATATGTTAGAATCGATTATAATCGAAATAAAAATTATTTTATTTTATTATAATTATTATTTTGTAATGTTATTTTTTTGTGTGTATTGTTTTTATTGACCTAGAGTCCATTCATGCTGAGTGAATCAGTTCCCCCAGCCACATTTGTGTATTAAAAATGTTGGGGAATTAACTGATCGAATGAATCGAATCGAATCGAATATAATCGTGGTCAAATGAAGAGATGTCATGATGCATTGAATCGTTGCCTGAATAATCGTAATCGAAATGAATCGCTGTGAGGTCGCATCGTTACACCCCTAGAAGCCAGTGAAGTGAGTGGAGGATGGGTGTGATGTGGTTGTACTTACACACTCTCATCAGGATCCTAGCAGCGATGTTCTGGATCTATCGGAGCCTCTGGAGGCTCTTGCTAGGAATCCCGATGAGAAGTGCGTTACAGTAATACTGTAGTTCCATTCCATCAGCCATCACTGATATAGAGTGTTTGGTAAGTAACATGGCTCTGCAGTAAACAGCCATCACTGATATTGTTACAGAATCAATGCCCCAGTGTCATACCGCCATCTAGTGGTCACCTGCAGAAGCTGCAGTCAACATTGACCCTGCTTGGGCATATGAATAACATTCTATTGTGGCAATTAGTGTCTTTATTACAAATGTTGTCTGTTTAGGGTTCTCTGTGTTGGCATTGTGATTATGTGTGTTGTATTAGCCTAGTCCTTGTTCTGGTATTGTTGTTATTGTATTAGTTCTAGTGTCTTCTTCCCCCAGGTGTTTTCCATTGTTAATTAGTGTCAGTATATATTGCTTGTGGGTTGTTGGGATCATTGTGGCGTCAATGTCCCCTTGTTGTCCCCGCCAGGGTTTCCGTTAGAAAATATTGGTGCAAGATTTCAATCTGCCGGTCAAATTGGAGAAATTCCGGTCAGAGTTTATTGAGCTTAAAAACAATTGATAGGCAGGCTATATAAAGAATGACATCCTCAAGGCATGTAGATTTATAATATTTTAACTTAAAACTAGGCTAATTTTGCGTATACAGTCATTATATTCAAAATAAAATAAGTCCAGAGACTCCGTGCTGCTGCTGACTTTAAATCAAATATGTGTCTGTGGGCAGTCGGCCCCGACATTAATAAACAGCAGTGTGTTATAAAAAATGTTTTATGAGCTAACGAATTCCGTTATATTGGACATTTGTATTAATTATATCAAGCGAATAACTGAGAAATTTGGCAGAGAGAGACGGCAACATTATCGTGAAATATAAACGTTGCGTGACTGATGGCTATTATATCTCCGCCTCCCAGTCCCAACGAAGCACATACCAATAGTATGCAACTGCAGAGCCGCAGAGCCAGCGGCACTCTCAGTTCCCGTCTGGGGACCGCTCAGCAGCGCCACCCACCCAACAGCTGAATTGCCAATGGCTGAATTGGAGTATTGCACTGTGCGCGCACAACTGTCAGCTCTGCGGCTCTGCAGTTGCATGCTTCTCGCAAATCTAGCTCCCGCTGCCAAACCAAATTAATCTCGACATCGCTTCACCAATAGTCGTTATCAGAACACTACACACATATCATAATAGAACACACATCGGTGTCATTATTAGACCTGCTTGGTGAAGCAACAATTAAACAAATGTAACTATTTTAATACAATTCAAATTGTGCTTAGAGGGAATTATTTTCACCGGACATTATGACCGGAGAGATTTAAACATGTCGGACTTCAACAGATTTTGCCGGTCAAAAACCGGTAATTACCGGACAACGGAAACCCTGGTCCCTGCGTTGTTTCCCGTATCGTGCCTGTGCCTGTGTCCTAGCATGTGAGTTGTTGTCCAGTCAAGTGAGCTTGTTCTTCTGTTTGTTTTGTTAGCTTTTTTTTGGTGTTCTTTGTTTTTTGTGATCAGTCCGTGTTTGTTCCAGAGCCAGCCCGGCTGTGCCTCCTTTGTTTTGTAGTTAGGTTGTTAGTAAATATCCCTTCTTTAAGCATCACCCCTTGTCTCTGCCTCGTTCCTTCTTCCTTTTCTGCATACTGTGTTCTCACCTTCATTAGCACCCCCAATCGTAACAGATGTAGAGTGTCTGGCCAGTAACATGGCTCCCAGTCCCTCCGCTCTGCAGTAAACAGCCATCACTGATATAGAGTGTCTGGTCAGTAACATGGGTCTCCCAGTCCCTCCTGCTCTGCAGTAAACAGCCATCACTGATATAGAGTGTCTGGTCAGTACCATGGGTCTCCCAGTCCCTCCACTCTGCAGTAAACAGCCATCACTGCTATAGAGTGTCTGGTCAGTAACATGGGTCTCCCAGTCCCTCCACTCTGCAGTAAACAGTCATCACTGATATAGAGTGTCTGGTCAGTAACATGGGTCTCCCAGTCCCTCCACTCTGCAGTAAACAGCCATCACTGCTATAGAGTGTCTGGTCAGTAACATGGGTCTCCCAGTCCCTCCACTCTGCAGTAAACAGCCATCACTGATATAGAGTGTCTGGTCAGTAACATGGGTCTCCCAGTCCCTCCTGCTCTGCAGTAAACAGCCATCACTGATACAGAGTGTCTGGTCAGTACCATGGGTCTCCCAGTCCCTCCACTCTGCAGTAAACACAAAATACATTGTCTGTATAATAAATACATACTAATAAATGTGTCCTTGTAAAATAATCTGCCAGTGCAGTAAGCAAATTTGACTTGGCAATATTTCTTGAAATAAGTAAAAATATCTAGGGTTCTCTCTCCTGATTAGATAAAGTGAGAACAGGATAGCAGGACATGTATGTCCTGTTTACTGCAGAGTGGAGGGACTGGGAGACCCATGTTACTGACCAGACACATGTTTTAACAAAATAAATACCACTTACAGCAGCTTTACGGCAGAACGTGTGACCGAACAAATCCTAACCATTTAAATATGTGTGTGTGTGCGTGTGGTTGCACGCAAGTGAGTTAGTTTTCCCTCCTTCCTGTTTGTGAGGAAAGTTGAAGTAAATGTCAGGACTCGGCTGACATTTTAATAGCTACACGGCATCCACTCAAACTGTAGATTACTGCAGTCAGTCACGTCTGGGGGGGGGAAAGGCACCGGCGCATAACCCTCAGTGCACTCACAGAGGATAGAGTGCGCCTATATACGGTACGCCGCTGTGATACGAGTACAACATGTGTCACTGTTTTACTGATAGCGGAGAGTAACGGATTATACGGTCTCCGCTCGGTGCTCAACCGCGGGGTCGGGCGCAGGCGGCTCGCCTGAATGTCGTCGTGGAGGCGCCGCACGGGCTGCTGGCAGGCAGGCTATCAGACGATACTATCCGCCGTGTGATGTAAAGCTTTTTCCTGTCATCTAATCTTCTCGGGGGGGGGGGGGGGGGGGACAGTGGTTGAGGAGGTAGAGCGGTCGTCTGGTAATCGTAAGGTTCCCTGTTCGATTCCCGCTCCTCCCCGGCCAGCGTGTCGACGATGTGTCCTTGAGCAAAGAGACTTAACCCCCTAACTGCTCCCGATGAGCAGGTTGGCACCTTGCATGGTCGCCATCCGCCGTCGGTGTGTGAATGTGTGAGTGAATGTGTAAAAATGTGAGTAACAAATTGTAAAGCGCTTTGTATAAAAGCTGCTATATAAAAAAAGCAGCCATTTACCATTTAAAGTGTGCTATATAAATGCACCATTCTATTTATTTTTATTTTATTTGTCAGAGTCTCAAATTACATAATGGTTGCTTTTTGATGTGGGTGAAGGCTCCATTTTGGTGCTGCTGGATCTTAGCACAGCTTTTTAATACTATAGATCACGGCATCCCCACTGAAAGGTTTAGGGTGTCTCTGGGGAGCCCCCTGGGCTGGTTTAGGGTGTCTCTGGGAGCCCCCTGGGCTGGTTTAGGGTGTCTCTGGGAGCCCCCTGGGCTGGTTTAGGGTGTCTCTGGGAGCCCCCTGGGCTGGTTTAGGGTGTCTCTAGGAGCCCCCTGGGCTGGTTTAGGGTGTCTCTAGGAGCCCCCTGGGCTGGTTTAGGGTGTCTCTGGGAGCCCTGGGCTGGTTTAGGGTGTCTCTGGGAGCCCCCTGGGCTGGTTTAGGGTGTCTCTGGGAGCCCTGGGCTGGTTTAGGGTGTCTCTGGGAGCCCTGGGCTGGTTTAGGGTGTCTCTGGGAGTGCCCTGGACTGGTTTAGGGTGTCTCTGGGAGCCCTGGGCTGGTTTAGGGTGTCTCTGGGAGTGCCCTGGGCTAGTTCTCTCCACACGCTGCTCTTTCCTGTGGTGTGCCGGTTCTATCTTGGGCCCTATTATTTGCCTTGCGTACGCTTCCCTTAGGTCATAAAATTAGCACATTCAGAGACATCTCATAATCATGGTTTACGTCGATGACATTCAGCTGTATGAGCTGACGAGACTGACAAACCGTCCGTCCATTAGGGACTAAAACACAGATAAGACAGAGGCCATCATCACTGCTTCTGATGGCATACAGACACAGTCACTTCCAAGGTGTGTGTTGTGTGTCTCAGTGTGTCGGGTCCCTTTCTTACGGCTGGACAGTCTAATCTTAGACGTCTCTGTGTTGTATTTGATCAGGCTGTGTACATCCATCCGCATGTCAAAGTGTTGACCCGTACATAAATCAAATCAAATCAAATGTATTTGTAAGGCCCGACAACACACGTTAACCCATTCTCTGCCACCACTTTGACCATCCTAAACCATCCTCTGCCAGCTGCGCTATTTGTCTATGGAGATGTTCACCTTCTTTGCAGGGCTTTTTTAATTGTATTGCTAAATTGACATTACTATGGCCCATTCAACATCAATTATCTATCGTGCAGGATGTAGGAACGTTTTACTTTTTCATTCACACATTCATACTAAAATACCGTCTACAGTATGAATATGTTTTTATCGTTTTCTGCAGTATTTCATAGAATGTGAGATATAGGCATAAATGCATATATTAGATTATCAAATGCAGTTTGATACCGATCAACGTTATATTAAACATTTCAACTGTACATGGTCCTAAACGTCATGACTGATCATCTGCGGGTGAACGGAGGGGTGGGGGGGGGGGGGGGGGGGGTTGTTTATAATTCAATGGCCGACGTTAAATGATTTATGTAGTATGGGTGATATATTGATCAGAGCAGTTTGTATCGAAAATGATAAAGAAAAACGCTGAAACTCACGTCAGTCTCCTCGTAGCGTTGGGCGATGAGAGTGGAGCAAACAGATCCCAATTATGTGATGTTGATCGATGCGATCCATTTCCGGTTTGTATATTACTAATACACGTCCAAATCATGTTGATTTTTGAGTTATGGCAAAGATCCATATCCACGGTGTCTGTATTGAGCCCTGGGACGATAAACGAGTGGCCGGACGAAATTAGGGGACGGACCCGGGCTCCAACGGGCACTTCCGGTTTGGCAACTCGCCGATCGGCCACAAGGTGGCAGTATTGAAGCGTTGCAGAGTTGTGCTGGCTCAAACAGCATCAGCCAAGACTCCATGATAAAAATATGAAATATTGATTTCAAACACGCCTTACGGCGTGATTGGCAGACAATGCATGGCGGATAAACCCGCCTTAACATGTGATTGGCGGAGAATGGGTTAATGTCCCCATGGGCCGGACACGTCTTCTTTAAACAAGTTAGAAGAAACATCACAATAAGTCAAGAACAAAACAAAAACACCATAAAGTCCAACATTTTTTAAATAAATGCTAAATAAATACAACACTCCCAGATATACCCCACACGAAGGTAAGGACAAACTCACTAAAACCTAGCAATAGGAAAAAATGCACCACAGGCAATGTGGAGGAGAGACACCAGCTGTGAGAATGCAGCTGTGACCACGTCCCGACCGCCAAGAACCGTGGTGTTGTCCTCGACGACCAGTTGAACTTCTTTGCTCACATCGCAGCGACAACCAGAACCTGCAGATTCCTCCTGAGCAACGTCAGAAGGATACGCCCCTTCCTGACAAAAGAAGCCACCCAACTACTCGTCCAATCAACAGTCATCTCCCGCCTCGACTACTGCAATGCACTGCTAGCTGGCCTCCCGGCCACTACCACCAAGCCTCTTCAACTCATTCAAAACGCAGCGGCCCGCCTGATCTCAAACCTACCGAAGTCGGCCCATGTCACCCCACTTCTTAGGGACCTGCACTGGCTCCCCATTGCTGCACGTATCCGCTTCAAGGCCCTCGACCTAGCATACCGTGCTGCAAAGGGAACCGCTCCCGCCTACCTCCGGTCAATGGTCTCTAACTACACACCCTCAAGACCCCTACGCTCTGCATCTTCTGGCCGCCTCAGACCTACTCCTATCCGAGCTCCCAGAGGGTCATCAAAGAGAAGCCGCCTATTCTCAGTCCTTGCCCCACAATGGTGGAATGAACTACCCATCCCAGTTAGGACAGCCGAATCCCGTCCAATCTTTCGCCGTCGACTAAAGACTCACTTCTTCAACCATTATCTGAAATATATATATCTAACCCTGACTAACCTTACTGTCATGCACTTGTCCTAATAAACTAACCTACACTGTAACACGCAACACTTTGATGAACATTGTTACTCAGCTGATAGAGTTGTACCCTTATTGCTGTCTTGTCGTACAGAACTTGTAAGTCGCTTTGGATAAAAGCATCAGCTAAATGACTAAATGTAAATGTAAAATGTAAGGGCCATTCAAGGGGGGATCTCCCTTCTTAGATGTTGGTGATAGTAGTGTTGCAATAAAACAGGCAAACAGTTGGTAAGCATGCACTCATATGTGTAGTGAAACACAGATAAGTGCATGCAATATCAACTGGCCATTTTGAAAGATTAAAGATAGAGCTGATAGCGGATCTATTTGAGGCAAATTTAAGAAACATTGGAACTGTAATCTGTATCACAACCTGAGATATAATTGATCATTCTGGCTTTTATATTATCCTGGCTAGACGACTGCAATTCCCTTTTTTACCTGCCTCAGCATTAATTTATAACGCTGCTGGGAGGCCATTGACCAGGTCTAGAATGCTGCTGTGAGATCATAGGGATGATTTTTTAACAGGCTACTCTAAGGCAAGCCAATAGAATAGTCTCGGACCCCTCCCATGTTTTGCATGCCAATGTATGAGCTACTGCCCTCTGGGAGGAGGTTTAGAGTTCCACACTCTAGACTAAACAGGTTTAAAAACTCCTTTATTCCGATCTCAGTTAAACTTCTAAATAGTGCCAGATAAATGGCCGGCAATTATCGAATAACCGATATTTGGTCGGTATATTATTGATATTCGATAATTGATATTTGGTTATAATATTACTATATATATGTGGTGTTGCCAGACATCCTGATGTGCAAGTACTTTATTGTATCTTTTATATTGTTTATCTCCTCTGTTTGGAGTCAGTTGTGACATGTATGTATGTATGTATGTATGTATGTATGTATGTATGTATGTATGTATGTATGTATGTATGTATGTATGTATGTATGTATGTATGTATGTATGTATGTATGTATGTATGTATGTATGTATGTATGTATGTATGTATGTATGTATGTATGTATGTATGTATGTATGTGTCTGTGGCTGCAGTGTGGGTGGTCTAGATGCTGTCAGACTATTGACCAGGTCTAGAACTCTGCTGCCAGACAATTGACCAGGTCTAGAACTCTGCTGCCAGACTATTGACCAGGTCTAGAACTTTGCTGCCAGACTATTGACCAGGTCTAGAACTCTGCTGCCAGACTATTGACCAGGTCTAGATCGCTGCTGCCAGACTATTGACCAGGTCTAGATCGCTGCTGTCAGACTATTGACCAGGTCTAGATCTCTGCTTCGAGACTATTGACCAGGTCTAGATCTCTGCTTCGAGACTATTGACCAGGTCTAGAACTCTGCTGCTTCGAGACTATTGACCAGGTCTATAATGCTGCTGCCAGACTATTGACCAGGTCTAGAACCCTGCTGCTTCGAGACTATTGACCTGGTCTATAATGCTGCTGCCAGACTATTGATCAGGTCTAGAACTCTGCTGCCAGACTATTGACCAGGTCTATAATGCTGCTGCCAGACTATTGACCAGGTCTATAATGCTGCTGCCAGACTATTGATCAGGTCTATAATGCTGCTGCCAGACTATTGACCAGGTCTATAATGCTGCTGCCAGATTATTGACCAGATCTAGATCTCTGCTGGGAGACTATTGATCAGGTCTATAACTATGCTGCTGCCAGACTATTGACCAGGTCTATAATGCTGCTGCCAGACTATTGACCAGGTCTAGAACTCTGCTGTCAGACTATTGACCAGGTCTAGATATCTGCTGCCAGACTATTGACCAGATCTAGATCTCTGCTGGGAGACTATTGATCAGGTCTATAACTATGCTGCTGCCAGACTATTGACCAGGTCTAGATCTCTGCTTTGAGACTATTGACCAGGTCTAGAACTCTGCTGCCAGACTATTGACCAGGTCTATAATGCTGCTGGGAGACTATTGACCAGGTCTAGAACTCTGCTGCCAGACTATTGACCAGGTCTATAATGCTGCTGGGAGACTATTGATCAGGTCTATAACTATGCTGCTGCCAGACTATTGACCAGGTCTATAATGCTGCTGCCAGACTATTGACCAGGTCTATAATGCTGCTGCCAGACTATTGATCAGGTCTATAATGCTGCTGCCAGACTATTGACCAGGTCTATAATGCTGCTGCCAGATTATTGACCAGATCTAGATATCTGCTGGGAGACTATTGATCAGGTCTATAACTATGCTGCTGCCAGACTATTGACCAGGTCTATAATGCTGCTGCCAGACTATTGACCAGGTCTAGAACTCTGCTGTCAGACTATTGACCAGGTCTAGATATCTGCTGCCAGACTATTGACCAGATCTAGATCTCTGCTGGGAGACTATTGATCAGGTCTATAACTATGCTGCTGCCAGACTATTGACCAGGTCTAGATCTCTGCTTTGAGACTATTGACCAGGTCTAGAACTCTGCTGCCAGACTATTGACCAGGTCTATAATGCTGCTGGGAGACTATTGATCAGGTCTATAACTATGCTGCTGCCAGACTATTGACCAGGTCTAGATCTCTGCTGGGAGACTATTGATCAGGTCTATAACTATGCTGCTGCCAGACTATTGATCAGTTCTAGATATCTGCTGCCAGACTATTGATCATGTCTAGAACTCTGCTGCTGCCAGACTATTGACCAGGTCATATAACTCAACAAAGATCGTTGTTGCTTATGTTTGATTGTTTGTTTTTGTACAAACAATTATATTTGTGTGTCACAATGTGTGAAGCACATTGTGACCCTGCTCTGTGAAAGATGTTATACTAAATAGACATACTTACCTACTTACTTACTAGGGTAGATTAGGTTAGGTTAGAAAAAAAAGACTGATGACAGACCATCACTAGAGGCTTTGTGCTAATTGTATTGTGAGTAAAAACAACAACAAAAAATGCCTGCAACGATATATATACTGTATATATATAGCTTTATAATCTCTACAAGAAAATAGTAATAACAAATTTAAATAATAAATTCCTTGCATTTCAGAAATGTAACATAATGTATGCTGGGTATCAATAAAACCAAGCATTTCAGATATTCAATCAGCTTCCTCTGAAATATAATGCACACAGGCTACTCTGATTGGCCCATCAGTCACATCTACATCTGCATCTACTGTAGCTGAGTGGTGGTCACCGGCAGTGTACGCCGAGTTCTTAACAGTCAAGCATGTACTGCAGGGGTTCGCAAACTTTTTTATACCACAACCCCATTTTATTTAGGATTTTTTTTGGCAACCCCACACTTAATCAATGTATCGTGTAATTTCAATGTGGACTTAAGGAATATCAAAATAAAAGCACACGCTATGCCTATTGTTAAACATTATATGGATAAACATGCTGACAGTTCCATTTATTTTACAGCTCTAGGAATTGACCATGCCCCCCTCAATCCTCGAAGAGGGGATAGAGAGAGAGCACTGAACCAATTAGAGAGTCGCTGGATATATACTCAAAGCCATGTCATATCCAGGGATAAATGATACCATAGATATGGTTTCCTTTTTGTAAATATGGGAATATTTTGTGTTGGTGTTTTGCTTTTCTAGTTTAAAAATGTATATATGTATATGAATAGTTATGTCAGTTTAGGACTCCAGATGTGGGAGGACCTCTGGAGTATGCTGACTAGGTGCTCACACCTGAGGTCAATAGAGCAATTAGCACAGCCTCCACCTCGAATATAGCTCAGTTCACCCATTTGTTTGTTTGTATGCCCTGAAGAAGGCCGATAGGATCTGACATGGTCAACACACATAGACACAGTCGTAAAAAAGGCGAAGCAGCGCCTCTACCACCTGAGACAGTTAAGGAAGTTCAGAGTATCGGGGAAGATACTCCAGTCTACTCAGGAGCTGTAGAGAGCATCTTGACTGGAAACATCACTGCCTGGTATGGAAACAGCACGGCACAGGACAAGAAGGCCCTACAGAGAGTGGTGCGCTCAGCCGAGCGTACCACGGGTATTGCACTACCTCCCCTGCAGGTTCTATACAACAAGAGGTGCAAATCCAGAGCCTGCAGAATAATGAAAGACCCCCACCACCCCAATAACAGCCTGTTCCAGCTGCTGAGGTCAGGCAGATGCCTGCGAACCCCAGCTACTAGGACAGAGAGGCTTAGGCTCAGCTTCTTCCCCCAGGCCATCAGAGCCTTGAACAATGAACACTGAGTGCCACAGAACACTGAACTATCCACACACAAGCACACATGAGCACACACACGACACGCACGCTGTGGACGCTCACACACTAGCAGCCACTTTAACACTTTAACATGAGCAGGCACACACTCATGCCGCACACCCCCACACTTATGGGCAAAAAGGAAAGGCCACTTTAAATTAGTATAACAACAGTAACAGTGTATTGCACTACCAAAGCTACCTAGCATGTCCTATATGCTCTGTAAATAACTATGTACAGATACCGAGATGTCCCACCATGTTACCTGTTACCTGTTTATTGCACAATGTTGTTGTTTTTTATTGGATTCTATTATGTTGTACCACTGTATTGCACATCATTGCGGGCAAGACCACCCGCATTTCATTGTATACTTGTATGCCGTGACAAATAAAACTCTTGACTTGACTTGACTTGACTTGATAGAGAGGCCGAAACATGTTGGTGTTTTTTAATGGTTCTATAATGAACTAAGCGATTTATTAAAGATTTTTTATATACATGAAGAGTGCCTGAAACTTCCTTAGTTTTTTTTAAAAGCACACATTGTTGAACTTGATCATGCATATTTATTAGAACATTTGATTACAGCACTATGTTATCAATACACATTTATAAAATGAGGCATATTTTGCCAAAATATGTTGCCAGAACATTAAAAAAAAATATATATATATATATATATATATATATATTTTTTTTTTTACTTGCTACCGATGACCCCACTTTGGGTTGCGACCCGTAGTTTGAGAACCGCTGATCTACTGTATAGTGTCTAGTGAACAGAGGGCCATGCCCCACCCAGCCTACTGAGAGGTGGCTGTGCTCAGATAGGGTGCATTAAAACAGTTAATTTGAAGCTGAAAACGCCCTTTTATTTTACATTAACATTCCACAATAAGCTAAAAAAGGAGGTCAGCAAGATGTTGGGTTGTTTGGGAGATATGGCCAGTCTCACCTTGGTGCTGGCTGACACCTAATCAGGTGCAGGGTGAAAGAGAGCGGGACACAGACACAGATTACTCTCAACTTCTCGTTTCATTCATCCGACTCAGGGTTTCCATGCGCCCAGCAGTTAATGGTTTTCTCAGCTAGTTAAGTTATTTCTCTCACACTCTGTGTCTCAGTCTCTCTCTCTCTCTGCTCTTGCTCTTCCTTTCCCTCTCTCTCCAATTACCTCCGGTTTTCCTTATCATGTTCCCTCCTTGGTCACACCTCATCATATCCACCTGCTCAGCTGTCTGCTATCAAGTCATCGCCCCGACAGTAGATCTACCCTGGTTCTGCATCCACTCCTTCTTCCAGAGCGTAGATTCAGTTTACACATGCAGTTATGTTTCTAGCTATTCTTCTTGTTACAGTTCCGCCAGCGTTCTGCTTTGTTTCTAGTTATTATCGTTGCCCTCTCGTCAGCGCTCTGCCTTGCTCTAGTTATTCCCGTAGCTCTTCTGTCAGCGTATTTGCGCATTCTCATTCCTTTTTTTCCGCCTACAGAAGTTTACACCCTACAGAAGAGCACTCCTGCAGACGCACACACGCACACACACACACACACACACACACGCACGCACGCACGCACGCGCGCGCGCGCACGCACGCACGCACGCACGCACGCACGCACGCACGCACGCACGCACGCACGCACGCACGCACGCACGCACGCACGCACGCACGCACGCACGCACGCACGCACGCACGCACGCACGCACGCACACACACACACACACACACACACACACACACACACACACACACACACACACACACACACACACACACACACACACACACACACACACACACACACACACACACACACACACACACACACACACACACACACACACACACACACACACACACACACACACACACACACACATCACACATCACACACAATGATAAGAATCCACTGACGGCCCCTGGGATCTGGGCAGGGAAACCCTGTGGCACGGGAAGCAGTAATGGAGGTCGACGTGAAGACACCTGTCACTACTGTTGCCAAACATAATGCATTTCAAATTTAAATAAAAAGTAATTTTTCTCTTTCTTTAGTCATACTTACAGTGGGTTCAAACCACACCGGTACATACACATACGGGCATGGTACATTACGGATGATCATTTTAGAACCAGCCCTGGAGAAGAGAGAGGCAGTACTTAACAGCCCCACTCTAAATTCAAACTAAGACGCATTGGAACTAATACACTATCAAATTGGCTGCACTGTGAATATATTAAAGAATGTGTGTACAATGTTGGCAAATACGCTCATCTGTGTACAGTATGTGCGTGTGGGAGGGGGGTGGGGGCTGCTTGGCAGACTACAATCAGCAGTGGAAACAGCATAATTATTTAGTAAAGAAAAGAAAAAACAAGACTGCAGCAGAAAAAGTCACTGAGCCGTGTCAGAAATCCCTCAGTACTACAACTAACTGAACCATTAAAAGTTAAGACTAACTGGACCAGTAAAAGTCAAGACTAACTGAACCATCAAAAGTTAAGACTAACTGAACCATCAAACGTCAAGACTAACTGAACCATCAAAAGTTAAGACTAACTGAACCATCAAAAGTTAAGACTAACTGAACCATCAAAAGTTAAGACTAACTGAACCATCAAAAGTTAAGAAATTACAGGCGACCAGGTAGCGCAGCGGACTAAGCGTCTGTCTACCACCGCAGATACACTGATATCGAATCCGGCTGCCAGCGGTGCCTCCGGCTTGGCCGGTCGTCATACTGACATAATTGGCAGTGTCAGCGGGTGGGAAGCCGGTGGGTGGTATCCTGGTCGTTGTAAACAGCGACTCCTACAGGTCGGTCAGGGCGCCTGCACAGCGAGGGAGGGAACTGGTGAAGGTAGTGTGACCCTCCCACACGTTACACCTCACCAATGAGAGTCCGCGCTGTCAGGTGAAAAGAGGCTGCTGGCTGTCTCCTATGTATCGGAGGAAGCATTTGATAGACTTCAGGGCTCCCTAGACCGGCAAGTAGAGGGCACATGCGTGCAATGACCAGGAACGGGAGGGGGGAATTGGCATAACGTCTAAATTGGGATCGGAGAAAAATACAGAAAAATAGGAGGAGATAAAGTAGAAAAAAAAAGAAGTTAAGAAATTACAGTGGTTTTCAGACACGGATGGATTGTTTGTCTCTCCTCCACAGGGTGAAACGAGGTCTACTTAGACCAATCACTGTGAAGATCGCCACCGGGGAGTGGTCTGTCACCCGGAAGGGATCATTAGAGAGCGGGTGCTGTTTCCCGTGAGAGAGAGAGAGAGAGAGAGATAGAGAGAGAGAGAGAGAGAGAGAGAGAGAGAGAGAGAGAGAGAGAGAGAGAGAGAGAGAGAGAGAGAGAGAGAGAGAGAGAGAGAGAGAGAGAGAGAGAGAGAGAGAGAGAGAGAGAGAGGTGGTTAGAATGATGGACGGATTGTGTGGAGGAGCGTAAATACAGGTTATCCTCCTGGAGGGTCAAAGGTCAAATTCTTTCACTGTGTGTCTCTCTTCTCTATTACCTCCCTCTGCGACGCCTCGACAAGAGGGCCGCTGATGCGCGGATGTTTGTGTGTTCATGCTGTATGTTCTCACTCCGCTTGTGCGTGTGTATGCCTACATGCCAGTACATACCGTGTGTGTGTGTGTGTGTGTGTGTGTGTGTGTGTGTGTGTGTGTGTGTGTGTGTGTGTGTGTGTGTGTAAGATAATATAATGTTATTCCTTTATTGATCCCCTTGGGAAAATTCAGGCGTCATAGCAGCACAGGGGAGGGGGGTGTACAGGTAAGGGCAGGGTAATAGGTGGAAGACATACATACAGGCAGTTAAATTAGATCTGAATATAAAAAAACATGGGAGAAATAAACCAAGCTACAGAAGAGGGTCTTTATGCCCTATCAGTTATCCAAAACACTTTGCAATTTGTTGCTCTCATTTTACGCATTCATTCACACACTCACACACCGACGGCAGAGGCGACCATGCAATGTGCCAACCTGCTCATCGGGAGCAATTAGGGGTTAAGTGTCTCGCTCAAGGACACTTCGACACGCTGCCCAGGAGGAGCGGGAATCAAACCGCAAACCTCCGGATTACCAGACAAACTGCTCTATCCCAAGAGCCATTGTTGCCCCCCCCCCCCCCCTTATGTTTTTTTTTTATCCACTTTTTCTCCCATTTTTCTTTTTTCCTCCCATCCCAATTTTTCATATCCTCCAATTCAACCCTCCCCTGTCTTTCGAACGTTGTTTCTTGCCTCCCACAAGCCGGCTGCAATGTGGACTAAGTCATACATAGCACGAGTCCCCTCCGATACTCGAGGTAACAGCCGTCGCATCTTTTCACCTGCGCAGCTCGATCTTTCAGCGTCGGGGGTCTGGGCTTTGGAGGGGCCCCGCCCCCGTCGCTTCTTGATTCTACTGCGCAGGCGCACCAACCGACCTGTATGAGTCGCTGTCCACAACGCCCGATCCCCACCCTTCAGTTTCCCTCCCCGTAATACGGCCAATGTGTATTAGTACGGACGACCAGCTAAACTGAAAGCAATGTGGAGAGTGGGGCTCGAACAGGAGGTTCCAGCCTAGTCTCCAGCATTCGTTGCGAGCGCCTTGCCCACTGCGCCACGTAGCCGCCCGCCCCCCCCTTATGTTATACGTTACAATAAACATAGGCAAGAAATAATTAGAATATGAATATATCCTATGAATAAGAGTAAAAGTAAACGGTATACACAAGGTGCAGTAGTTTTCATATTGTTCATATTGTTCATACTGTACATTAGGGCTATTCCCGACTAAGGATTTGGATAGTCAACTTTGATTGGCCGACATTAGCCGATAGTCGACTATTAGTGTGTAAATGTTTTTTTTATCATTCTATTTGGGCTGTGGGGGTGCTTAATTTCTGAAGGAGTTGACTGAAGGCTTCTTGTCCTCTGCAATCCTCTTTCAGTGCCTCTGTGCCTGTTTTCTTAGGCAGTTAGCCTCTGGTATGTGTGCCATTAGCATTAGCCACGCTTCTAGGCCTCTTTTCTTTTGGAAAGAATGATAAAAAAAATTCAAATGAATTATTTTTTTTATTTTTTTTTTATAATATATACACATATATATATATATATATATATATATATATATATATATATTTGTTTTGCATTCGACTAAGAGGTTGACAGTCGACTACAGCTCCTTTCGATCGATTAGTCGACTATTTGACTAATGGGGGTCAGCCCTACTGTCTCTCTTAGCTGTCTATCGTGTTCGATGATGACGCTTGCTCCAGGGATGGGGGGGGGGGGGGGGGTTAGCGACGCTGCCGCTGGTGCCACTTCTCGTGGGCGTTGAGTCCGATCCTTGAGCCGCACACCCGTCCACAGATGGCGCAAGGGAAGCCAGATACCTGGGGGATGCCAGCCGCCCGCTGGTGTCGTTGTGTGCGCCTCTCAGATCTTCGGTCTTGGTTCGTTTGGTGTATTTGGGAAACTGCAGTGGCACAAGTGACTTGCCAGGCTGATCTGTCGAGTGCCAGAGTTTCAAGCTGCGTGATGTTTGCACACTTTAGGAGGTCCCTGGTGTAGTCCTTAAAGCGTCTCTTTTGGCCTCCAGCAGCCCGCTTTGCTCCTCTCAGTTGGCCATAGAGGACTTGGCGGGGCAGGCGGTGGTCAGGCATACGTATGGTGTGCCCTATCCAACGAAGATGTTTTTTGGCCACAGCTGCGGCCATACAGATTGAGTTGGTGTTGTTGAGGATGTCTGTGTGCGGGACTCGATCTTACCAGGTCAGGCCGAGGATCCTTTGGAGGCAACGGATGTGGAAAGCGTCCAGGTCGGTGATGTGCCGGCGGTATGGGGTCCAGGATTCTGCTCCATAGAGCAGAGTGGAGAGACATACTGCGTTTCGGGTTTTCAAAAACCCTGCTGCGTAGGCGTCCAAAGGATGATGCCGCTTTATTGATACGTGTGTGTATCTCCGCGTCAAGGGATCAGCATGAGGACAGAGTGGAGCCGAGGTAGGTGAAATGGTCCACTGTTTTGAGTGGAACACCGTTTATGTGAAAACTGGGAGGTGTAGAGGTTCGGGAAGTGAGTTGGGACATGACTTCGGTTTTTTGTATATTGACCTGGAGACCGAAGGATTGGTACAGGCTGGATATGGTGTCGAGAGCATGCTGCATAGACTCTGGACTGTGAGCTAAGATGGCACAGTCATCAGCGTACTGTAGCTCACATACTTGGCAGGATTTTGTCTTTGTGTGTGCCTGGAGCCGGCGGATGTTGAAGAGAGTCAACAAGGCGGTATTCCACATGGACATAGACTATTCGACTAATGGGGGTCAGCCCTACTGTACATACTGCACCACTCACTTTACTGCTGTTGCTACTTGTGTTGCCACCACTTTACTGCTGTTACCACTTTTGGTGCCGCCACTGCTGCTACTGTTGTTGCTAGTTTCAAGTTTAAGTTCAAGTTTCTTTATTATTTGTCATACAGAAATACGGAATTATTTGCATGAAATGTTTCTTTCTGTTTCGCTCCTGAGAGTGTGCTAGATAATAATAAGATAGTATAAATAAGTATAATAAGTAAAAAAATAAAGTCAAGAAGTCAAGTAAACACAAGTGTAAACAACAATTGTTCAGTATACCTGTAATAGTCACGGCAAGAGCCTTATTCACTCATCCTCATCCTCCCTCCACATTCACCACACACCTTCTTCACTCCTCCTCATCCTCTCCCACATTCACAACGGAAGCCTCTGTCGTGTATTTCTAAATGAAACATGAACATAGCAACTGAAATGTACAAAGTAATGATTAGATAGAAAAGTTGATTTGATAGAAGGGCCATTTGAAAACCCCAGGTTAGTTATCTCTGTGGCCCTAGGCTCAAGAGGTTGAGAGGACATCGGCTCACCCCTCACCCAGCCAACTCCAGGACGGATCTGCCGTCAGGGCTAATCACAGATGGTGGTTAGCTGATAAGGCAAAGGACTGTTTATGACGTTAGGGCACATTCCACCGGTTCAGAATAGCACCTTATCAGATGAGGTTAGCAGCTGTGGTTAGGAATGGCCATCTCAAATAGATGGAGGAAGGAACTAATTATCTTAAAACAGGAAGACAAACTGAAAATAACAGTTGAGATCAAAGGTCATATTTACACTAAGCTAAAGCAATTTAGGTTACAACGGCAGCTGCTGACTAAAGGTACAGAGGTCAGAAAGGTGACACCAACGGTTGGAATTAAAACAGTGCAATCAATAATGTACTAACAGGGAGCTGTCATACCAAATTACATTAGATAATAGGTTTAGCAAAACCAGAAAAGTTGATAATAAGTGAACCAAATACTTAGTGATCAAAATAGAGCTACAACCTAGATTACAGATTACTTTAGAATAGACAATACAAACAGTAGGATGTAACATTAAATAGACAATTACATGAGTTACAATATGGGCATAACTTAAAACTATTAGGATAACGGTAGTCACAATAAGGAATAAAAACTCTTAATGCTAGAAGATAAAACTATAGAGTGTTGGTCAATGGTTGGTCAAGAGGACGGGGTGTTCTGTTGAAGGACGTATATGGGTTGTTATCTGGGCATCGAGAGCCAGTCTGTTTCTCCAAATCTAGACTGTGTAAACATTGTGTCACAAGAAACATGAGGATGTGTTACTCATTGAACGGATTCCCTAAAAAGGTAACCACTAACTGCTAAAACAGCCCGGCAGATTCTATTGTGAAACTGTTGTGTCAGCAGACCAAGACTGACGTGTCAGGACGTGTCACTAACAGACAAGTTCCTACTAGAAGGAATTTGGCCAATGGGGAAGCCCGATTGTGGGAGTGACGTCACTAGACAGGCAGGGGAGAGGTCTTTTTCTATCTCATTAAAAAGGGCAGGCGAGGAGACAGACAGGATCCTGGAGAGCGAGACACACACCGGCTGACAGATGGATCCTGGAGATGGACTGAGAGACCGGCCTGGAGACCTCGAGAGCTGAGCCGGAGACTCAGAGCCACTGAGACCCGATGACAGACGATCACTTCGCAGCAGGAGATCCTGCCACCGAGGGTAGACGAAACCAAGCGCTCCCAACCCGCTGAGGATCCGAAAGCAAGGTTGCCTTGGCGACCACCACCAAGAGAGGCCGCGTGTTGTCATGGGAAACCCGAGAGACAACAAATACAATCACCGGAGAAGAAAGCTCTGATCGGCCCTAGCTGATCAGATCATGGACAGACCTGCCACACCAAAGAGACGATGTACTTGTTTTGATTCATAAGCTGTGGTTTATTAAGAAATAGAAATAAACACCGCAGTTTGTTTGATTGGACCACCTCGTCAGCTTCTTTCCTTAATTGAACCGAACATCTGAAATACCAAACAATGCAGAGGAAAAGGTAAAATACTATACGATCACTGAACTTAAATATAGGTATAAATGAAGGTAATTTACTTCAATTTGGGGCCGAAACCCGTGCTGCATTCGACCATAGCCGGTTGGAGACGACGAAAAGCTACTTCTGGAAAATGGACCGAGAGATTCTCGCCCTCGTCGACGCCTTTGCGACCGAATAACTCTTCACCGCTTCAGCCGAGGACAGCGGGACTGGGTAAGTAAGGATGGTGCGTTTAAAATTGGTGAAAGTCGAGCAGTCTCAATTGGGGTGTTGCTATAGGTAAGGATGAATGATGTGTGGGTCAGGATAATGTTGGTGTCGGAAGAGCACCGGGGTCCAGGATTCACAACCTGGCTCTGGTCTCAGCCACACACCAGCGCTGCACTTAGAAAGGTTAGGGTATAGAGGTGGTTCGGTTAGAATGCCTATGATTGGTACAATGCCAGGTGTGGTAGGACTAGTCTGGGTAGGATCGATACTAATGTAATGAAGAAAAGGGGCGCGATCCGAGTGAACGGTACGGAAGTGAGGAAAAAGGGGAAGTGTTTATGAGCAACTATGGAGCTATAAATAAGGAATTGTTCAGGGAAACAATTGAGGGTCTGGGGATAAGTGACGTTTTTGGTTTATGAACGGGTTAAATGAAGCGCTGTTCGGAGGAACAAGAGTACCATTGTGGATTACGAGCCCTTCATCGAACAGTATGGTGACTACCAGTGAGGAGAGGATATAGATGTCTGTATTTAGTTCAGATTGCGCACAGCCGAGGGTTAGGGATTTGTGCCAGGCTGCTTAACGGGATAGGGGCCCACTTATAATCGGTACGACTGAGCAATGGACTTTGGAAGACGTTCCATAAGCGAATTGCCGAGACAAATCCGACGTCATTTAGGCTCAGATTGGCTATGGTCCAGATCTGAAGAACATCAAACTCGTGGAGGAATGAGGGAAGTAGAAAATATGGAAATTGTGGTGACGATAGACCACATAAAACTCCGATTCAAGCCGACAGGTGGCTCTACAAGTAGGAAATATGGAAATTATAGTTGAACACACGATTTGGCCATATAAAACTCTGATTCAAGCCGACAAGGGGCGCTACTAAAGCTCTCCACAAGCTACTATACATGAATGGAGTGGGTTTCTCGGGGAATAGCAAGGCGAATTTTCTAGAACTCGGTAGATATATGAAGCACTTTGAAGGAAGGACCTGCGATTGTGATTAGAACATAGGAGAGTATTGTGTGAAATGGGCGAGGTAGGAAATGCGCTTAGAATGAATGTGGCCAGATGAGTAATATGCTTATAAATGGGACATTGTTTTGATAAATATATATGTTTGGATGAATGTGTGTTAGAAGCTATGAGTGAATGCCAATGTATTTTTTGTATTATTATGGAACACGGCTGATCAAAACGGCTGCGGGGAAACCGTAACACTGTCCGTGGGAAGAGGCATTTATTTAGCTGCTGGTGTTAGCCGGGGACGACAGGACTAGCGTGTGGACGCTGTGTTACGGTATCGAGTGAATTGAATGAATGGCAAGAGTGATGGAACTAAAATGATGTGTGAAGTTCGTTGACATTTTTCAAATCGGTGGTGTTAAGGTCTGAATTGAATGTAGAAGCGATCAAAATAAACTGAGTTTTTGGAGCTGATGACGTCACTGGGAGCGTCTGGGCTTGGGGAGCGTTGGATTTAAAATACTGTGTATTTCGGCCAGGCGGGGCCAAACGGGCGAGCGTACTAAAATAAGGATAATGATATATGTTCTGTGAACGGGGGCTAAATAGGATTAAAGTTATGTTGCGGGGTATAACAGGGGTTGTGTAAACGTTGCGATGTGTTGTGCCGCTCGGATCAACAGGATAATGGGCCGTTTATGAGAAGTTATGTTGGATGCTAAGCTAAGCTAATGGAGCTAGCAGTACTGAGCTAACGATGCTAAAATGCTAAGCTACCTGTGCTAACAATATAGCATGTTTGAACTCTCAGGGAATATCGCGTGTTGCTACTCTTGGTGGCTGGCACGAGACCTTAGAGAGGCGTGGACAGGGAACTTCCGGTGTGGGGGGTTCTGGGGATTGTGGTTTTGTAGTTAAGGTGAGACGTCGAGTTGACGTCGAGTGGTGTGGTGCTGCGTGTGGAAAAGGCTGTGGGCGCCTCCTGCAGGACGTTGTAAATACTGTAGTGCAATGGGGGTGATGAACAAACGTTCCAGCGGAGGGCGGTGTTGTCTCTTTGATAGTTACACCTCTCCTTCACAGGTGAACGGGGTGCAGTAGGCAGTAGCGGACATTTTGTGGTTATTATAGGTTTTAGGTAGCGACCATCTTTGGGAATTTGTAATTCTTTTTATCGGTTTTTTCAGTTGTTGATGACGAATGTATATACTTGTTTGGTTATCGATCTATATTTGTTGTGGGCCCAGTATAATGGCACTAGTGGGATAGAAATGAGATGGATGTGTGAGTTTGTTTGTATCTTTGGATAGGGTAGTTTGTTCAAATGATAGGCTGCTGATGTGAATGACGGGTTGGGACATGTAGACGGTATGTGTCAGTCTGCGCATGCGCGCCGCGGTCGGTCGGCGCAAGCGGGATGGACTATGGGCTTTTGTTAAGGCAGTGGACATTGGAGGGCTGTAGGGGGCGATGTTGGTCAGGAATGGTTGAAGTGAAAGCAGCGGCGTTGTGTGATGGGTCTTGCGTGACCCCCCCCCCCCCCTTTTTCCTCTGTGTCTCTCCCTCCCTCCCTGCCTCCCTCCCTCCCTCCTTCCCTGCCTCCCTTCATCCCTCCCTCCCTCCCTGCCTTCCTCCCTCCCTCCCTCCCTCCCTCCCTCCCTCCCCGCCCTTCTCCTCTCCATCCCTCTCTCCCAGCTTGACTTTGTTGAAATGACAGGTTCGCAAAGGGGGTTTTGTTCAAGATAGATTGCCTTTGTGGTGGGGCTTGGAGTATTGGTTATATTAATGTAGTGTTTACTTTCTAAATTAGGATTACATGAGGATAAATAAGTTAACTCCATGCAGACTCTTTTAGTCTGATTAAAGTTAGGGTTTAATTTAATTTGAAGTTGGCAGCAGGTGAGGGAGATAGTGTTTAGAGCCCTGTGGGTTGGCTGGTCCGGGCAATTCGGTAGAGCCTGCTAATTAGGTATGGACGGGTTTTGTTATAGTTAATGTTGAATTGAGAGCCCCCCCCCTTCCTCCGTCCCTGTATCCCTGCCTCCCTTTTCTCTTCCCTCCGCCCCCCCTCTGTCTCTCCTTGTATTTCTCCCTGTGATTCTCCGCTTTGCGGCATGTTGTGGGTTATTGGTTGTAGGTTTGTTTGAACTGCGTTGTTATTGTGTATGTGAGGTAGGTACCGGATGGGCGCTGGCCTGTCTAGGTGCAGGTGATGGTAGGATGAGTTGTGGTATTCTTTGAGAAAAGGAGCTTGGGGTGTTTCCGTTCAGGTTCGAAACTGAAAATGTGAATGTGAATTTGATGATTGACTTATGGGTGACTCTGCACCGGCTTGTTGAAGGCTGGCGGAGTGTGTGGGATGTGTGTCTAAAGGGACTGTGGTTTGTTGCCATGCACGTAGGTTCTGTTGGTGATTGGCCTCGTCTAGAGCTGGCTGTCCGGACCGAGGAGCTGTCTGGAAACGAGGTATTGATAGTGAAATAATGGTTATTCCACTTTCAAGGGTGGAGGTAGTATTGTGTCCAAGACCCATTGGCAGATGTCATAGTGTTTTATATTGTATCTTATAGTATATTATCGGACTGTGTAGCTCTGTATCCCCCCCCCCTCGCCGTGTCGTGATTGTTTTTTAAACAACTTTGTGTGTGTACTGTATTTTATATTTCTCTTAGTATTTCTGTTTTTGTATTGTACAGCACTTTGGTACAACTTCGGTTGATTTTAAATGTGCTATATAAATAAAGTTGACCTTGACCCCCCCATGCTGCTTTGACACCTCAATTTCCCCAAGGGGATTAATAAAGGATCATCTTATCTTATCTTATACACATGGTAACCTAACTGGCATGATATTAGTCATACACTGTAGTCCGTGCAGGCGTGTGAGTGAGCGAGAGGGAGAATGCAGGGTGCGAGTCGTCCAGGAGAGCACCTTCTGTGGTTCCATCAGCCTGTGTTTTAATGGTATCTAGTCCCAGACTCCCAGCAGGATGCCCCATTAGCCAGTCAGCTGTTTCACTGCCGGCCAGTCTGCCGCTGCACCACTCTGCCGTCCCTCCGCTGAATCAGCAACAAACAAGTACTATTAGGTGATCAATACTGAAAGAGAGAGAGGGGCTTGTGTCCGCTGGGGGCCTTCTTCTATCCACACTCAGTATCTACACAGTCAGACCGAAGCTACAGTACTAACCCTACTACCCTCAGTACCTACACAACGAGACAGAAGCTAATAACCCTACTACCCTCAGTACCTACACAATCAGACAGCAGCTACTAACACTACTACCCTCAGTACCTACACAACCAGACAGAAGCTACTAACCCTACTACCCTCAGTACCTACACAACCAGACAGAAGCTACTAACCCTACTACCCTCAGTACCTACACAACCAGACAGAAGCTATAACCCTACTACCCTCAGTATCTACACAACCAGACAGAAGCTACTAACCCTACTACCCTCAGTACCTACACAACCAGACAGAAGCTACTAACCCTACTACCCTCAGTACCTACTGTACACAGTCAGACATAAATTACTAACCCTACTACCATCAGTACCTACACAGTCAGACATAAACTACTAACCCTACTACCCTCAGTACCTACTGTACACAGTCAGACATAAACTACTAACCCTACTACCATCAGTATCTACACAACCAGACAGAAGCTACTAACCTACTACCCTCATTACCTACACAATCAGACAAAAGCTCGTAACCATACTACCCTCAGTACCTACACAATCAGACAGAAGCTACTAACCCTACTACCCTCAGTACCTACACAATCAGACAGAAGCTACTAACCCTACTACCATCAGTATATCTACACAATCAGACATAAGCTACTAATCTACTACCCTCAGTACCTACACAATCAGACAGACGCTACTAACCCTACTACCCTCAGTATATCTACACAATCAGCCAGAAGCTACTAACCCTACTAGTTCAAGTTTCTTGAATAGTTGTCATACAGAAGTACAGAATACTTTTATACAAAATGCTTCTTACTGTTACGCTCCAGAGACTGTGCAAGACAAGATAAGTATGAAATAAAATAACATAGTATAGCATGTAAATTAGAAGTAAAAAATTAGGTCACAGTGTTCAGTATAGACATATGTACAATGTTCGATGCATAATAGACGTAACTGAGTTACCATATAACAATATACTATGCAGTGTACTAATATACAATACTATATAGTGCAAAGCAGAAATGGGATGAGGTACAATTTAGGTACAATTTACAGTAGGTGTACGAGTTGTAGTGCAAATCCTTTATCAATAAATATAAAGTGTGTTTGTGTGATCTAAAGTGTGGAGAGTGGGTGCTGCAGTGTGTTGTTTGTTTAAGTGAGTGTGTGCGTGTGGATGTGTGTGCTGTGTGCATTTGATGGTTGTTGCATAGTGTTTATTGTTCGTTGAGCAGCCTGATGGCCTGGGGATAGAAGCTTCTTCTGAGTCTTTCTGTGCTCGCCTTAAGACTCCGGTATCGCTTGCCTGACCGCAGCAGTTCAAAGAGGCAGTTGTTCGGGTGGCTGGAGTCCTTGATGATTCTCTTCGCCTTCCCCCTGCACCGATTGTTGTAAATGTTCTGGAGTGTGGGAAGCCCCCCTCCAATTGTGCGTTCGGCTGAACGTGTCACTCTTTGTAGTCTGCTACGGTATTGTGCAGTGCTATTCCCAAACCAGGAGGTGATGTTGCCAGTACTACCCTCAGTACCTACACAATCAGACATAAGCTACTAACCTACTACTCTCAGTATCTACACAATCAGACAGAAGCTACTAACTCTACTACCCTCAGTACCTACACAATCAGACATACGCTACTAACCCTACTACCCTCAGTATCTACACAATCAGACAGAAGCTACTAACCATACTACCCTCAGTACCTACACAATCAGACATAAACTACTAACATACTACCCTCAGTACCTACACAATCAGACAGACGCTACTAACCCTACTACCCTCAGTACCTACACAATCAGACAGAAGCTTGTAACCATACTACCCGCAGTACCGACACAATCAGACAGAAGCTACTAACCTACTACCCGCATTATTGACACAATCAGACAGAAGCTACTAACACTACTACCCGCAGTGCCTACACAATTAGACATACGCTACTAACCCTACTACCCTCAGTACCTACACAATCAGACAGAAGCTACTAACCCTACTACCCTCAGTACCTACACAATCAGACATAACCTACTAACCTACTACCCTCAGTACCTACACAATCAGACAGACGCTACTAACCCTACTACCCTCAGTATATCTACACAATCAGCCAGAAGCTACTAACCCTACTACCCTCAGTACCTACACAATCAGACATAAGCTACTAACCTACTACCCTCAGTACCTACACAATCAGACAGACGCTACTAACCCTACTACCCTCAGTATCTACACAATCAGACAGACGCTACTGTATCCAGAGCTATGTGGCAGGGGCTCAAAACGATGACGGACTACAAAGGCACCTCCCTCAAACTGAACAGTGACATCTCCTTAGAAAATGACCTCAATACCTTCTATGCGAGGTTTGATGCTGGTAATAACAACACCAGCCCACAAGCCACGGCAATGGGGGGGGGGGGGGGGGGGGTCTGCTGCTGATGGAGACTCAGTGTTCAGGGTAACAGAGCATGAGGTGAGGCAGACCTTTAAAAAAGTGAATATCAGGAAGGCAGCAGGACCGGACGGCATCCCCGGCCGTGTCCTAAAAGTCTGTGCCGACCAACTGGCCCCGGTATTCACTGACATATTTAACCTGTCCTTAGAACAGGCTGTCATCCCCACCTGCCTGAAGAAGTCCACTATTATCCCTGTACCCAAGAAATCCAAGCCTGCTTGCCTCAACGACTACCGCCCTGTAGCTCTCACCTCCATAGCCATGAAGTGCTTTGAGAAGCTAGTAAAGGGCCACATCTGCTCCTCCCTCCCCATCAACATGGACCCCCTGCAATTTGCATACCGCCCCAACAGGTCCACGGAGGACGCCATAGCCCATGTGCTGCACACAGCAGCATCACACCTGGACAAGAGGAAGGGTAACTATGTGAGAATGCTATTCATTGACTACAGCTCGGCATTCAATACCATAGTCCCCTCCAAACTCATAGCCAAGCTGCTCAGGGACCTGGGCTTGAACTATGACCTCTGCCAGCGGGTCTTGGACTTCCTGACGGGCAGACCCCAGGTGGTGAGAGCAGGCAACTGCACCTCCTCATCCATCACCCTCAACATAGGGCCCCCCCAGGGCTGTGTTCTGAGTCCCCTCCTCTACTCCCTGTACACACACGACTGTGTGGCTCAGCGGAGTAGCAACACAATCATTAAATTTGCTGACGACACAGTGGTGGTGGGCCTGATCTCTGCAAACGACGAGAGGGCCTACCTGGATGAGGTCAAGGTCCTGGCGGGATGGTGCCAGGAAAACAGCCTCTCCCTGAACGTCAGCAAAACAAAGGAGATGATTGTGGACTTCAGAAGGTCGGGGGTCAAGGACTACAGCCCCCTCAGCATCGACGGGGCACCGGTTGAGAGAGTGAACAGCTTTAAGTACCTCAGAGCCTACATATCCGAGGACTTGACATGGACCACACACATTGACAGTGTTGTGAAGAAGGCACGACAACGCCTCTACTTCCTCAGGCGCCTAAGGAAGTTCCAAGTCAGTCAGAAGATCCTTAATAACTTCTACTCATGTACAATAGAGAGCATCCTGACTGGCAACATCACCTCCTGGTTTGGGAATAGCACTGCACAAGACCGAAGCAGACTACAAAGAGTGACACGTTCAGCCGAACGCACAATTGGAGGGGGGCTCCCCACCCTCCAGAACATTTACAACAAGCGGTGCAGGGGCAAGGCTAAGAGAATCATTAAGGACTCCAGTCACCCGAACAACTGCCTCTTTGAACTGCTGCGGTCAGGCAAGCGATACCGGAGTCTCAAGGCGAGCACAGAAAGACTCAGAAGAAGCTTCTATCCCCAGGCCATCAGGCTGCTCAACGAACAATGAACACTACACAACAACCATCAAACGCACATAGCACACACATCCACACGCACACACTCACTTTAAACAAACACACTGTAGCACCCACTCCCCACACTTTATAGCACACACTCACTTTAAACAAACACACTGTAGCACCCACTCTCCACACTTTATATTTATATTTATTGATAAAGGATTGCACTACAACTCGTACACCTTACTGTAAATTGTACCTAAATTGTACCTCATCCCATTTCTGCTTTGCACTATATAGTATTGTATATTAGTACACTGCATAGTATTGTATATTATATGGTAACTCAGTTACGTCTACTCTGCATCGAACATTGTACATATGTCTATACTGAACACTGTGACCTCATTTCTACTTCTAATTGACATGCTGCTATACTATGTTATTGATACTTATCTTGTCTAGCACAGTCTCTGGAGCGTAACAGTAAGAAGCATTTTGTATAAAAGTATTCTGTACTTCTGTATGACAACTATTAAAGAAACTTGAAACTTGAAACTTGTATTATCCCTACTAACCTCAGTACCTACACAATCAGACATAAGCTCGTAACCATACTACCCGCAGTACCGACACAATCAGACAGAAGCTACTAACCTACTACCCGCAGTACCTACACAATCAGACATAAGCTACTAACCCTACTACCCTCAGTACCGACACAATCAGACAGAAGCTACTAACACTACTAACACTACTACCCTCAGTACCTACACAATCAGACAGAAGCACAGTCTCTGGAGCGTAACAGTAAGAAGCATTTTGTATGAAAGTATTCTGTACTTCTGTATGACAACTATTAAAGAACTTGAACTTGAAGCTACTAACCCTACTACCCTCAGTACCGACACAACCAGACAGAAGCTACTAACCCTACTATCCTCAGTTCCTACACAATCAGACATAAGCTACTAACCTACTACCCCCAGTACCTACACAATTAGACAGAAGCTACTAACCCTACTACCCTCAGCACCTACACAATCAGACAGAAGCTACTAACCCTACTACCCTCAGTACCTACACAATCAGACAGACGCTACTGTCCCTCAGTACCTACACAGTCAGACAGAAGCTACTGTATTAACCTACTACCCTCAGTACCTACACAATCAGACAGAAGCTTGTAACCCTACTACCCTCACTACCCCCTACTTTCTGGAGGTCAAGTAGTTTCACGTTTCAAGCTTTGTTGTCACATATAAGAGAGTAACCGTGCTGAGCATACTCAATAAAAACCCAGAAGACATCTGGCAACTTTAAGATGCCTGAAGGACCAGCCATGAAATACCTACTGAACAATTACTAGGAGGTGATCAATACGGAGAGAGAGGGGCTTGTGTCGCCTGGGTGTCTTCTCCCTGAGTGCACCGTTCGTCTTCTCAGTTGTTCTCCAGCGAGGAGAGAGAATGTATGCAGCCGGCTATTAAGAAAAAAATAAAAGAAACGTACACTTGATAAAACCCGGAGGACAGTAGACATCCGTCGATTTAAAGATTGCCGTACCCAGAAAAATGCCCACTCAACCATCTGAGAGTTAAGATTACAGAGCCTCTGTGCTGAAACGACCGTACCGTGGGGGTTTCAGACACAGTAACTTGTGGCTTGGCCTAGATTCCATCTCAGAACAGAGGTAGAACAGCCCCGTGGGAAGACAGGGAAACACAGAAACCAGCGCTTTACATGGAAATTAGTGTCAACAACAGAATCCTGAGCTGGTAATAACAGAACACAAATAGGACTGCCGCGCCCGGTCCCCACCAAGTCTATGATTAAAAGTAATCGCTTGTGTCTTGACGACAGTGGAGGCTGCTGACCAAATTATTATATTATATTATATATTAAATTATATTTTTTAAACATCCCCAACGCTGCAACACCCCCATTCCTCCCAGGTGTCAGGCTCCTCATTCGCTTCCATTCATTTTGGGGACCATGTTTAAATATCATACTTCTGAAGTATAAACAAACTATACTGCTGTGACGATTTCAATAAAACAGACCATTCTGAGTCAATGGTATGCAAAACTGTACATTGGAATATCTAACATGTATTTACCACCTTCCTCTGCACTGGGCCACATATGGGTTTTATGTAACACAAGGACAATGAATGAATGAATTAATGAGTGAATGAATGAATGAATGAATGAATGAATGAATTAATTAATTAATGAATTAATGATTGAATGAATTAATGAATTAATGAATTAATGAATGAATGAAAACTTTATTTAACAGATTGCAGAATGGGTACAATACAGTACGGCTCAATACACACAATTGTTAAGGGGATGTAGACCAGAGAAAGACCTTCGTCTTGTTTACATCAGGGTCCCCCATTTTCAAATCATCATAACATGACATACAGATAGACAGTACTGATTGATTGATTGAAAAGTTTATTAACAGATTGCAGAATGGGTACAGTACAGTACAGCTCAATACATACAATTGTTAAGGGGATGCAGACCAGAGAAAGACTTGTGTCTTGTTTACATCCGGGTCCCCCATTTTCAATTCATCATAACATATATGACATACATGACATACAGATAGACAGTACTGCTACATCTATACATTTATGACATATCAGATTTGCAAATACAGTACTGTTTGTGATACAAAAAGTGTCCAGAAAAAGAGTGTATATACATTTGACGTATAAACTGTACATTGGGGGAGGTTGGGTGGGTGGGGTGGGGTTGGGTGGGTGGGTGGGGGCTGTACATTGGAGGTGGGGGGGGGGGGTGGGTAGGGGGGGGGGGGGGGGACTGTACACTGTACATTGGAATACTGACAAAGCCATACTTGTCATTTACTGTACAACTGGGTTAGGACATTTGTAGGGGCCAGTTTCGAATTGCAGTCTCCCGTAGGTGTTCATTGAGAGTGTTTTTGAAAGTGGGTAGGATTCACATTCCTTTACAGCTTTGGGTAGTGCGTTCCACATTGATGTGGCATAATTGCGAAACGTGTTTAGTCCCTTGTTTGAGCCGAATCTGGGTTTAACATGATTTGTGGAACTCCCTCTGGTGTTGTGATCATGGTATTCATTGACCTTTGGGAAGTATTTTGACATGTACATGGGTACCTTGGTCGCGTAGTGTATCTTGTAGACCAGGCCCATTGCAAGTTGCTGTACTCTGTCGTCTACTCTAAGCCATCCTAGGTTGTCAAAGTGGGCAGGGGTGAGGTGGGTTCTAGGAGTCAGGTCAAGCAGTAGTCTGACAAGCTTGTTTTGAGATGTTTGTAATTCGTTTTTTAGTGCCTTTGAGGTGCTTTGGTACCATGAGGTGCAAGCATAGTCATAGTACCCTTGAATGAGTGCTCCTCCCAGAGTCTTCAGGGTATTCTTGTTTACCAGAGAGGAGATCCGGTACAAGAATCGAGTTCGTTGGTTGACTTTTTTTATTACATTGGATGCCATTTTGTCACAGGAAAGATTAGCCTCTAGGATGGAACCCAGGTAGGTAATTTCATCTTTCCTTGTGACAATATTGTCACCCACTGTAACCGAGAAGCCGTCGGTCTTGCTGAGTTTGTTATTTGAACCGAAAAGAATGGACTCTGTTTTGCCCATGTGTAATGATAGTTTGTTGTCGGCGAGCCATATGCAGATTTTGCCTAGTTCCGAGCTGAGGGCTTTTTCAACCTGTAACTTGTTCTTGTCAGAGACCAGCAGGGCTGAGTCGTCTGCAAACAGGAACAAGTTGCAGTCACAAGCTGACGACATGTCATTTGCATAAATTAGGAATAGTAGCGGTCCTAGTATGCTTCCTTGTGGAACACCACAGCTCACTGTGAGGGGGGGGGGGGTAGGGTACCGTTTACCTCCACCATCTGTTCTCTCCCCTCCAGGTAGGATTGTATCCAGCTCTGCTACATCTATATATATGACATACAGAGATATAGACAGTACTGCTACATCCAGACATTTATGACATACCAGATCTACAAATATACATTACTGTTTAAGAGTACAATGCCTGTCATATAGACCTATAGCGTTGGAAACTCTGATTAAGGAGAGGAGAGGGAGAGGAGAGGAGATGAGAGGAGGAGGAGGAGGGGATAGGAGAGATGAGAGGGAGAGGAGAGGAGGAGAGGAGGGGGAGAGGAGTAGGAGGAGAAGAGGGGAGAGGAGGAGGAGGAGGGGAGGAGAGAGAGGGAGGAGAGAGATGGAAAAAAAATCAACAAGCCGCCATCTTTAAATGCCTCCGTGCGTTATTTAGCCTATGTAGCACTTATTTTTCAGCAAAGTGCAATACAAGTGCAATAAACAAAACGGATACATTCACTATGTGTTCTGCCTCTCATTTGTTGATGAAACAAAACTAACATCAACACAATTAACCACCAAGAGCGGATTGTTTATTCTCACAAAAAGATCGCCGATGTTGTTAGCTACATGCTAACGTGTATGGAATATGCCAGTATAACAGTATAGCATTGTGGCTAGCAGCTAATGTTAGCTCACGTTAGTTAGCCAGCCAGCACCAAACTGATATCAGGAGCTATCAAGTTTCAAGTTTCAAGTTTCTTTAATAGTTGTCATACAGAAGTACAGAATACTTTTATACAAAATGCTTCTTACTGTTACGCTCCAGAGACTGTGCAAGACAAGATAAGTATGAAATAAAATAACATAGTATAGCATGTAAATTAGAAGTAAAAAAATTAGGTCTTAGTGTTCAATATAGACATATGTACAATGTTCGATGCAGAGTAGACGTAACTGAGTTACCATATAATATACAATACTGTGTAGTGTACTAATATACAATACTATATAGTGCAAGGCAGAAATAGGATGAGGTGCAATTTAGATACAATTTACAGTAGGTGTACGAGTTGTAGTGCAAATCCTTTATCAATAAATATAAAGTGTGTTTGTGTGATCTAAAGTGTGGAGAGTGGGTGCTGCAGTGTGTTGTTTGTTGAAGTGAGTGTGTGCGTGTGGGTGTGTGTGCTGTGAGCATTTGATGGTTGTTGCATAGTGTTTATTGTTCGTTTAGCAGCCTGATGGCCTGGGGATAGAAGCTTCTTCTGAGTCTTTCTGTGCTCGCCTTAAGACTCCGGTATCGCTTGCCTGACCGCAGCTGTTCAAAGAGGCAGTTGTTCGGGTGGCTCGAGTCCTTAATAATTCTCTTAGCCTTCCCCTTGCACCGCTTGTTGTAAATGTTCTGGAGGGTGGGAAGCCCCCCTCCAATTGTGCGTTCGGCTGAACGTGTCACTCTTTGTAGTCTGCTACGGTCTTGTGCAGTGCTATTCCCAAACCAGGAGGTGATGTTGCCAGTCAGGATGCTCTCTATTGTACATGAGTAGAAGTTCCTAAGGATCTTCTGACTGACTTGGAACATCCTTAGGCGCCTGAGGAAGTAGAGGCGTTGTCGTGCCTTCTTCACAACACTGTCAATGTGTGTGGTCCATGTCAAATCCTCTGATATGTGGGCTCCGAGGTACTTGAAACTGTTCACTCTCTCAACCGGTGCCCCGTCGATGCTGAGGGGGCTGTAGTCCTTAACCCCCGACCTCCTGAAGTCCACAATCATCTCTTTTGTTTTGCTGACGTTCAGGGAGAGGCAGTTCTCCTGACACCACTGTGACAGGTTCTCTACCTCTTCCAGGTATCAGACAGTCACCCAAGCGATTGCCAACGCAGTGCACTCACCAAAGCTGTGGGCTCACCTATCCCATCTTCCTCTTCTTCTTCTTCCTCTGGGTGAACGTTTCGATGACTTAGCTATTAGCTCACGTTAGCTACAACAAGTTAGCTTACACAGTCCAAGCCGGCAATCACGTCAATTACACTACTTCAACTGAGATACAAAAATATATATATATCATCAAACGATGCACAATAAGTTCATGAACAATAACAAAACACTCCACCCTGGGCCTGGTAGCTGCGGTGGTAGCCATTTAGCTACGTTAGCTCCAACAAGTTAGCTTCTTAGAGATAAAAATGATTTTGTAAACAAGCTGCAGAGCCGCAGAGCCGCAGAAGAGAAACCATTCTCTGATTGGATCACAAGGCTGTCAATCATTCAACCTCCGGCTAGCTGCAGAGCCGCAAAAAAGATAAACCATTCTCTAATTGGATCACAAGGCTGTCAATCATTCAATCCCCCATTCAATGGCAGGAGTTTAACTGCACGGACCGTGCTTAGATGACGTTAATAGCCTATTTTGATTGGCTATTATTTATTTAATCCCAGGTCAACCCCTGCAGAATGTTTCACCAGTTTGTACTGCAGCCATTACTGCAGTAGTGCAGGGCAGGCCTGAGCTCAGAGCTGTCCATTTTGGCCATTTTTGAAGAAAAAAAACAATCCACTGAAATTTTTTTTACAGAGGAAAACATTTCTAATAAAAAAAAATAATAATAATAATAATAATATAAAAAAAAAAAAAAAAAATATATATATATATATATATATATATATATATATATATATATATATATATATATATATATATATATATATATATATGTATATATATATATATGTGTAAATTAATAATAATTATGAATTATGAGTGAATTTGTGTTTCACGTGTGGTCATAGAGAAACCTCCACTGCTTGACGAGTAACGGCAAGCATGGTGGTCTTGCTGCCCTAGTGGTTGATATTTTCACCCTACTGCACACTCTGCCCTGCCCCCAATCTGTGATGTCAGAGTGCCGTTTAACCGATTTAACCAAACAATGTTTAATAGACTATTTGAATATGGATGCCTTCAAATGTCCATCACTATTCATAGCTATCATCCCTGATGGAGAACATGTCCCGCCCCATGCAGGACACTCCGACAGCACTGGTCAGCTCATTGAGTGACAGGCTGCTTCACCCATGGTGTGTGAAGGATACCACATGTTCTTCCTTCCTGCTTCTGTCTTTACAACCAACCCCGCTCCCAGCAGACCACCACACACACCATACCTGAGCATGCAATCATGTGCAATATTACTATATAACCTAGTTGTTTAGTACATGATATAATACTATAATGAATACAAGCAATATTTGGTTACAACTAGTTTTTATTTCTTATTTTGCGTCTAAAATATTGAAAAATGTATATTTTATATATATACAAGAAAACACACCGGTTGAACTAATGATTGATAGTATTTAACTGGAAAGGGTATTTGAGAATACATGTCTGGATGTAATAATAGACCACAAACTCAACTGGAAACCTCAAGTCAAATATGTCAGGACTAAATTGGCATGGAGTGTTGGTGTTTTATGTAAGATCTAAACCAAAAAATACTGTATACACTGTACTGTACACTATTCCTACCATATATGAACTAGCTGTGCGGAGGTGTGGGGTAATACCTACAAAAGCACTCTACAGCCAATATGCACCATGCAAAAAAAAGCAATAATAATAATCAACAATGTAGGATATTATGAACATACCAATAACTTATTTACAAACATTGAAATGTATGGACATAGTTGATTTCAAAACTGCCCTCATTGTATATGTAGCAGCCTGAATATTCTACAAAAATGCTATTCAGTAGTGCTAACTAACTGTTACTTTCCCTGTGTGTGTATAACGTGTGATTTACAGTGTTCCTTTGGATAGCCTAGTAACAGTGTTCCTTTGGATAGCTCGCCCAGTCTAACGACGAGGTGAGGTGCTACTCTTCTCCAGATGCAGTATGGATTATTAGCAATAACATTGAGCCTTGTTTCCCTTTCTGGAGCGGTCCTTGAGTGGGACCAGTGGAGGTTGCCAGCAGGGGGCGGAACAGCAGTGGTAGCAGGTGGAGCAGTGGAGAGAAGCAAGCGACGAGGAAGAGGGATTTACCTGGAGGCGAGGCGAGGAGGAAGTTCTCTTCGGCGTTGGACTTGGCCGTGAACGGTCGCAGCCACAACGGGAGGTGCTTTGGAATAGCCCCGTTGCAGAAGTTAACGAAGGAGAGCCCCGTCGGAGCGAGCGACGGGTGATGAGACATACTTGCTAGTGACGGGTTATCCTAGAAGTATCAGCGATAGTGTGTGAGTAAGAGAAACCGAACCCAAGGACTAACGTCTAGAGCTAACGAGACTAACGTCTAACGTTATCGGGTTATAGTAGTTACTGTGTGCGGTATAGTTGTATGCGGCTAACGGCTCCGTCTGACTTGAGTAGCCTACCGGGCGCGAGGCGCTGAAGAGACCGGTGGTGTAGTTAGCCACGTTGCGTTAGCAGTGTAACCGAGTAGCAGGAGGGTGCACCGAGACCCAAAGCTTTGGTAACGTGGGCCCACAATTATTGGTTTGTTTTGTTATTTGTTTATTTGATTGTTTTGATTCCTGATTCCCAAAGTGTCTACGTTCTATGCCTGGGTTCCCCCAGTACAAGCGGGGTGGTTTAATGTATTGAGCACTAGGTGCCTATGGTGGGAAGAGCTTCCTCTACTTTGATAACAAGAGCACCCGGTGCCATATTAAGAAATAACGTTGTAATGTATAACCTGCCCAGGCTTCACTAAACTAGACTTAAACGGGATCATTGTGTGTGTCTGTTTCTTCGAGTTCCATTTGCTATTCTATTCTCTGGGTAAATATTGTGACTGCATAATTATTTAACCCTTACACCCCATTTACAGAATAGCATTTGAAGGGTCTATACAGGTGGTCAAGGAAGGGTACTTGTTGCAAAGGGTCAGATTAAACTGAATATATATATTTATTGTTTGATATACCTTGTATATTATTTGTAGATATACACGGAATATCCCTTTACCTGTGTACAAACCAGAGTAATATTCGCTCTCCTATTGGACAGCGACCCCAGGCGCCAACGACCAAGCCCCCAACGGCAAGTTCAAAGGCAACTCCGGGCATGTCGGTACATGCCCAGAGTCTGCGCAGTAATACGAGACAAGAACTGAGGTTGGCACTAGATATTCACCTTACGTATAAATACGGCGCAGGTGTAAACAGCAGTAGTTCAGTTCAGTAGTCTTACCAAAACCTTAATGCCTTCACCACGAGTCAACGTGCAGTGAAGTGAGCAACTTTGCATCTAAATAGAGCAGTGTGGGTGTGGGTGTGGGTGTTCATCATATATATTCATGTACTGTATGGCCAGTAATTAAAGTACATAACTAGTAGTGGTTTAATATATCACAATCTTTAATACAGTCAGGGTATTGTAACCCCTCAGTTACAATTGGTCCTTCGAGCCGGAGGGTATCAGTGTAATATTTAATATAATATTAATATTAACCATGGCCAGCGGTGAACACTCCCCAAGCGGCTCCCCCAAGCTAGAACGCCCGCAGCGCAAACGTCAGCCACCTCCCTATCTGGAGGAATACGCTGTCGTTCTACTACCTAGCTTATCTAAACAGACGTTAAATACGGATAAAGCGGATAGTCAAAGCATGTCAAATCCTATCGACCAGGCGACCCTGCCAGTAGAGACCCCAGTGGGTTCAGACCAAACGTACTCAGTTCACGGGGGGGGACCAGGTGGGACATGACATGACTATACCTCCAGACAACGTCACCGGGATAGAACCCGACACACAACCAGAAGAGAAGCGCGCCCAGGAGATGGACCTCGGAGCGAGCCAGGAGAACAGATCTCCACCAAGCCCTGTCAGAACCCGATCATCTCCGTCAGTGTCATCCCCCAGCGAGGCGGACAAGATACTGGCGCAAGCCTTGATCGCCACACTGACAGCCTCCACCGAAAGAGACCGACTTCAGGGTGAACGCGACCGGCTTCAAGCAAAGACGCTTAGTGAGCGCGAACACTCCGCCACGGAAAGAGAGCGCCTCCACGCGCAACAAGCAAGCGAGCGCAAACAATCTGCAGCGGAACGAGAGCGCCTTCACGCGCAACTCCAAGCGCAAGCCCTTAGTGAGCGCGAACACTCTGCCATGGAACGAGAGCACCTTCAGGCTCAACAGACGAGCGAGCGCGAACAACGAGAGCGCCTCCAGGCGCAACAAGCAAGCGAGCGCGAACAATCTGCAGCGGAACGAGAGCGACTTCACGCGCAACTCCAAGCGCAAGCCCTCAGTGAACGCGAACACTCTGCAACCGAACAAGAGCGCTTCCAGGCGCAACAAAGGAGTGAAGACGACCGCATAAGACTGGAGGAGAGACGCCTTCAGACGGAAGAGAACATTGAAAGAGACCGCGCCAATGCACAGCGCGACGCCGCCAATGCACAGCGCGACGCCGCCAATGCCCAGCGCGAAGCAGAGCGCGACGCCGCCCATGCCCAGCGCGAAGCAGAGCGCGACCGGCTGCAGGCGCAGATGATAGAACAATTGATTGCCAGGGCGACACCCCCCCTCTCCGCACGGAGCTCCCGGAGATCATCACGACAACGGTCTAGGGCACCTTTCTCTACCCGACGAAGCGACCCGGGACCCGGCCAACAGGAGGATCCTGTCTACGTCTCCGACTCCCCTACCTGACGAAGCGACCCGGGACCCGGCCAACAGGAGGATCCTGTCTAAGTCTCCGACCCCCCTCCCCGACCGGTCCATACGAGACCCAGCCACCGGGAAGAACCGGCCTACGTAGACGAGAGACTGACTAGAAGAATCCAGGACCTAGAAGAGGAAGAGGAGGAAAGTCAAGCCCACCAGCAGCAACGTACTCTGGACCAGGAGGCCCAGTACAGCCCCGACGTCAGCCCCGAGTCACTGCACTACAAACCCCCGACCCAACTCACGGGTGAGTTTGACGTACAGTCAGCACCGAGGAACAGCACCTGGGTACCCGGCCTCTGGTACCCACCAAGTACCAACCCACGACAACACGTACGGGGAGACTCGCCCAGGAGGCCTCTTCCCCTACGCTCACCAATGTGCCAGCCATCCATGGCATCGTACCTTGGCACACCGACGTTCCCAGACTTTACGCGCGAGGACAGAGCACAGTACACGGAATTACGCATGTGCTTGGAGACTATGATGGCCGATGTCCCCGACGAGTCGTACAAATATGCCATCCTCCTCAAGCATCTCAAAGTGCCCAGAGCGCATAATATAGCGCTGGCATATTCCAACTCAAGTACCCCATATTCCGCGGCTCTAGTGGCCCTCGACCAGCGTTATGGACGCATATGGGACTACGTGATACAATAAATAAGAGATATCGACCGCCTCCCCCCAGCCAGAGACAATAGAGCACTGGATGACCTCTCTATCAAGGTACAATCCCTCGTGGGGATGCTGGGGTCCCAAAAGGAGAAGGGGAGACATGAACTATATGCAAACTCTAATGTGGAGCGAATACTGGAGAAGCTCCCTCCAGCCCGCCAAGAGCGTTTTCGGCAACAGAGAGACCACCGCGACCCCAACGGCCCAGAAGCATCCCTCCTAGACCTAGCTGATTTTCTCGCCAGGGAGGTCAGCAGTCTACGACTGGACACATTCGTGTGGAGTGACTCTAGCCCTAGAGATGGACCTCGGAGGTCCAACGAGAACCGCCGGTCAGTGACCGTTATGCACCAGGCCGAGTCAGTGCCACAGCACAAGAACCACAGCACCCCCCCGACCAAGGGGGAGTGGAAGATTGTATGCCAGTACTGTGAAGAGGAACATAGGCTGTCTCAATGTGACACTTTCAAGAAGCTGACCGCTGACGAGGTGAGTCAGTGGATCAAAGCCAACCGCCGCTGCTTCCGCTGCGCGCGCAGCCATATGGCAGCTGAGTGCCGTTTAAAGAAGAAATGCAGCAGGTGCGACGGCGCCCACGTGGAGGTCCTGCACGACAGCAACAAGCGTCCGCCAGGAAACCAAAGTGGGCCCGTCACGGTGATGTATCAGGCCGAGGCGGTGGCACCACTACCGAAGATCCATAGGACCGCCCCCTGGTGTCCTGACTGCTACAGCAGACACTGGGAGTCACGGTGCTACTCGGACTACCGCGAGTCGGCACCACTACAGAAGATCCAAGGCAACCCACCAACAGGAGTGCTCCACATAGACCAGCATAGCGGGACCCCCCCGAGTGCTCATCAAAGTGGTCAGAGTGCTCCTGAGTTACGAGGACAAGGTCCTGGACACTTACGCCGTCCTAGACGATGGGTCTGAAAAGACTCTCCTCCTCGCTTCCGCCGCAGCCCAGTTGGGCCTGCGGGGTGCCAAAGGAACAATGACAATCCGTACCATTAGAAGAGACCAGAAGACCATAAAGGGTGAAAATGTCTCCTTCACGATAGCAGCGGTCGAGTAGCCCGAGAAGCAGTATAGCATCACTAACGTCTTCACCAGCCACGACATAGGACTGTCACAGTACACCTACCCCATCCCACAGCTGATGGCGAAGTACGTGCACCTACGTCAACTACCTATACCGCTCATCGACGGCGCCACACCGACCCTGCTCATAGGCTACGACCACGCGGACCTCATTCTCCCAATTGAGGCGGCCCACATCGGGCCCAAAGGATGCCCAGTCGCGGTTCAGACCCGACTGGGGTGTACGCTCCAGGGCCCCCTCTACGGACTTGACAGTCAACCCACGTCTACACGCTGCCTGCACACAAAGGTGAGCGACACCGGCCACCCTCTCGTACAGCCCGTTGAGAGGCTATTGACATTAGACGAGAGGCCTGTGAGAGAACTGTGGGCCCAAGAAGAGGGAGTTCCGAACTCCACCCTCCTCAGCTGCGCTCCAAGCGACGTAGCTGACCTCGAACCCAGCACCCCAAGCGACTTCTTGATGGGGCGGCCGGAACCGGCCCCTCCTCAGATGGGGTACAGACCAAACAAGAGGAACAGACGGAGGATGTGGAGACACAGCCAAGCACAGATCAACCAGTCTCAGGCCCGCTTCCTCCGAAGCTCCCTACCGTCCCTTCCAGCCCGTCAGAAGCGGGTCAAGGACAGGGACAACTTAAAAGTGGACACAGTCGTTATGATCATAGACCAGTCACTACCTCGAGCTGCGTGGCCGGCCGGCCGCGTAAGCAAAGTGATCACTGGTGCCGACGGAAAGGTCAGAGCGGCAGAAGTTATTGTCCAGGGACGGACCTACACCCGACCCGTGGCGAGGCTGATAGAGTTGCCGAGGCTCCCTGACTCCCCTGATGACGACCATGACCCACTGACTTTGTAGATTGCCCTACTCCCCACAACAGACATTGAGTAGTTGACAGGACTATTAATCTGTCTTCGCTTTAACTAATTAGGTGCGGACTAATTAGGAGGCGGCTGTTGCAAAGGGTCAGATTAAACTGAATATATATATTTATTGTTTGATATACCTTGTATATTATTTGTAGATATACACGGAATATCCCTTTACCTGTGTACAAACCAGAGTAATATTCGCTCTCCTATTGGACAGCGACCCCAGGCGCCAACGACCAAGCCCCCAACGGCAAGTTCAAAGGCAACTCCGGGCATGTCGGTACATGCCCAGAGTCTGCGCAGTAATACGAGACAAGAACTGAGGTTGGCACTAGATATTCACCTTACGTATAAATACGACGCAGGTGTAAACAGCAGTAGTTCAGTTCAGTAGTCTTACCAAAACCTTAATGCCTTCACCACGAGTCAACGTGCAGTGAAGTGAGCAACTTTGCATCTAAATAGAGCAGTGAGAACCGCGTGCGAATAGAATGCTAAAGTGTCAGAGTTTAACGCAGTAACGTTGAGTTCGACTTAATCTAATGTGAAGTAATAGTCGATCATTTATAGTGTATCGTCCGGCTACAGTTCTTCAGTGACCAGCATTACCACCGGTTCGTCGTGTATTTAGCTAGTGCACTTATCCAGGCTGTGCGGCCTAAATCCGTGCCCACACCCGAGGAGTCCTAGGCGAGAACCGTTGGATATGTACACAGGAGAATCTATACCGGCGATTGCAGAACCATTTCTGGTTGGATTATATTGCTTTGGGACCGTGACCACTGGAGAAGAGCACCGTTGATTCCACTGTCGTTTGGGATTTACCCCCGTGAGGATCATCACTCGGGCCCGCCTCTTGGAAGGGGCTGGCTAGCTGTCGTCAATGCTATCGAGCATATTGGATTACAACTGTTGCTTTGTCTGCTGATCAATGGAGTACATGCACCGGCTCCTGTATCTGGAGCCTCGTTATTCCTCGTTGACCCAGACTTTGTACCCGAACATTCCTCTACCCCTTCCGGCCTTACACCCCGGAGGGAACCCCCAGTGTCTCCGTTGGTACCGGTGTGGCCCATATAATTGCTATACCACAGGTGGCGTCAGCTTAGACCCATCCTAGTATTTCTACTATTCTCATTGACTTATGCTCATGAATGACTTTACGTATGTTCTTCGCCATACAAGCGCAAGCCTAATTCTCAATCTGTAACCTAACGTTGCTTAATAATAATAAATAACCCTCCAATAGAACTTTATGTGTCAATGCCGTATTCTTGTGTGGGTGTTCATCATATATATTCATGTACTGTATGGCCAGTAATTAAAGTACATAACTAGTAGTGGTTTAATATATCACAATCTTTAATACAGTCAGGGTATTGTAACCCCTCAGTTACAGTACTGCTTAAAGGGAATCCCAATAATACTATTGAACTGACAGTCACTGCATGTGGGAGGGCTGTCGGAGGTACTGAGGGAGTGAGGGTGTGTGGGGAGCTACTGCTGACCGCCTTGGAAGGCGAGGGAGACCAGAGTACCAATCCCCAGGTTAGTAAATCCTGGGCCCCATCCACTTCAACTGCAAGCCCTCCAGAACGACGTTCCGGGCCAAAGACGGGGGTACATATAGGTCCAATACTATAGTATCCTACTACCCAGTGTCTGTGTACTACCACTCCCACAAGCAGGGATAATCCACCCTTCTACATATACAAAGCCAGATACAAACTAATCCCAGGCAACATTCAAAAATGGTTCAGAGACAGGGAAGGATAATATAACTTAAGAGGGAGAGGGAATCTTAAACAACCAATGGTACACACTACGCTGAAAAGCATGTGCATATCGGTGTGTGGAGTGAAGTTGTGGAATAATTGACCTGAATACATCAAACTGAGTAAACATATGGCACAATTTAAAAAGCAGCTTAAAAAATACACATTAGAGACATACAGAAATGAGTAATGCGGATAAACAAAGTTAAGTTATAATGTGTTATGTAGTTCTGTACTGTATTCACTGCTGTCAAGTGAATCAAGTCTTTTTTTTCTTCGTACTATAAGTAAAAGTATATTCTATATTGTATTATACTAAATTATGTTATATCTAGTCAAATTAATGGAAGAACAAATGTAAATGTAAGGGGGTAGGGATCAATATGCTTAGCTTCCCTCTACTCCTTTTTTGGACATGTCTGCTAACTAAATACATTGCTCTTGACTTTTTGTTTATAATTCCTTTTTTTATGTTTTTGAATTTTCTTTTAATATTTTATATTTTTTGTTGTTATGATTGTTCTGTTTGACGGAGCTAGATACCGTGATTTGTTTGGAGGAATATGGAGAATACATGTTCAAAGATCAATGTTTTCATTCATTCATTCATTCATTCATTCATTCATTTTACCCATTTATGCAGTGTGGAGTTCTCTCTGCTGATTGGATAAAGTGGGAAGTAGGGGTGTAAAGGTACACGCATCCGTACTGAACCGTTTCAGTACTGGACCTTTGGTTCAGTACGGCTGTGTACCGAACGATTGCAACGGTACGTTAACCACTAACAGAATTCACGTGCAGATTTTTTTTTTGCATGCAGCATTTTATTCAAAACTCCAAGTTCACCCCTTCCCAAAATATAATTTGTGCAAAGGGCAGAGTGTTCGTTCAACCCACACACATTGATAGATTGCCTGTAATTTAGCATAGCCTCATAGTGTGGCGAACACACATACCCACAAACGCACCCTCTCTCTCTCTCAGTGCGTTGAGAAGGGGCTGTCTCTCGGAGATCAAAATCTGTCACAAAATCATTTAATGAATGATACGAAACGGGACCTGCATGACACCTTTTTCTCTATTCAATAACGTTTTGCATTTACATTTACATTTAGTCATTTAGCTGACGCTTTTATCCAAAGCCACTTACAAGTTCTGTACGACAAGTCATCAGGAAGGGCACAACTATATCAGCTGAGTAACAATGTTCATCAAAATGTTGCGTGTTACAGTGTAGGTTAGTTTATTAGGACAAGTGCATGACAGTAAGGTTAGTTAGGGTTAGACCTTTTTTTTTTTACCCTGAGGGATAATTTACAATAAAGTGCTAAAACAAAGTATAGGCTACTTACATTATTGACACTAGAACTCCCAAAATAGTGTAACTTAGCATAAAAAAGAAGGTATGCCAGCTGTAGTTTACATATAGCTTGCATAAAACGGTCTCGAGGTTCCACAAGTTAATCAAAATCCGAAGTATTTCCAACCGGGGCTTGGGATGCTCAGAGTGCAAATTACTGTCTTTGCGACCGATGGCCGCGGTTGTTGTTGTTCATTAAACTCGCACGTTGTTCAGCTCAATGACATCGCGTGACACCTATCCGCCATGCAGCACATTCAGGCCCACCCCCCCCGGGGACTGTTTTTTTCACAATTTGACAGCCGTTGACAGCCCTACAAGTACAATTAGTTACTGCAGCACACTACATCACCCCTGAGTGGAACATGGAAAGCCAAACTTTCCCCCACTGTACCGAAAACCCGTACCGAACCGTGACTTCAAAACCGAGGTAGGAACCGAACCGTGGTTTTTGTGTACCGTTACACCCCTAGTGGGGAGGGATACCAGAAGATCTATTTTCTGTTTACTGCAGAGCAGGAGGGACCGGGATGCCCATGTTACTGACCAGACACTCTATATCAGTGATGGCTGTTTACTGCAGAGTGGAGGGACTGGGATGCCCATGTTACTGACCAGACACTCTATATCAGTGATGACTGTTTACTGCAGAGTGGAGGGACTGGGAGACCCATGTTACTGACCAGACACTTTATATCAGTGATGACTGTACTACTGACTGTACACTCTATATCCCCTCCGCTGCTGTACTATGACAAAGTCCCCGTTGTGGAACTAATACACGCTTAACGGATTATCCTCAGTGCATGGAGTGCAGTATGTGTGACACATTACATACATCATACTTGGAGGACCTGCACACTCAGGTGGAAGTGGCCGTTCGTAACGGCAGAAGAAGAATAAAATACAGTCGCAGCTGTTTCCACACGCTAGGTAAGCAGTCAGGAGGATGTACAGTACTGTCAGGTTAGCTACGGGAAAAAAAACACAAATTATTCAGTGGCCAGCATGTTGTTGTTCTAGTTATGCTTGTTTGGAAACCCTTCGCCAACCTGGAACCGAAGTTATCTGGTGCAAAGAACTGTGGGATTGAAATGATCTGCTGCAAAGAACTGTGGGATTGAAATGATCTGGTGCAAAGAACTGTGGGATTGAAATTATCTGCTGCAAATAATTGTGGGATTGAAATGATCTGCTGCAAATAGCTGTGGGATTGAAATGATCTGGTGCAAATAATTGTGGGATTGAAATGATCTGGTGCAAATAATTGTGGGATTGAAATGATCTGCTGCAAAGAACTGTGGGATTGAAATGATCAGGTAGCAACCATCCACTCCATACTACCAGTGTCTTTATACTTGTATCACTGTACATACATATTAATACTATAACTCTGTACATACATCTGCTTAGCACTGTGGGTCGCCCATCGCATGTGTGTGTGTTAACAAATCTGCATGACAAATAAAGACATCTTCTTCTTCGTACTCAATGTATACATGTTATATCTAGTTTAATCACCCGTACGTTGTGTAAGGGATAATGTATAGCTACGAGGTCATTGTCGCAAAATAATTGACCGACACAGAGTTTAAAATACCGAGCCGCTTCGGCGAGGTGTTTTAAACGTCAGTGAAGGTCAATTATTTTGCGACAATGACCGAGTATAGCTATACATTATCCCGCTTATTACATGGCTAACTTACTAACAATATACCTAATTCATTTTACATCGACTCGCAACACTGGTTCTGGCTGCGTTCTGGCTCCGCTCGTCGCTCCGCCCCCTGTCATCGCCGGCAGCAGAACACCGGCAGTGTCTAATTGCACTGAAACAGTGTGTGTCAGTGGGCTTGATTGCGAACAGCTGCGCACATCGGTTATTGAAAAATAATGACCGCTGTCGGGGGGCTATTGACCAATCACAAGCAAGCATTTCGGCGAAGGTGAAAATGCCATGTAATAAACATTACTAATGCACTTTACTGTTACATTTGCACTCTGGTTGGTTGGATTCCAAACTCCTTTTGTTGTACTGTACTTGTGGCACATGATGACAATACAATTTGAATCTAATCTAAAACGTGAAATGTCTGTTGGTATGCATACACATCTGTTATGGTTTGTAACCGACCCCAATCGCACAACACAAGACAGGTATGAGAGTAAGCCAAGAACGGGCATTTATTGAAAACAATCAGAAAAAAGGCACTGTCCCTTTAAGGGAGAACACCACTACTGGATAAACAAGAAAAGGGAAAGGCCCAGTGCCTTTAAGAGGCGAGCTGGCTAAGGGGAAGGCAAAGGGAAGGCTAAAGGAAAACAGGGCCGGGGCAAGGGACAAGGCAGGAACAGGGAGGAACTAGGAGGAACTGGACAGGGAGGACTAGGAGGACTAGAGAGGGGAGACAGGGACAGGGGCCCACGGAGGCGGGCTGGGGACAGGGAGGACTGGGAGGACTAGATAGGGAGGACTAGGAGGACTAGGGAAAAACAGGGTAAGGCCTTGGAACAGGGCGAGGGCTGGAGCTGCATACTGGGACAGAGTAAACAGGGTCAGGCCTTGGAAAAAGCAATAATGAGGTTGCTGCACTGCAGCTTCTCCCGGGATGGTAGTCTGGGGAAGCAGGTGGGAACATCAGAGCCGCTCTGCAGACTTCTCTCGGCAGATCTCCGAGGTGGGTAAACGGGGCCGAGAGGGAGAGAGGAGTGGGTTAGCTCAGAGTACAATGGGGAAAACAGACCAGGTGCAGGAGAGGTGACTAGTCCCAAAAACAGAGTTATCAAGGTGACAGAATCTTCGGTGTATATACACACTGTGAGGAAATGTCCCAAACACAATCCAAGTGAATAAAATCGCTTCGGTGTGAAAACACACAGTGAGGCGATGTAAAGGGCAAAATATTATCCCAATGAAAACAATCCAAAAATGGCTAAAACGCTGGGTGAGTGACTGTCTGATAAAAGCTGGAAATCTTCAGTGTTTTAAAACACACGAAAAACGGAATTGGATCAAAGACAGTCATAAAAAACGTACCCAGGCGTTGTGCGTAAAGAGCGTTGGAACAGAACGGGGCGAGAGCGTCGCCACCGGGGAACCGGTTGTCTAAGCGGAGGTCAGAGTGGTGCGCGACTGCTTGGAGTACGCGCCGGTACGAAGGGCGCATCAGGCGCGGAGGTCTGAGTGGTGCGCGACTGCTTGGAGTGCGCGCCGGTACGGAGGACGCATCTGGAGTGCGTCTGCGCGGAAGAGCGCGCCAGGCTCGGAGGTCTGGATGAGCGTCAGGACGTCTGCTGCGCGGGGGTCTGAAGTGGAACACTGGGAAGCCTCCCGTGGAAGTCTAGAGAGCGCAGTCCAGTGTCTACCTCAGGCAACGGCGACAGGAGGCGAAGGCTGGAGCGCATGTCACGCCGGAGATGAAAACAGCATAAACAGACAGAGGACCTCCCGAAGGAGTCCTGGTGATAGAGAATATGATACCGAATGAAACGGCATGTTACGGCATGACCCGACGAGGAACAGAGGGGAAGAGCCAGGTACTTAAAGCCCACAGGGGAACCAATTAGAATGCACCACAGGTGCGTGAAGGTAATTGATACTTGAAACTAAAGTGTGTGTTCGGCACAAGACCAATCAAACACACAATGACAGGTAGACCAAGGTGTGGCCGCTGAGAGCAAACGACAGTAACGAACGCGAGGGTGGGGGCTAGTGAGGTGAGTGAGAAGGGAATTCCTTAACAGTAGGCTAAAGGGACAGAGAGAGTAGGTGAGCAGCGGACAAAACCTCACAGTACCCCCCCCTCAACGGGAGCCACCCGGCGACCCAAAAATACAGACAGAGTGGCAGGGGACAAAACAAGGCAAAAAACAAAAGGTACTGGGCCAAGCCAGCAGGGGAAGCCACAACAAAAGTGGGGCTAGCAAAAGAACAGGGTAGCCGAGGGGTAACTAGAGGAGCAGAGGGGTAACCATGGTAGCTGAGGGGTAACCAGAGGAGCTGAGGGGTAACCATGGTAGCTGAGGGGTAAGTAGGGTAGCTGAGGGGTAACCAGAGGAGCTGAGGGGCAACTAGAGGAGCTGAGCGGTAACTAAGAGGAGCACCGGGAAAAGGGCTAGCAGAGGGAAAGGGTAGCTGCCAGGGCACTGATAGCTACAGGGCCTATGCTAGCTGTACTGCTACATCAACATAGAGGCTGCGCTAGCTGCCGGAGCTAGGCTAGCAGAGGGAAAGGGTAGCTGCCAGGGCACTGATAGCTACAGGGCCTATGCTAGCTGTACTGCTACATTAACATAGAGGCTGCGCTAGCTGCCGGAGCTAGGCTGGCAGACAGGGCTGGACCAGCATGAGAGAACAAGCTAGCTGGAAGGACAGTCCTAGCTGCGGGGAACTGACCTTGCTAGCTGAAGGGGCAGTCCTAGCAGTGGGAGAAAAACTGACATTGCTAGCTGAAAGGGCAGTCCTAGCAGTGGGAAAAAACTGACTCTGCTAGCTGAAGGGGCAGTCCTAGCAGTGGGAAAAAACTGACCTTGCTAGCTGAAAGGGCAGTCCTAGCAGTGGGAAGGCTACACAAAAAGTGGAGGCCATGCAGAGGGACCGGGTTAGCTGCCTGGGCATGGCTAGCTACAGGGCCTATGCCAGCTGCAAGGACTGCATTAACATAGAGGCTGTGCTAACAGCCGGGGCTAAGCTAGCTGACTGGGGCCATGCAGAGGGACTGGGTTAGCTGCCAGGGCATGGCTAGCTACAGGGCCCATGCCAGCAGCAAGGGCTGCATTAACATAGAGGCTGTGCTAGCAGCCGGGGCTAAGCTAGCAGACTGGGGCCCTGCTGAGGGACTGGGTTAGCTGCCTGGGCATGGCTAGCTACAGGGCCTATGCCAGCAGCAAGGGCTGCATTAACATAGAGGCTGTGCTAGCAGCCGGGGCTAAGCTAGCAGACAGGGGCCCTGCTGAGGGACTGGGTTAGCTGCCTGGGCATGGCTAGCTACAGGGTCTATGCCAGCAGCAAGGGCTGCATTAACATAGATGCTGTGCTAGCAGCCGGGGCAAAGCTAGCAGACAGGGGCCATGCTGGTAGTAGAGGCCTAACAAGCTGCAGGGGAGTCAAACAGGGCTAACAGGGGAGCTAACCGGGGAGACTAACAAGCTAACAGGGGAGCTAACAGGGCTAACAGGGGAGAAACAAAAAAAAGGCAAACTCAACCACACCGTCTGTGCTGGCTGGGGTCGTCGATGGGTCGGGTCGTACTGTTATGGTTTGTAACCGACCCCAATCGCACAACACAAGACAGGTATGAGAGTAAGCCAAGAACGGGCATTTATTGAAAACAATCAGAAAAAAGGCACTGTCCCTTTAAGGGAGAACACCACTACTGGATAAACAAGAAAAGGGAAAGGCCCAGTGCCTTTAAGAGGCGAGCTGGCTAAGGGGAAGGCAAAGGGAAGGCTAAAGGAAAACAGGGCCGGGGCAAGGGACAAGGCAGGAACAGGGAGGAACTAGGAGGAACTGGACAGGGAGGACTAGGAGGACTAGAGAGGGGAGACAGGGACATGGGCCCGCGGAGGCCGGCTGGGGACAGGGAGGACTGGGAGGACTAGATAGGGAGGACTAGGAGGACTAGGGAAAAACAGGGTAAGGCCTTGGAACAGGGCGAGGGCTGGAGCTGCATACTGGGACAGAGTAAACAGGGTCAGGCCTTGGAAAAAGCAATAATGAGGTTGCTGCACTGCAGCTTCTCCCGGGATGGTAGTCTGGGGAAGCAGGTGGGAACATCAGAGCCGCTCTGCAGACTTCTCTCGGCAGATCTCCGAGGTGGGTAAACGGGGCCGAGAGGGAGAGAGGAGTGGGTTAGCTCAGAGTACAATGGGGAAAACAGAGCAGGTGCAGGATAGGTGACTAGTCCCAAAAACAGAGTTATCAAGGTGACAGAATCTTCTGTGTATATACACACTGTGAGTAAACGTCCCAAACACAATCCAAGTGAATAAAATCTCTTCGGTGTGAAAACACACAGTGAGGCGATGTAAAGGCCAAAATATTATCCCAATGAAAACAATCCAAAATGGCTAAAACGCTGGGTGAGTGACTGTCTGATAAAAGCTGGAAATCTTCAGTGTTTTAAAACACACGAAAAACGGAATTGGATCAAAGACAGTCATAAAAAACTCACCCAGGCGTTGTGCGTAAAGAGCGTTGGAACAGAACGGGGCGAGAGCGTCGCCACCGGGGAACCGGTTGTCCAAGCGGAGGTCAGAGTGGTGCGCGACTGCTTGGAGTACGCGCCGGTACGAAGGGCGCATCAGGCGCGGAGGTCTGAGTGGTGCGCGACTGCTTGGAGTGCGCGCCGGTACAGAGGACGCATCTGGAGTGCGTCTGCGCGGAAGAGCGTGCCAGGCTCGGAGGTCTGGATGGTGAAGATCTGGATGCGCGCCTGGAGTGAAGAGCGCATCTGCTGCGTGGATGTCTGGATGCGCGCCTGGTTGGAGTGCGCGCCGGTACGGAGGACGCATCTGGAGTGCGTCTGCGCGGAAGAGCGCGCCAGGCTCGGAGGTCTGGATGAGCGTCAGGACGTCTGCTGCGCGGGGGTCTGAAGTGGAACACTGGGAAGCCTCCCGTGGAAGTCTAGAGAGCGCAGTCCAGTGTCTACCTTAGGCAACGGCGACAGGAGGCGAAGGCTGGAGCGCATGTCACGCCGGAGATGAAAACAGCATAAACAGACAGAGGACCTCCCGAAGGAGTCCTGGTGATAGAGAATATGATACCGAATGAAACGGCATGTTACGGCACGACCCGACGAGGAACAGAGGGGAAGAGCCAGGTACTTAAAGCCCACATGGGAACCAATTAGAATGCACCACAGGTGCGTGAAGGTAATTGATACTTGAAACTAAAGTGTGTGTTCGGCACAAGACCAATCAAACACACAATGACAGGTAGACCAAGGTGTGGCCGCTGAGAGCAAACGAGAGTAACGAACGCGAGGGTGGGGGCTAGTGAGGTGAGTGAGAAGGGAATTCCTTAACAGTAGGCTAAAGGGACAGAGAGAGTAGGTGAGCAGCGGACAAAACCTCACAACATCTTTGTCACATACTGTACATTATTTGCATACTCACAGACCACATACTGAAAATCGCATCCTATTATAGTACATGGGTGCATTTTCTGTTTCATAACACTAGTATAGAATAAAGCACATTTCGGATGTTCCACTTTATGTGTGGGGGTCCCGTTTTTTGGGTTGGATAGCAGGGGTGGGTGGGCACTCCTGTGGTGTTCTGAGCTACACCTGAATATAGATATATATTAGGGCCAGTTTATCACGTTAATTCGATTAATTAATTACACAGCACATTATTGCGTTATGAAAATTAACGCAAAATGTATAAAAAATGAAATAAAAATTATAATTTGGTTTGATCTCATTCATTCCATAAGAACGTAGAATAAACATTTATAGACTTTTTTTTTTAATGGCCCATTTGCATGTTCTTGGTATCTGATTCTAGGGACATATATGGATCTCAGGGAATGTATTCCCAGTGTCAGAAATACTGTGTATGTTACTAGGCGTGAGTAAATTGTAATGAACCAAATGAGAATATCAATTCAATATATATATATATATATATATATATATATATATATATATATATATATATTGAATTGATATTCTCATTTGGTTCATATATATATATATATATATATATATATATATATATATATATATATATATATATATATATATATATATATATATATATATATATATATATATTTTATCTTTGACTGTGATTAACATCATGCAAAAATTTACCAGACCTGAAAAATCTAAGCAAATGAATAAAGGGAAGATGATTAAACAGAAGGTTTTGTAGATACAGTACTGAATTCTGCCATCCGGACACATGCAATTTGAAATATGATTATATAATATAGAATATCAGGCCTAAAATGGTTATGCGATTAAAATATGATTAATTAATTACAAATCCTGTAATTAATTAGATACATTTTTTTTATCGCCTGACAGCCTAATATATATATATTTATTGTTTTCCCTTCCTTTTATATATTTAATTTATTATTACAACAAATTCATTGTATTTGATTGAATTGTCTTGTCGTATAGTCTTACTCTGTTGTTATCTCTTCGTCATTATTATTATTATTATTATTATTATTATTATTATTATTATTATTATTATTATTATTATTATTATTATTATTATTATTATTATTATTAATATTATTATTATTATTATTATTATTATTGTTACTGCCTTGTGATGTCTTGTTTCATGTAAAATAAATACAATTATCACAACAAAAAAAAGAATAAAGCACATTTTGGGTATAAAAAGAAACAAGAAAACAAACTCTCTGTGGGTCTATGGAGCAGCTCCAGACTACACACCAGACGACGTCACAGGTTTGAGTCCCGATCCTCCGCTTCATTAGAGAGCAGCTCATGTTCACACATTATTGATTGAACTCTCCTCGACCATGGAAGCAACATATTGGAATTCTTAATTTGGGTGTTCCCCTTTAATCGAGCGACTCCATTAGCCTTATTCTCTTTGGTTCAGATTGGTCTCCAAGGAGGACCATCGATTGGCCGGTCAGATTGAAATGGACAGGTAGGGGTCAATACGAGGAGCCCTATTGATCACCTATACTTGAGCCACCGAGGTCTAATGAAATAATAGGGATTTGTTTTGATCGGTGTGTGTGTGTGTGTGTTAAAAACTATTCACCTCATAGTAAATGGTAAATGGTGAATTTATATAGCGTTTTATTCAAATCGCTTTACAATTTGTTCCTCACATTTTACCCACTCACTCACAGACGGCAGAGGCAACCATGCAAGGTGCCAACATGCACAGGAGCACAGGAGCAGTTAGGGGTTAAAGGGGAACTCCACTTTTTTTGGAAATTAGCTTATTTAACATCTTCCCTGGAGTTAGACAAGAAGATGCATACCTTTTTTGTCTCTGTGCGTGCATTTTAGCTTTGGGAATAGACGCTCCGTTAGCATAGCTTAGCTTCATCACTGGAAGTGAGGCAGGACAGTAGCCTTACAGTGCCTTACAGTGTATTGCAAGGTCTGACATTGACCAAACTTGATATGCATGACCTTGGTGGGCTCTAGGTCAACTCCTGAAAAGGGGGTCAATGTCAGACTTTGCAATCAAAAGTTAGGGGGCTAATAACCCTTGCCATAATTTCAGTGCGCCCCTAACTTTTGATTGCAAGGTCTGACATTGACCCCCTTTTCAGGAGTTGACCTAGAGCCCACCAAGGTCATGCATATCAAGTTTGGTCAATGTCAGACCTTGCAATACACTGTAAGGCACTGTAAGGCTACTGTCCTGCCTCACTTCCAGTGATGAAGCTAAGCTATGCTAACGGAGCGTCTATTCCCAAAGCTAAAATGCACGCACAGAGACAAAAAAGGTATGCATCTTCTTGTCTAACTCCAGGGAAGATGTTAAATAAGCTAATTTCAAAAAAAGTGGAGTAGAATGACATTTACAGCACATTGTAACTAAGCTAGCACTCAGCCTCTTTAACTAAATTGAACAAATGTTAAATGTTAGCTTGCTAGCTAACGTTACTAAAGTTGTGTAATGTTGCTAACATTAGCTCGCTAGCTAACGGGTCGACCGTGATGCACGTTCAGTGCTATAGACTACTGTAAACGCCAATCATTATCCATGTCAAGTCCCTCCCTAGCTTCCTGTTTTTAAAGAAAACGCATGAATATGTGGAATCAAATAGCATTATGCTAGCCATTTCATGGGGAATTTAAAACACTTTACAGTTCAATTAATTTAGCTATTCCCTCTCTCAACTCTGTGCTCTGTGAGGAGACCTTTCATCCATGGCCAATGCCTTGAAAACCTCCTGTGTTAGTGTGGTATAATTCCATTCTCAAACTGTTATGGGTTATGGAATATTGTTGAGTCTTGATTCCCAAAAGGTCAACTTCTACGGGGAGGAATTGGACTCTGTAAGGCCAGCGCACAACACTTTAGATAAGTCTCATATTGTTCTTATAGTGTTCTAATTCCCCCTAAAAGAGATTATTAATATACATAGGCTCTAAGAATAAACCACAAGTAAAGATAATATTGATTACATTATGTATTAAAGGAATAGCCAAAAAGGGTCAACATTTGTGGTGTGTTGACCAAGTCAAAGTAGAACAAAGGCGGCCCTCAGGCACTCAACACTATGTAAATATAACAGGACTCGGGGCTGCCAGATACAAGACACCACACACTGTATTTAAATATAGACAGTGATTTTGGCTTCCTGAGACAAAAAGATTACAGCCTTCAGGCTGTCTGGGCTTGCCAGGTAAACACTAAAAAACAGTAGGCTATTGAGTAACTATCCTCCCCCGCTCTCATTTATAGTCAAGCTATAGAAATCTACAGGAGACCTTTGGCTATTTGAACAATGGGGCTGTCACGGACTCCTAAACTTTAGGGTGATAGCTTCCCCCAGCTGCAGATCACACATTTTCTAGGAGACCATTTGCTCCAGGGCTTTAAAGAGCCATTACTGGCTGCCAAATGTTTGCAATATGGCCCCTCCCAGCCTGGCCAAAGCCAGGAAATTAGTTCTGGTTTAAAAACGTAGTTATGATGGTATTAGACACTCAAACTATACAGGAAAATAACCATAAAGTAGAGCTGGTCAGTTTAAAACATCATAGGCTGTTTTTAGACCCTATAAAGTATATGTTAGATAATATAACCTAATGGGAGTAAAAACTGAACGGTGGGAATAAACTAAACATAAGAAAATAGTAAAATAACCTTTTACTTGAAAAATATAAAGATAGAATTCCTTTGCTCTTGTTAAAAACCACAAATAGGGCTAAATACAGTTCCTAAATACCTATTAAAACCAGGAAAAAACCTACATTCACTGTTTAAGTATAGTCATAACGAATCTCTAATCTATTAATTGGTAAAATGAAATGCTGTATACTTTAAAAACGTTAAAACAGAACAGTACTTTTGTGCTTAAAAATAGCCAGGACTACCTCTAGATTCAAATAATACTATAATAATAATAATAATTAATTTAATTTATATAGCGCTTCTCAATAACCCGAAGTCGCTGACAGTAGTCGGGAGCAGGGGTACAAACAAAGAGGCGAAAGCAAAGAAACAAAACAAAACAACAAAGAAACAAAAACAAAGGAACATGAGACCATGGGGGGAACGGGGGAGACAGCCTGATGGCACAAAAAAAAAAAAAAAGACTAGAGACATATCGATCAGGTTGGAGGGGAGGGGGGGGTTTAGGGGTGGGGGGGGTTGAAGGCAAGGGAGAACAGGTGGGTTTGAGGCGAGCTTTGAAGGTGGAGAGTGTAGGGGAGTCTCTGATGGACTGGGGGAGGGAGTTCCAGAGTCGGGGTGCAGTGCGAGAGAAGGCCCGATCTCCGAAGTTTTTGAGCTTGGATGTCGGGACAGTGAGGGAGGCAGTGGAGGAGGACCGGAGGGAACGGGTTGGGCGGTAGGGGAGAAGGAGATCAGTCAGGTAGGGGGGGGCCAGGCTGTGGAGGGCTTTGAAGGTGAGGAGTAGTGTTTTAAAGTTAATGCGGTGTTTGATGGGGAGCCAGTGGAGGGAGTGGAGGACAGGAGTGATGTGTTCGCGGGACCGGGTGTTAGTGAGGAGGCGGGCGGCTGAATTTTGGACCATTTGCAGTTTATGGAGGGAGCGGGAGGTGATACCAGTTTTGGTGCTTGTGTGACTTCTAAAATGGCCACTATGAGCCTTAGCCAATCAGGACGTAGAAGATCTGCCCTCTGACGTACTAGTTTAAAGGCCAACCTTCATGTTGTATTTTTGTTCAATAAACAATGTGGACTAGGCCAACGGTGACTTTCATGAAGAAGGGGAAAAAAAGTATTGAAATTGACCCAGTTTTAGCGTTTTTATCAAACATTTTGTCTGCGCCCAACACAATCACAATCACAATCATGGATATTTTAATCAATGGTTCATAACGTGCGCGTGTAATCGAAATGATCTCATCACAACAGGTGCAGGGCACCAGGGGGCTCACCAGGGGGCTCAGAGAGTCACACACAGCTAGTGGCAGGCACTGCAGGCAGAGAGCCTTGCTACTACTAGCCGAATGAAAATGTATCTGTTTCACCTAACAACACTATTGCTCCGTGATCATAGCCATCCATCTCTAAAGCTAACCACTATTTGTAAAAGCCACAACCACGTTACCATATTTGTAATAATGTAAATCATTGTGTCGTTGTACATATTGTGTATACACCGTTAGGAGCTAACATAACTTAGCTTGGTAGCTATTGTGCTAACAACATATCCCGACGTCCGGCTCGCTGGCCGGCATGAACGCCGGACACAAAATGGTTCTCTCCTCTCTGTACACCCCCGTCCCCACGGGTACCCTGCCGGGGAGCCCATGGACGCGACAGCGGCGGCAGCCGTAGGGTGCTCGAGCCCGCCGTAACGCTAGTGGTACACGATAGCTATGAGCTAACTAACGCTACAGGCTCAAACACCCTAGGGCCGCCGCTGTTGTCGCGTCCACAAGCTCCCCGGCAGGACACCCGCGAGAACGGGGGCACACAAAGAGGAGAGAACCCCCCCAAATTGAGCACTCATGCCGGCCGACAAGCCGGATGCCGCGGCACGTTGTTAGCACAATAGTAGCCCACTGTGATGCACCGAGTGGGCCACCATTGATCAACATGCAGCGACGTGTAGCTTGCATGATGCGTGTGCAGTGCTTTGCCACACAGGTCTGAGAAGAGGACCTGCACATGATTTTACTCGTTCCCCAAACTCCTCTACATGCCCCGATCTCAAATGGTTCACGACAGTAGACATAATGCTAACGTTAGCCAGCGCCATATATCGAGTAGTACTATGACCCGGACGGGCATAAGGCATACGTTTCCTGAAGTGACGTCACGGCTGTGCTAGCGTCTGATAAGCTTTTAGATTCGGCTCATTAATATGCACCTGTTGTGACGTCGGCATTTGATAAGCTTTTTTTATTCGCGCGTGCATGTTATTCGTGCGTGGACCTTTTTAACTCTTTCGGAGTGGCATTTCCGGTGTCAAATGGAAAAAAATAAAGAATGAAATTATATTATACCAATGATGTAAACTACCCATAATTGATCAGTAGGGTTTAACCTGGATGTTGGGCTTTAATGTTCTCTCAAAGGAGGGATTTAACCTTTAAAAACGGACTGCTCCAAATGAAGGAAAGAGAAGCCGCTCGTGAACACTATATACACACCAAGACGGAAGAAAGCGCTGCCTGAAGCTGAGGACGAGACCAAGAATTCCTTTGTTGTCGCCGGGCAACCAGAAATCAACAAATCACCGCCATTGACGATTATTATTCTTTAAGATACTTTTTTAGACTGAGATTAATGACAAGCGGCATAGTGCTTTGGTACGTTAATCTCATTGCATATTCCTTTTGATTGAATCAGAGTTGAAATAAATCAAACTCTGAGAAATAGCAACCTCTCCTTTGATTCCTTATTCTCCAACCACGGTGCTTTTGGTAACAGACATAGAGCGATAGAAACACAACGCAGAATAGATAATATGATCATGAAAACCCTATAGTCTGATTACGATATTAGGTTTGGAAGGAAGTCTTAGGTAGCATTTTAACTGTAATCTGTTCAGGTATTACATACCTTGTACATTTATTTGGTTGTTTGATGTGTGTTAATTATTTCCCTTACCTCTGTGATGTATGTATTGGCCATTTATTTTGTGTCCACTTTCCCTGTTCCCCTTCGAGAGGCCCTTTTGTTCTCTCGCCAGGCTGTAATCTTTTTTAAATGTGGTCTAAATTGACCTGGTATCCCTTCCCACTTTATCCAACCAGGAGAGATAACAAAAATAAGAAATACAAAGTAGTTTTAAGCAATATGTTTCCTAGAAACAAGTTAAATAATCTGCCAGTGCAGTAAGCTAATTTGTTGTGGCAAGATTTCTTGAAATAAGTTAAAAAAAATATATATCTAGGGTTCTCTCTCTGTATTGGATAAAGTGGGAACGGGATACCAGAAAATGTATTTTTTGTTTACTGCAGAGCTGAGGGACTGGGATACCCATGTTACTGACCAAACACTCTATATCCGTGATGGCTGACGGAATGTAGAGCTATTTAACACTTATTTTAACAAAAAAATACAAGTAAAAGTATGAATATCCAGAAGAAATAGTATGCTGGTAAATGTAAAAGTAATCCCTTCAAAGTTATACTTAAGTGAGAGTAGAGAAGTACTTGATGTTGTCCGTAGTTAAGTGTCAAAAGCTAAATCTGCCTATTACATCACGTTCTTGTGTTCCAAGAGCATTCAGATCACGATCCGTCAAGCTCTAAAGGTCATGTTAAAGTGGTCTGTAGTCCATTTATACGCGCGTCCGTGTGTCAACAACTTCACACAAGTGCCTCCCACAGCTGTCTACTTTATATAACACATTCTGGAACTGTGACCAGGCTTTCAGCCACTACACACACGCACACACGAGCACACACACACGCACATGCGCGCGTGCACGCATACGCACATACACACACACACACACACACACACACACACACACACACACACACACACACACACACACACACGCACATGCACACACACACACACACACACACACACGCACATGCACACACACTCACACATACACACACACACACACACACACACACACACACACACACACACACACACACACACACACACACACACATGGAGCTTTAAGTGGATGATTGGCAATATTACATCACTGAGAGCACTCACTCCCTCAGAACAGAACAACTTCATTCTAACATTAAAATAAAATAGTGTACTACTGAATATCCACTGTTATAATTCACACAGACCGGTGGCTCCTGCAATACAGGAGCAGGTCCCACAGTAAGATCCTACAAAGCATGCTGTTTCAAGTAATATCCTGTAATATCCTCATTTTGAAAATGTGCTCATGAATAAACATCTGTTTTGCTACTCTATCCCCGACTGGTAGTAATAGTAATAGTAATCTCACCGTTACCCGGCACATGAACGCTTGCTACGCTTGCCGTTCTAAACGCCGGTGTCTGCCAGGACATTCACAGGAGGAAGGCAGTGATGCATTTTATATCGCCAGCGGCAACACCGGTTAATTTGGAATAAATAGGAGAAGAATTCATCTAGTAGTTAGCAGGAAAGCAACTAAGTGCAGTGCAAAGAAAACACCACAACAGCAGTCACTGTTTATCACCGATAGATGTTCCCAAAACAAGAAGGACACAAACAAGGATCTTCCGGATCGCCGTTTTAACTGCAGGGAACAAACTGCTTTTCCAACATATTTCTTTCTGGTGTAAAAACAAAAGTGATGCGTGTTGTGCTCCAACAATAAACTCTGTCACATCCCCCACTCCAGCCAAGCTCCCCCCCCCCCCCCCTTCTCTCTCTCTTTCTTTATCCCATTGTCTCGGTCTCTCTCTCTCTCTGCTGTCGCTCTCCCTTTCCCTCTCTCTCCGATTACAGAAGCTTCTTCGGTGTTCCTTACTCGAGCTAGGGTTCCCGCGGTGATGTGAAATCCCCTATGACTAATAAACTCAACACCGGTATTACCGGTGAGACCGGACATTTTACAAAATGACACTCAATATCTGTGGAGCGCTCACTTTGATCTTTAACGTTATGCGGCTACATTGATCCACTGTGTCTGTCTGTCCGTCTACATCTGTTTTTAATACATGTTCAATTACTAGTATGATCCATGGATTGTAGGACAGAGTTGACGTTATGTTCTAATTTTAAAATAAACCAACGGACACTAATACCTTCCGCTGATATTCTATCCGTTCATTGACAGATCAATGACAGATCAATGTAGCTGCAGCCTTATTTAGTACATTGCACAAACATACTGTTGCTGGTCTGGACTGGTCCTCTGAGCTCCTCTCCAGTCAAACATACTGTTGCTGGTCTGGTCCTCTGAGCTCCTCTCCAGTCAAACATACTGTTGCTGGTCTGGACTGGTCCTCTGAGCTCCTCTCCAGTCAAACATACTGTTGCTGGGGTGGACTGGTCCTCTGAGCTCCTCTCCAGTCAAACATACTGTTGCTGGGGTGGACTGGTCCTCTGAGCTCCTCTCCAGTCAAACATACTGTTGCTGGTCTGGTCCTCTGAGCTCCTCTCCAGTCAAACATACTGTTGCTGGTCTGGACTGGTCCTCTGAGCTCCTCCCAGTCAAACATACTGTTGCTGGTCTGGACTGGTCCTCTGACCTCCTCTCCAGTCAAAAATACTGTTGCTGGTCTGGACTGGTCCTCTGAGCTCCTCTCCAGTCAAACATACTGTTGCTGGTCTGGACTGGTCCTCTGAGCTCCTCTCCAGTCAAACATACTGTTGCTGGTCTGGACTGGTCCTCTGAGCTCCTCTCCAGTCAAATATACTGCTGCTGGTCTGGACTGGTCCTCTGAGCTCCTCTCCGGTCAAACATACTGCTGCTGGTCTGGACTGGTCCTCTGAGCTCCTCCCTGTCAAACATACTGTTGCTGGTCTGGACTGGTCCTCTGAGCTCCTCTCCAGTCAAACATACTGATGCTGGTCTGGACTGGTCATCTGAGCTCCTCTCCAGTCAAACATACTGTTGCTGGTCTGGTTCTCTGAGCTCCTCTCCAGTCAAACATACTGTTGCTGGTCTGGACTGGTCCTCTGAGCTCCTCTCCAGTCAAACATACTGTTGCTGGGGTGGACTGGTCCTCTGAGCTCCTCTCCAGTCAAACATACTGTTGCTGGTCTGGACTGGTCCTCTGAGCTCCTCCCAGTCAAACATACTGTTGCTGGTCTGGACTGGTCCTCTGACCTCCTCTCCAGTCAAAAATACTGTTGCTGGTCTGGACTGGTCCTCTGAGCTCCTCTCCAGTCAAACATACTGTTGCTGGTCTGGACTGGTCCTCTGAGCTCCTCTCCAGTCAAACATACTGTTGCTGGTCTGGACTGGTCCTCTGAGCTCCTCTCCAGTCAAATATACTGCTGCTGGTCTGGACTGGTCCTCTGAGCTCCTCTCCGGTCAAACATACTGCTGCTGGTCTGGACTGGTCCTCTGAGCTCCTCCCTGTCAAACATACTGTTGCTGGTCTGGACTGGTCCTCCTGAGCTCCTCTCCAGTCAAACATACTGATGCTGGTCTGGACTGGTCATCTGAGCTCCTCTCCAGTCAAACATACTGTTGCTGGTCTGGACTGGTCCTCTGAGCTCCTCTCCTGTCAAACATACTGCTGCTGGTCTGGACTGGTCCTCTGAGCTCCTCTCCTGTCAAACATACTGTTGCTGGTCTGGACTGGTCCTCTGAGCTCCTCTCCAGTCAAACATACTGCTGCTGGTCTGGACTGGTCCTCTGACCTCCTCTCCAGTCAAACATACTGTTGCTGGTCTGGACTGGTCCTCTGAGCTCCTCTCCTGTCAAACATACTGCTGCTGGTCTGGACTGGTCCTCTGAGCTCCTCTCTAGTCAAACATACTGCTGCTGGTCTGGACTGGTCCTCTGAGCTCCTCTCCAGTCAAACATACTGTTGCTGGTCTGGACTGGTCCTCTGAGATCCTCTCCAGTCAAACATACTGTTGCTGGTCTGGACTGGTCCTCTGAGCTCCTCTCCAGTCAAACATACTGTTGCTGGTCTGGTCCTCTGAGCTCCTCTCCAGTCAAACATACTGTTGCTGGTCTGGACTGGTCCTCTGAGCTCCTCCCAGTCAAACATACTGTTGCTGGTCTGGACTGGTCCTCTGAGCTCCTCTCCAGTCAAACATACTGTTGCTGGTCTGGACTGGTCCTCTGACCTCCTCTCCAGTCAAAAATACTGTTGCTGGTCTGGACTGGTCCTCTGAGCTCCTCTACAGTCAAACATACTGTTGCTGGTCTGGACTGGTCCTCTGAGCTCCTCTCCAGTCAAACATACTGTTGCTGGTCTGGACTGGTCCTCTGAGCTCCTCTCCAGTCAAATATACTGCTGCTGGTCTGGACTGGTCCTCTGAGCTCCTCTCCGGTCAAACATACTGCTGCTGGTCTGGACTGGTCCTCTGAGCTCCTCCCTGTCAAACATACTGTTGCTGGTCTGGACTGGTCCTCTGAGCTCCTCTCCAGTCAAACATACTGATGCTGGTCTGGACTGGTCATCTGAGCTCCTCTCCAGTCAAACATACTGTTGCTGGTCTGGTCCTCTGAGTTCCTCTCCAGTCAAACATACTGTTGCTGGTCTGGACTGGTCCTCTGAGCTCCTCTCCAGTCAAACATACTGTTGCTGGGGTGGACTGGTCCTCTGAGCTCCTCTCCAGTCAAACATACTGTTGCTGGTCTGGTCCTCTGAGCTCCTCTCCAGTCAAACATACTGTTGCTGGTCTGGACTGGTCCTCTGAGCTCCTCCCAGTCAAACATACTGTTGCTTGTCTGGACTGGTCCTCTGACCTCCTCTCCAGTCAAAAATACTGTTGCTGGTCTGGACTGGTCCTCTGAGCTCCTCTCCAGTCAAACATACTGTTGCTGGTCTGGACTGGTCCTCTGAGCTCCTCTCCAGTCAAACATACTGTTGCTGGTCTGGACTGGTCCTCTGAGCTCCTCTCCAGTCAAATATACTGCTGCTGGTCTGGACTGGTCCTCTGAGCTCCTCTCCGGTCAAACATACTGCTGCTGGTCTGGACTGGTCCTCTGAGCTCCTCCCTGTCAAACATACTGTTGCTGGTCTGGACTGGTCCTCCTGAGCTCCTCTCCAGTCAAACATATTGATGCTGGTCTGGACTGGTCATTTGAGCTCCTCTCCAGTCAAACATACTGTTGCTGGTCTGGACTGGTCCTCTGAGCTCCTCTCCTGTCAAACATACTGCTGCTGGTCTGGACTGGTCCTCTGAGCTCCTCTCCTGTCAAACATACTGTTGCTGGTCTGGACTGGTCCTCTGAGCTCCTCTCCAGTCAAACATACTGCTGCTGGTCTGGACTGGTCCTCTGACCTCCTCTCCAGTCAAACATACTGTTGCTGGTCTGGACTGGTCCTCTGAGCTCCTCTCTAGTCAAACATACTGCTGCTGGTCTGGACTGGTCCTCTGAGCTCCTCTCCAGTCAAACATACTGTTGCTGGTCTGGACTGGTCCTCTGAGCTCCTCTCCAGTCAAACATACTGTTGCTGGTCTGGACTGGTCCTCTGAGCTCCTCTCCAGTCAAACATACTGCTGCTGGTCTGGACTGGTCCTCTGAGCTCATCTCTAGTCAAACTGCCGCAGGGTTCAATCTGAAATAACCGTTGTTTAGTCTCTAGAGACTCCTTTTGCTCCTCCTCACAAAGTTACATCTACTCTAAATGAAAGTGAAACTTAGATCCAGGGTGAGGGGCGGTGAAGCAGGCTGGGACAGGGGTCCAGGGTGAGAGGGGGTGAAGCAGGCTGGGACAGGGGTCCAGGGTGAGAGGGGGTGAAGCAGGCTGGGACAGGGGTCCAGGGTGAGAGGGGGTGAAACAGGCTGGGACAGGGGTCCAGGGTGAGAGGGGGTGAAGCAGGCTGGGACAGGGGTCCAGGGTGAGAGGGGGTGAAACAGGCTGGGACAGGGGTCCAGGGTGAGAGGGGGTGAAGCAGGCTGGGACAGGGGTCCAGTGTGAGAGAGGGTGAACATTATAAACTCATACCATCATTGGGTTTTACTATAGCTGCCTGCCTGCCTGTCATGTCTGTGTTCTGCTCCTGGGTTCTCGTGTACCAGACGTAACACTCTCGTTCACCGCAGTGCTGCTACTACATGCACAGGCAGACCTGGCGGGCTGTGCTTCCAATTTGAAAAAGAGGTATGTAGAAAACGTATACTAAAGCAATTGTATTTCATAACAGTCCAAATCCCTGTCGCAAATATTGCTGCCGGGGTCCAGAAGGCATTATAAACACTGTCTCCTAAAGGAGGAGATCTGTTCTAATGAGCTGGATTTAGACATACTGAGGAATGTCCCATCGGCATAGGTTTAGTCTAATCTGCAGTGCGATTATGGAATTATACACATAATAACAGGGGATTATGAAGCACAGTTGACTGCTTTCCATCGAGGTTTCCTCACGTGAACATGTTGCCTTCTGTCCAACAAGCAAAATATCCAACAGAAAATACTCTACAGTAGTACCTCTACAATGCTAGGGAGGGTGAATACCTACAGGTAGCAAACACATCTTATTGTAACTGAGAGATTTGCTGGAAGAAATAATCGATGGTGTCCTGGTTCGATGCCCACTCCTCCCGGGCAGCGTGTCTAAGTGTCCTTGAGCAAGACACTTACCCCGATGTGCAGGTTGGCACCTTGCATGGTCGCCTCTGCGGACGGACAGACAGACAGACAGACATACAGACCTCTAGAAGCATCTCTCTGTTGAACTCTCTACCTTTATCCCTCTCATCCCCTTTTAATTTATCATCCACCTTCATTCAATACCGCCCTAATTTCTTCCAATCTCTCGGTTTCCCCTCCAGGCCGCCGCTAACTAGATCACCGCACCCTCCTTCTCTCTCGTTCCATCCCCTCCATCTTCTCGCGCGTATTGATATTTTGGCCGTGTAACTGAGGCAGTGATCAATATAAGGTGAACGAGGATTCGGCCGTGACTGATGGACGCGGGAGGAGGGAGGAGAGCTAGCCGCAGGCAGCGGCACGTAGCTTACGGTTTGGCCGCGTGTGGCCGAACTTTATAACGAGCAGAAAACTCTGGTGGTCGTTGGAAATCAAATCACATTCCTGAAGGTCAAGGTCAACTTTATTTATATAGCACATTTAAAACCAACCGAAGTTGCACCAAAGTGCTTTACAATATAAAAACAGAGAAATACTAAAAAATACAATATAAAAACTGAGAAATACAAAGAAAATACAAAATACAGTATACACAAAATCAGAAGCTGCAATACATTAAAATAATCACGACACGACCGGGGATGTATGGCTTACTAAGCCTCAAAAAGCCAAAGAAAATAGGTGAGTCTTTAGCTGAGCCTTACAATTCTCTAGGGTCTGAGCAGACATAATTTGCAGTGGAAGACTGTTCCACAATTTAGGGGCAGCCACTGCAAAAGCTCTGTCACCTTTTGTTTTTAGCCTAGACCTTGGAGAAGTCTAAAAGTAGTTTGTTTGATACTGAACACACAGTAACGTGTCTGGCTGTGCGACGTCAATAACCGCAACAGGATAGCTTAGTTTAGCAAGTAGCTAATCAGACGTTGTCACTTTTGGGATTTAGTACATACCCATATTATTATCACAATATATAGTTGGGCCTATATGCTCATACGATGCCTGGTCATACTCTGGCTCTATATTCATTCAATGTACAACAGATACATTCACAGCCAACATCGTTACTAGAGAACGTTACTAGACAAGTTGTGCCAGAGGGCAGGTGGACAGGAAGTAAAGTGAGTGACGTGGCTCAAGGTAATCAAATTAAACCTGTTGCATCAGGTAAAAACAAGGAGCGCCACTTAGTGACCAAACATGCCACTGCAACTAAATAATAACACACAAATGTAATAGGCACATGTGTGATAAGAACACAGTCCAATATCCATAATTACACTCTGGTTGCAAAGCTATGGGCTGATTTGGCTTCAGAGGACTCATTGGTGGTATAGTATATCCAATTTATCCATACGTGGCTGAGTTGCACACACACACACACACACACACACACGCACACGCACACACACACACACACACACACACACACACACACACACACACACGCACACACACACACACACACACACGTTGCATGTAGAGCAGGTTGCTTACCTTGGCTGAGCGACCTCCCACCAGGACCCCATGCTTTGAAGTAATCATCCTGAGAGGAAACACAACAGAAGACAAAGGGTTAAAAAAATATATAATTAAAAAAAGAAAATCACGGCTGATGGGTAATGTTTGTATCTTCTGTGTGTGTGTGTGTGTGTGTGTGTGTGTGTGTGTGTGTGTGTGTGTGTGTGTGTGTGTGTGTGCGTGTGTGTGCGTATGTGTGCATGTGTGTCCGTGCATGCACATGTGTGTATGATTGCCTATTTGTTTGCATCCAGGTATGTAGCAGGGGTGACTGAAAGTGGCTGAAATTCTAATTATACTGTAATTCTTACTAGTCAAACCACTGGCTAGTATGATTTAGTACCATAGTGTATTCATACTTGTACCACTGTATATAATAATAATACTGTACATACATTAGCTTAGCATATTTACTCCTTTCACTGCCACGTGACAAAGGGTTAACCATTTCACTACTACACTACAGAAGGTTAACCCTTTACTATCACACTACAGAAGGTTAACCGTTTAACCGTCTGTAGTGTGACAGTAAAGGGTTAACCTTCTGTAGTGTGGTAGTGAAAGGGTTATACTGCTGCTTTACACTCTGGTTGGATGCATGGTGGATTTGAATAAGCACTCGGTGCTCCATTACGTTGAGCTGTTACTATGCTCAGGGATCGATTGCTCGTGCCTGTATTGTGCAAGACGTTATACTATCAGCCTTGACGTTATAAAAGGTACCCAACCCTTCACTTGAGTATTATAACGTACAACTACATAATACAACAGTAACAGAGGAGCGGTTGTGTGTTCTATGTGTTCTGGGAGTGGTGGAAGATGAATATCATTTTGTTTTATATTGCCCTTTGTACACCGCTTTGAGGAGGGCTTTATTTGAGACAATTCTAATTGAAAATCAAATTGTTTTGGCAGTCTGAGAGTTGTATGTTGAGTTTTTTTTTTGTGGAGGACATCTTCAGTTTTGCAGGATTTTTGGAGAAAGCATGGCACTTGAGACAAAACACACTGTATCCTATATAATCGTATATGAATTCCTCTTGTTTCTTTGTTTACATACATTGCTTACAGCTTGTGTTATATTACGTTTTATTGTATTTAAAAAAAAAAATTGCCATCTTGGTCTAGGCCCATATGTCATAATTTATTAGTAATTAGTATTAGTAATTTGTCAAGTATTATATACTTATTGTTATGTGTCTTGTAAGCCCATATGGGCTATGTAAGACACAACAATTAAAAACATCAATCAATCAATGTACTTGTGCAATGGAAATTAATCTAATCCAATCTAATCTAATCGAAATGTAATCTAATTTAATCGAATCTAAAATAATCTAATACAGTCTCTGGGATCTGTAAAATATAGATTCAATTTGTCCTGTGCACACGGGAGACTGCTGCCACTCTCACTCTTCGTTCCCCCCCCCCCCCCCCCCCCCCGAAGCCACTACCTCTCCTCTCTCCGTCAAAACCAAGCCAATCTACCTTTTATCTATCTAGTCTTTTACTGTTTTTACCGTGAGAGGCTTTCAGGCGTTTTTACTCTGAGATCCATTTCAGGCTTTCAGGCGTTTCCTGATTAAAGTGTGACACTTTTAAGCATCTACCACGCTGAAGGATACACCCGCGGCACGCAGCTGTCAAGCAACACGTACCGGAAGATATACCAGCGTTGGGATTTTCAGAGATTTACTGGAAGATGCGGCCACTGAGCTGCTGTCACGTGTATCAGGCTCAGTTTCTTCTGGAAGTGGATGTAATGTAAAGCTGTGGTTAGAAGGTAACTTAATATTGTGGTTTGTGATACACAATTGTGGTTATATTATGGTGTACCATTATTACTGAAAAAATGTAATGATTGTGAAATGATTGTTTAATGAGACTATGAGCTGTATGTGTATGTCACCGAATTTCCCCAAGAGGGATTAATAAATCCTTATCCTTAAATGAGTGACAATAAAATAATCTGAATCTGAATCTAATCAATTACTCACGCCCCTCCCCACTTTGTACGACATGCACCTGGCCCGCGGCCAGCCCTCCGCCCACTCGGTTCAACGGGAGTTAGGATCGACGCAGGACCAGACGGGACGACGGCGATCTGTTCACTTGATTATCTCCCCACTGATCCGCCCCACCGAGAGGCAGCCACACACAGAGCACCAGCCTCCCACTCTGTAAACGGGCCGGTCTCCGCTAACAAACCCACAATCTCTGTTCTAGGGCTGACCCCTATTAGTCGAATAGTCGACTAATCGATCGAAAGGAGCCGTAGTCAACTGCCACCCTCTTAGTCGAATGCAAAAAAAAGAGAAATATATATTATACATGTTTTTTTTTATTAAAGTAATTTATTTTATCATTCTTTCCAAAAAGAAAAAGAGGCCTAGAAGCGTGGCTAACGCTAATGGCACGCATACCAGAGGCTAACTGCCTAAGAAAACAGGCACAGAGCCACTGAAAGAGGATTTCACCCGTCTAATGAACACACTAGACTAGACAAATATCAAGATGTATCCATCAGTGGACCAATTGCATGCTTTTGCAGAGGACAAGAAGCCTTCAGTCGACTCCTTCAGACATTAAGCACCCCCACAGCCCAAATGGAATAATACACTTTTTTTTTATAATAATAATAATTATACTTAATTCTTAAAAAAAAAATGCATAGTCGACTAATAGTTGACTATCGGCTAATTTCGGCCAATCAAAGTTGACTATCCAAATCCTTAGTCGGGGACAGCCCTACTCTGTTCACAACATGTCATCTGGGAACGAGTGTTTTTACATTCATATTTAGTCTGACGCTTTTATCCAAAGCGACTCACGAGTTCTGTACAACGAGTCAGCAGGACGGGTATGACTCTGACAGCCAAGCGTCAGTACGAATATGCTAGGGTGACCATATTTTGATTTCCAAAAAAGAGGACATGCTGGCCCCAGCCTCGAGATACTTAATGATACTTTGCACAATCGAAGCGGGCATGGCCACCTTCATTTCACTATGTCTTGTGTATGTATGTGATAATTAAACCTCTTGAATCTTGAATCTCTACTCAAAGTTTACTCAAAGATGACTTTATTGTTTTAACATATGCTTGGAAACATGCACCCAGAAAAGCGGCAATTTTTTTTTTATACTTGAACTTGAGGACTGCATACTTTTTTTGCAAAGCTTATCTTTATACATTATGCTTATAGCATATAGGTCTGAACTTGAGTTGAACGTGAACTTGTGTACTCACATTTTTCTGCAGTGGTTGCAATATCCCACATTTAACCACATACCATGCGCCCAGAAAAGTGGCAATTTTTTTTACTTGAACTTGAGGACTGCATACTTTTTTGCAAAGCTTATCTTTATACTTTATGCTTATAGCACATGCATACGCCTGGTCTCTTTTGAAAGATAACATTCTGAAGTTTCGTACACAATAAAGAAAAATCACTTTTAGTGCTAATGAGTAACATAGGGCTGAACATGAGTTGAACTTGTGTACTCACGTTTTTGTGTAGTATAGTTGCAATATTCCAAAATAATATATATATTTTTTGTATAAGCTGGAAAACAACGCAAATCCATAGCCTGAAGGGACATAGGCCTGAAGGGACATTAACGTGTGTTGTCGGGCCTTACAAATACATTTGATTTTGATTTGATTATCAATAAGGTAGGATATCTGGAACACACAAACACGCTATTTTTTAAATCACATGCCATGAAACTCTGGGACCAGGCTGAATTTAAGACTGCACAAATCATGTTTTTTTTTTCTTTTTTTTTAACTTTATTTTTTAGTGTTTATCGCTTTTCTGGTCAAGCATGACCGACAGATACAGGGTGAAACGGGATATAGAGCAGGGGAAGACATTCGGCAAATGACAGCGGGTCCGGGAATCGAACTCGGAGTCAACCAGATCCGTGACACAGCACGGTTTTCCCCGACGCAGAAATAGCGCAGAGATATGCGGTGAGCTACTGGAGCCCCCCACAAATCATGTTTAAAGCACGAAACAATTAACTCCCGGGTAACAACCAAAAATTATGTTATAGAGAGGGGGGTTACAAGTTAGAGGAGAGTCTAACTTCAAGAAACAGGCTGTTCATTCAACAATGTATGTATATTTCAGTTTGTGGAGTGAATATGAGTTGCATAAGATAATAGAGTGTGAAGGTATACTGAATACTGTCTATCTGTATGTCATGTATTTCATATGTTATGATGAATTGAAAATGGGGGACCCTGATGTAAACAAGATGAAAATATTTCTCTGGTCTGCATCCCCTTAACAATTGTGTGTATTGAGTCGTACTGTATTGTACCCATTCTGCAATCTGTTAATAAAGTTTTCAATCAATCAATCAAGCAATCAATCAAGGGGGTAGGAATACATACGTTTACACTTCATTCTATACTCCTGCTTGTTTGTTTTTTAATCTGTTTATTACTTGTTTTTTATTAATATTTATTTAAAATGTATGTTCGAAATAAATAAACACATTCAAGATATTGTGTGAGCAAAAGTATAGTTAATTTACTCCCTCGAGTCTGGCCCCGTGCGGATCTCGCAGCTGTGCCCGCACAGTGCAATACTCCAATTCAGCCATTGGCAATTCAGCCATTGGGTGGGTGGCGCTGCTGAGCGGCCCTCACAGCGCGGCCGTCAGCGTGCAGCCCTGAGAGCGCCACTGGCTCTGCGGCTCTGCAGCTGCATGCTTCTCCGGGAGTCCGGGGTGATAATCTGGCGCGCCATGTAAAAAGTCGCACACCTGACATATCGGCATGTAACTCGAGAACCGAGGCACGGATTTTGGCGATTCAGATGGCTTTCGAACGGCAACGAATATCGCTTTAATTCGGTAATTTTTATGTTAGGCGAAAAATGCAGTCCCGAGCCTTCAGATACTCGCACAGGGCTGTGAAACTGAAACTGAAACTGAAAAACAATGAAACCCGGACATTTCCATGAATTTATAAACCCCCCCCGGACGCCCCGGTCAGGGCGTGAAATGTCCGGGCAAAAGAGGACGTTTGGTCACCCTAGAATATGCGTGAAACAGCTTCCATCCGAGCTCCTGGGGGCTCGTCGAAGAGACGTTTCACTAGTGAGGGCGGCTGGAACCTGGCTAATGTCCTGACCTGACTAAAACACACCTCTTGAAACAATATCTGAATAATAATAATAATAATAATAATAATAATAATAATAATAATAATAATAATAATAATAATAAGCTTCTCACTGTCTTTTTACTATTAGCCTATGTACCTTACTACTATGCTACTATACTTATACTACTACCTATCATGCTAATATGTCTATACTACTATGCTACTATACTTATACTACTACCTATCATGCTAATATGTCTATACTACTGTAATTATACTACTACATATTATGCTAATATGTATATACTACTATACTTGTACTACTACCTATCATGTGGATATGTCTATATGACTATACTACTATAATTATACTACTACCTATCATGCTAATATGTATATACTACTATAATTATACTACTACTTATCATGCTAATATGTATATACTACTATACTTGTACTACTACCTATCATGCTAATATGTCTATACTACTATGCTACTATAATTGTACTACTACCTATCATGCTAATATGTCTATACTACTATGATACTATACTTATACTACTACCTATTATGCTAATATGTCTATACTGCTACTGTATGTTACTATAATTATACTACTACTTATCATGCTAATATGTCTATACTACTATGTTACTATACTTATTAGGGGTGTAAAGGTACAAATATCCGTACCGAACCGTTTCAGTACTGGACCTAAGGTTCAGTACGGCTGCGTACCGAACGAATACAGCGGTGTGTTAACCACTAACAACCGCCCACCGGGGGCTGTTTTTTTCACAATCTAATATTATAATTTTAATAAAATTAAAAAATGTATTTAACAAATCGATTATTAATTTCAATATAGAATATTCGTTGACAGCCCTACAAGTACAATTAGTTACTGCACACTACATCACCCCTGAGTGGAACATGGAAAGCCAAACTTTCACCCACTGTACTGAAAACCCGTACCGAGCCGTGACTTCAAAACCGAGGTAGGCCTACGTACCGAACCGTCGTGTTTGTGTACCGTTACACCCCTAATACTTATACTACTACTTATCATGCTAATATGTCTATACTACTATGCTACTATACTTATAATACTACATATCATGCTAATATGTATACACTACTACTGTATGTTACTATACTTATACTACCCATCATGCTAATATGTCTATACTACTATGTATCATGCTAATATGTATATACTACTATGTTACTATACTTATACTACTATGTATCATGCTAATATATATATATATATATACTACTATGTTACTATACGTATACTACTACGTAGCATGTGAATATATCTACAATAATACTGTATGCTACTATACTTATACTACTACCTATCATGCTAATTATGTCTATACTACTATGCTACTATACGTATGCTACTACATATCATGCTAATATGTCTACACTAATACTGTATGCTACTATACTTATACTACTTCGTATCATGCTAATATGGCTACACTAATACTGTATGATACTATACTTATACTACTACTCATCATGCTAATATGTCTATACTACTATACTTATACTACTACTTATCTTGCTAATATGTCTATACTACTATGTTACTATACTTATACTACTACTTATCATGCTAATATGTCTATCATACTATGTTACTATACTTATACTAATACGTATCATGCTAATATGTCTACACTAATACTGTATGATACTATACTTATACTACTACTCATCATGCTAATATGTCTATACTACTATACTTATACTACTACGTATCATGCTAATATGTCTATACTACTATGTTACTATACTTATACTACTACTTATCATGCTAATATATCTATACTACTATGTTACTATACTTATACTACTACTTATCATGATAATATGTCTACACTACTACTGTATGTTACTATAAATATACTACTACATATCATGCTAATATGTCTACACTAATACGCTATGCTACTATACTTATACTACTACGTATCATGCTAATATGTCTATACTACTATGTTACTATAATTATACTACTACGTATCATGCTAATATGTCTATACTACTATGTTACCATACTTATACTACTACTTATCAGAACTGTGAATTTTCTTATCTATTCAGATTTATGACCACAGTGCTCCGTCGAAAGGACGAGTAGCAAGATCTCTCCGTGGGAGGAATAGCAAGCCGTCTTATCAGCTACACACAAAGGACTATGTCGGCCACTGAAGGCGAGGATATTTATGAAAGACGAGGAATACAGAGGTTTTCCTTGTTATTTTGAGTTTTAACAAGAGGGAAGACGACAGTGGTTTGGTCGTGTGAGTAATAGAGCAACGGGCCACTCCAGAGAACTGCCCCGTGTAGGGGAGAGAAACGGACATCTCCAGGGCGACGGAAACTGCCCCGTTTAGGAGCGACGGACAGCTCTGTTGTATGATATTTCATAAAGACCCCGGTTGTGAAGTGACCCACCATCACCACCACCATCACCACCACCACCATCACCACCACCACCACCACCACCATCACCACCATCATCACCACCACCACCATAATCATCACCACCACCACCACCAGCTAAGTACCTAGCTTAGCTTCAGTTTAGCCTAACCTGAAAAGACAGGAAATAAGGGAAGATGCCGGGACTCGGCTCTCCCACAGAATGTACTAACTGCTTGAAGATGAGTATGAGGATTGTAGAGCTGGAGGCTCGGGTTTCTACCCTGCACCAAATCCAACAGGATGAGCGACTCATTGACTCTATTTTTGAAGCTACTACAAATATAGCCAACGATACCATGATTGGGACCTGGCCTATGCTAGTAGCTACAGAACAGCACCACCCAAAAGACGGTCATTGGCACAACCAAGGAGCTAAACCAAAGCAGTGGACCACCGCCAAGGATACAAGGAGAAATAAACGAACCAGGACCTCACCCCCGGTACCGCCAGGAAATAGTTTCAACCTACTCTCGGAAACACGCATACCAACACCCAAAGCAAAGAGACTTAGAAGCGTGGCTAACAACGCTAACGAAGCAAACAGCGAGCGTAACGGAGCTCACGCTAACGGCGCTAATAGCAGGAATACCGGAGCTCACGCTAACACTAGCGAAGCAAACAGCTGGCATGCCGGAGCTCACGCTAATGCTGGCAAAGCTAACAGCCGGCACATCTGAGCACACGCTAACGATGAGACGCCGAGGAAAATAGAGCCACGAGAGCGTTGCAGTAGCCGACGCCGAAGGTACGAGACTAACATTAACATGATGGCTACTGAGAAGGCTAGTGGTACAGCTAGCGAGGCTATTTCACCAAGGCCACAAGACTGTGGTGAGAACCGGCAGACTCGGCCAAATCCAAAAACAAACAAAGCCCCAGAACTGTTGGAAAGAAAAATACTAACTTCACACAGAAAACAGACTGCATATTGATTGGAGATTCCACAACAAGGTACGTGGAAATGGCAAACACAGAAAATCGATGTCTAGAGAACACATCTGTGAAGGAGCTGACCAAAATACTTCCAACACTCATCGGGCCAGACATAACAAAAAATGTCATTAACTCTGGATCGTTTGACATCCTGCAAAGGAAAACGGGCACAGAGACATTGAAAGATGATTTCACTTGTTTAATGAACACACTAGACAAATATCAGGATGTATCCATCAGTGGACCAATTGCATGCTATCGCAGAGGACAAGAAGCCTTTAGTCGACTCCTAAATTTTAATTCATGGTTAGAATCTGCCTGTCTTACACACGGACTGAATTTCATTGACAATTTTAATGTGTTCTGGAATAATCCTGAACGCTTTCAGAGGAATGGATTCTTCCCAAACCGCCTTGGTTCGAGGCTTCTAGCAGCAAACCTACGTCATGCCTTAGTGACTTCCAAGGGCATCAAACTCATGATACAAGCACGAGCACAAGGCGTCCTGTCCCCAGACAAGGCCATCATGGCCACCAGCAACCCGCTTGATCAAATGTCCCTGAGAGAGCCAATCAAATCAGCTCATCATGCACTAGAGGAGATGGACAGTCTGCTAGCACCAAAAAGGGTATTAAATGAATAGTACAAACACCATGCCATCTTTCAAAACATACCGGTAATCTTAACCAGCCAATGGCATGGTAAAAGCTATAACAGATATATACCATCAATGCGTTCACCTGCTATTAACCTCAAAGCCATCAATGTCAAGCCAAAGCAGACCTCCTCTAAAGAAGTCCAACTAATAAAATTAGCCCTCCTAAATGTCAGATCACTGAATAATAAAACATTTTTAGTAAATGATCTGATTAAAGAAAATAACTTAGATTGCATTTGCCTAGTAGAGACATGGCTAAATAATGACACAGCTACATCAATAATGATAGAGGCTTCTCCACCAGACTATAATTTTTATCAAATACCCAGAAAAAATAGAAGGGGTGGCGGAGTTGCAGCAATTTTCTCCTCAAAACTCTTGTTTAGAATCACGGAACTAGGCGAGTTCGATGTAATATCTTGCCATTGAGCTCAAAACCGAATCAACCATTATTGTCACAATATAGCGACCGCCCAGACACTCACCAATATTTATACAGGAGCTCTCTGAACTGATATCATTATGTGTTACCGGATATGATAAGGTGATCCTAAATGGAGACTTGAACATCCATTTTAATAAGAAAACAGACTCCAAAACTATAGAGCTAGAAAATCTACTGGATAGCTTTGACCTAACACAACATATAACAAATGCAACTCACAAGCTTGGAAATACATTAGACTTAGTTATAACAACAACTGGGCTAAGCATAACAAATGTCGCAATAACTGAATTACCTGTCTCCGACCATCACTGTATATTTTTTGATACTCAAATAACCCTTACTAAAACAAAAAAATAAATCATAGTTAAAAAGAGGCTCCTAAACGACAAGGCTGAATCAAAGTTCATTAATCTTATCAGATTACATGAACCACACAATCATGACAGCTCTCTAAATGAAATGGTAGAAAATCTCAATGATGCACTGTCATCTGTATTAGATTCTGTCTCCCCACTAAAAATGAAAAAGAAAAAAACCAGAGCCTCGCCCTGGCTGAACTATAAAGCTGTCAACAAAGAAAAAAGGAAATGTCGTGCAGCAGAGCGAAAATGGAGAAAAACAAAAACCACCATATGCTGTGATATATACAAATATGCTTTAACTGCTTATAATAAAACCATCCGCTTAGCAAGGAAAGACTACTTCTCTAAAATCATTACAGAAAATGCTGGAAACTCCAGAATCCTTTTTTCCACTATTAATCTACTACTCAACACTGCCCCTACACCTCCTCAGTCATCAACGGTTAAGTGTGAATAACTTGCACTATTCTTTAACAACAAAATAACCTTGATCAGGGCCAGCATTACTCATGATGGAAATAAAGCTGATTGCAGCAAACTGTGCAATGTAACCATGAGAAGTTTCACATGCATCACATTAGATGTACTCTGCAAAACTGTCTCAGAATGTAACTCCTCCACCTCAGACATTTACCCTATACCTACAGCTTTCTTCAAACGGGTGTTTAATAGTGTTTCAAGTCCTGTGCTAAATATCATAAACACTTCCCTTAGAACTGGTATTTTCCCAGATGCCTTTAAAACAGCAGTTGTAAAGCCATTACTAAAAAAAACCTAACTTGGATAGTAATGAAATGGCAAATTATCATCCAATATCCAACCTACCATTCATTAGCAAAGTACTTGAAAAGATAGTTTCAGTTCAAATAAATTCCTTTCTTGAAGAAAACAACATCTTAGAAGAATTTCAGTCGGGATTCAGAAAATATCATAGCACTGAAACTGCCCTCACCAAAATAATCAGTGACCTCAGGCTAAACTCTGACAAGAATAAGATCTCCATCCTTATCCTGCTAGATCTCAGTGCAGCATTTGATACAATCGATCACGATATTCTAATCGATCGTCTTGAAAACCTTGTTGGTTTCTCAGAACATGTGCTAAGCTGGTTCAAAACATACATCAGAGGGAGGAAATTCTATGTTAAACGAGGTGATCACATGTCTGATATATACGACAACAACTATGGAGTTGCACAAGGGAGTTGCTTAGGTCCTTTACTCTTCTCCCTTTACATGTTACCGCTGGGTGATATCATCAGAGAACATAATGTAGATTTCCATAGCTATGCGGATGATACACAACTGTACATATCTGCTGAACCAAATTATACAGCGATTAGCTCCATTACAGACTGCTTACTGGCAATAAATAAATGGATGAGTAAGAACTTCCTGAAACTAAATGAGAACAAAACTGAAATTCTAATTATCGGCCCCAAAACTAAAAAAGAAACGTTAATAAAGAACCTAGGAGGACTAACCCCTTGGATCAAATCTGAGGTCACTAGTCTCAGGGTTATCATAGATTCAGAACTGAACTTCAATTCTCATATTAGCAAAGTAACGAAAACATCGTTCTTCCATCTCAGAAATATAGCAAAATTACGACTATTTATTAATCAGAACGATGCTGAGAAGCTAATTAATGCATTCATATCTAGCCGGTTAGACTACTGTAATGCACTTTTCACAGGTCTCCCTAAGAAAACTGTAGTAGAATTCCAGCCAAACTGGTGTTCATTGTACTGTATATCATGAAGCACAGAATGGCGAAAACACAGAGGTACAATACATACACTTTTCTCCCCCCCCCCCCCTCCTAAAGTACAAGAAACGAGACACCTCTGACTTGGTAATGCGGCTGTTGGTTCGGGCTTCCTCAAATCTCTGTGGAGGGGGGTTGAAACAAGCAGACGCTTATTGAGTAGGAGACAGTGTCTCGTTTGATCCTTCCTGGGAAAGTCAATAACATGGGTGATTTTACAACCCAGGGCCCTAGGCCATCTGTTCCAACAATGAAACTGCCATTTGAGATGCCAGTTTGTCTCTGCTGAAAACAAAAGAGCAGATAACCATCACAGATCAAAAGAAAAGACCATTTGAAACCACATCGTGACACAATTCGATGTAAAACGTCACGATAAGGAGTTAGCCAATAAGAGTTGAGAGTACGTGTCCTCCAATAGGAACACTCGAGGAGAGGTTGGAAAACGCCCGCTTGCCGTAACATTAGAGGCGGAGCCTAAATTTGATATTAGCAGACTTCGTGCTAGTAGAGGAAAAACAACAGACCCGAACAGAGACCCAGGAAGCGACAAAGAACACACACCCTTTTTCTCCACAACAGACTGCAGCAGAGAGACGGCCGCGAAAACCTACCATCTGAAGAAGCCGAGACGAGACATAGATATTGAATATTTAGCCTAAAGTCTGGTGAACCTCGGCATAGTGAGGTCTTCCATCAGGTTTTATTGCAAATTGTTCTTTCAAATCTTTGATTTGTATGGATTGAAATCCTTTTTATTAAACACGGATTCCTTTTCAAACTGCTCAGAACTCGATTTCTTCAACCGCCGCGCCGTGTTCTCTGAAGGTGTACGGGCAGAAAACCATCACATACATGGTTATCTGCATTTGTAGCTAAGTAGTACTTCAAAGAGCTTTTTAAGGTTTAAACACAGCGCAGAGTACGAAGGTTAAGCTAGGAAGTTACTACAATTTTGGTGCTGTGACCCTTGAATAGAAACGTCCGTTTTGAACGAGAACAAAGGAGAATTTTTTTCTCCTCTTTCTTCACCTCGAACGACAACAACAACTGATCAATCGATCCGTCTTCAAGTGACTGGAAGTCGCTAAAGGTGAGTGTTATGGAGTGTACGGGTGTTCAATTCGAACCAACGGAGGGGGTTGCTAAAAGTATGACTGTAATTAAGTATTAAATGGAATGTTCTGACCAAGGGGTAGCGGCTCAAGGCTGTGTGTGATTATGGGTCCTGTGAGCAGGGTTTTTGACCACACTAGTGCTGTCGTATTCCTTACAGTAAGAGAGTTAGGCACGGATATGCGTAGTATTTTCTACAGTAGAAATTTTAGCATAAGTGAACGAGACGCTGCCCGTGGTCGGAACATTAAGAATAGGTATGGAAGTATTTAGGAACAATGTCTAGGTTTGTGCTCAGGGTTAAGCAAGGGGAACGTGTGCATAGTACGCCTTATAGTATTGGCTTAAGCACACAGTGCGTAGTATTTTCTACAGTAGAAATGAAGCATGAATGGGGTCTAGTTTTTACCCTGGGCACCGCCGGACGTGTTAAATTTAAACAACGATAGGCTGTAGCATTAGAGTGGTACGTGAGGTAGGCTCGTATGTTGCAGGCTGTGCTGTAACATGGGACTCGTATATACGAGTCCCGTGTTACAACAATAGGCTGTAGCATTGGAATGGTACTTAAAGTAGGCTCGGATGTTGCAAGCTATGGTTAAACAATTGTGTATGATGTTTGTGTATGAGTGAAAGCGTTATGGTTAGGTTTAACATGTGTGAAGTATATAGATTAAATCTGTAAAGTGGCACTTATAGTATGACTGAGAACGGTTTTTAATATTGAATCGGGTACACACGCGACGTCCAAAGTGCACACACGCAACGGTAAATGCGCCACCCAGCTTCATGGAGGGGGGCGCGTGCATGCTTGTGTGGACAGAGCGCGTTCTCGTTGGAACTCGTGCGTGTCGTAGCGCGCAACATGCTACAAACGATAGCTCGTTAGCCTCTGAGGCACCGGAGCAAACGGAGGGAAAAGTAGACGTAATTCAAATGTATAAGGTCGATCGTTAGTGTCTTGAGATTACGGCGATGTGTAGGGCACTTAAAATTTTTCATATTCGTGGCGGATAAAATAGTTATGTAATGTTTAAGGTGATCGGGATTATGTTTGGATTCTGCTCACAGAACGTTTTCATTGTACACTCTCTCTCCCCCTCTTCTTCCCTCTCACCTCCCTCCCTCTCTTTCTCTCTCTCTCTTTCTTTCTATCTCTCTCTCTCTTTCTCCCATTTTCTTTCTCCCCCCCCCCCCTTCCCCCCCTCCCTTTCCCCCTCCTCTTCCTCTTCCTCCCTCCTCTTCCTTCTCTAGCCCCTCCTCTACTATGCCCCTCCTCTTCCTCCTCTAGCCCCTCCTCTACTATGCCCCTCCTCTTCCTCCTCTAGCCCCTCCTCTACTATGCCCCTCCTCTTCCTCCTCTAGCCCCTCCTATGCCCCTCCTCTTCCTCCTCTAGCCCCTCCTCTACTATGCCCCTCCTCTTCCTCCTCTAGCCCTTCCTCTTCCTCCTTTCTCTCCTCTCTATAGCCCCTCCCCTTCTCTCCTCCTTCCCTTCCTCCTCCTCTCTTTGGCCCCTCCTTTTCCTCTTCTCTCTACCCCCCTCCCCTTCATCTCCTCCTCTCTCCTCTCCTCTCTTCCTCCTCCTCTCTCCTCTCTCCTTTCCTTCCTCTCCTCCCCTTCCTCTCTCTCCTTTCCTTCTCTCCTCTCCTTCTACCCCCCCTCCCCATCATCTCCTCTCTTCCTCCTCCTCTCTCCTCTCTCCTTTCCTTCCTTTCCTCCTCTTTCCTCTCTCCTCTCCTTCCTCTCCTCCTCTCTCCTCTCCTTCCTCCCCCCTCCCCTTCATTTCCTCCTCTCTCCTCTCCTCTCTTCCTCCTCCTCTCTCCTCTCTCCTTTCCTTCCTTTCCTCCTCTTTCCTCTCTCCTTTCCTTCCTTTCCTCCTCTCTCCTCTCCTTCCTCCCCCCTCCCCTTCGTCTCTTCCTCTCTCCTCTCCTTTCTCCTCTCCTCTCTCCTCTCCTTCCTCTCCTCTCTCCTCGTCTTCCTCTCTCACTCCCTCTTTTCTCTTTTTCTAGCTATCTTGCTGTTCGATCTCTCTTCCTTCTTCTCCATAGGAGACATGGGGGCGGTGTAGGGTATGATGAATGTGTTTTATGGTGTGGAGCAGGTCTGTTCGGGACTGCGAGACCCCCCCCCCCCCCCCCCCCCACTTCCCTGCTGTTCCTTTGAACCACCACCCCCCCCCCCCCCCCACTTCCCTGCTGTTCCTTTGAGCCACCCCCACACCCCCCCCCCCCCCCCACTTCCCTGCTGTTCCTTTGAACCACCACCCCCCCCCCCCCCACTTCCCTGCTGTTCCTTTGAGCCACCCCCACACCCCCCCCCCCCCCCCACTTCCCTGCTGTTCCTTTGAACCCCCCCCCCCCCCCCCCCCACTTCCCTGCTGTTCCTTTGACCCCCCCCCCCCCCCCCCCCCCGCTCCATCCTGTGCCCCACTTGCTGTGCCTCTCTCCACCCTCCCCCCTCTTCCGTCCGTCTGTAGACCGGCATGGAGTTACATGTGTTCCCTCTGGCCTGGTTCTCCCTTGGCCGGTGGGCGGCTACGTTGCGGCCTTTTCTACATGTCCTGGTGTTGTGTTTAGGTTGGGGTCTTCATGTCAGTAGACTGAGGGTATGTTCGGTTATAAAGTTGTGTTGTTGTTTGTGGGGATTGCAGGACATATTAGGATACGCGCCGGTGACGGAGGGAGGAAGAGGAGGACGGAACAGACAAACATGGTTCCTGGTTTGGGAGACAGTAGTAGACGGGTGCTTCGGGGGGGTGCCGTGGCAATGGTTTGGTTATGTGTGTTGATCGGTACTATAATGTATGATCCATACCTGCGACCTGAACAGCCAGAGGTGGTGGTAGTGGGTAGGAGGTCGCAGCCAGACCATCACGGTAATCTGTTTTTGGGGATGGCGAGGACTGTGGCTAAGGTAGCCAATAGGTCGGATTGTTATGTGTGTGGCTTAGCCCCGCTAGCAGGCGACGCAGGTCTTCCCTTGATTGCACACCCCTTAACGAAGTGTCATGCCAATGTGTTGAGGGACGAGCCTCTGCTCGGCCTATGCGACGGGGTGGGTCATGATAAGATGTTGAGGTATTTGGGCCGGGAACAGGGGTCGAATAAGGCAGTGGGTTATGGGGGTCTTAAGGACACTAGCCCCATTCCAGTGGCGTTTAGGGCGGCTGGGTTTGAGATGTGCGTAGAGGGGAAGTCAGGTGGTAAGGACGTGGGATATTTGGACGGTTGCAAGGGTGAGAGTGGAATATGGGGTAAGAATTCGGAGGCGCCGGCCCCTAGGGGGGCGTTTTGGATTTGTGGTAAGTATGCTTACGCAGCGTTGCCTATTAAGTGGAGGGGTAGGTGTGCGTTGGGGTATTTGGTGCCAGCTATGAGGGTGTCAGATGTTTTGCCAACGATTCCCAAGTCAAGGCGCAGGAGGTTTATAGATGCGGACCACTTTTTCAGGGTGGCGTTTCCCTGGTGGGGGACGTATGCAAACATGGGTGAACTAGACCATCTAGCTCGCGTGTTTGAGGATATGACGGCTACGACCGCCAGAGGTATGGCCCTGGAGGCTCAAGAGTTACGGTCCTTAAGGATGATGGAGCTGCAGTCAAGGACGGGTTTGGACTTCCTGTTGGCGAGTTCAGGGGGCACGTGTGCATTGATTGGTCAGGAATGCTGCACATTTATCCCCGAAAATGATATAGGCGGCATACAGGAGGTTATAGAGCATTTGAGGAATATTACTAGGGAGATGCAGCCCACGCAGGAGGACTCGTGGGAGGGCTGGGGCCAAAGTTGGTTAGGTTACATAGGATGGACAATTGTTAAGTATTTGCTGTGTGCTGTGGTGATGTTTGCGGTTATAGTAGTTTGTGTGAATGTTATCAGGGTATGTGTGACGTACGTGTTCAAGACTCTCGGCGCGGCTGGTTCTGCGTCGGGGGACCCACACCGCTCGGTTGCGCCTGCGTATGCAATGATGGTGATGAAGGTTGGCGCGGAGGGTGGCAGGGTGGGTGTGGGCGTTCCGATAAAGCCGTGGTGCCCGGCGTCCGCGCTGGCGACTATTCTCTGATCTGGGTGGTGGACATTCAGGGTTGGGGAGTGGGAGGGCCGGGGCGTGCGTGTGGGTGCGAGGCGGGGGACGTTCCTGGACGACCGTGCGTTGCAATTGACGGGATAGGATTGTGTGTACAATTGTGTTTTTTTTCCCCATAGTAGGTACGTTTGGAGGGCTGTGTGAAATGGGGCGGTGTGCCCGGGGTTCGGTGTTGGGTCTGGTCGGCTATGTGTGGCCGTCCGGCAGGGCACTGGACTCTGGGGATACTGGCCTGGAGCACAGGAGAGGTTGCCGAGATGCTGTCTGCTGTGTGCCTGTGGTGAGGTGGGTTTAGGCCGCTGTGGAGAGGCTGTCAAGGTCTTTTCAGGAAAACAGGGTCGGCACCTCACGGCGTGCGTGGCGCGGCGTCTGTGGCATTCTTTAGATTACCTCTGGGGGACACGTGTCTGGGTGACAGGTGTCCCCTGGGGGGTGTGGTATTGAATAATGAAAAAGAATGTGAAAAAATTAATGCAACTATATTAATCATGATGTTTTTGCTTTGAAAAAGAATGTGAAAAAATTAATGCAACTATATTAATCATGATGTTTTTGCTTTCCGAGGGGTATCAGAATTGGAGCAGAACCAAGCGGAAGTAAAGGAGAGCGGAAAATTCGAAACATAGGAACCCAGTGTGTTGACAGAGATCGAACGAGAAGAAAAACAGGGAGTAGAAACGGGTGGTATCACACACATGTATCAATTACAATTGTCTCATGTTTAAGAGTGTATGAGGAAAGTAAAAAAGATACTCGTACAGTGAATGAAAGGAACCTCTCAGGAATTTGATTAAAAAGACAGAGTAAAGTACAAGTCCGGTTGATAAATTAACAAGAACTGTTGTCATTGTGTGCTCTGATCTACAGCAGTTCGATTGGACACGCGGAACACCACAAATCAGGTAAGAATAGGAATTTCAACTGAACAAGGGACAGAAGAGAATAGGAAGGGCCCACAGTGCCACTATTGGCTGTCCGAGTAGGAGATAGTCACAAAAGCATAGACACCTACACTTAGATAGGGATTACACAAGCTATTGTTCTGCCTGTTGCCATTGTTACGAGATAAAAGAGACAAGAGAAAAATGGGGCGAAAACGAGACAATCTAAACGCATATAAAAAGATAAAAGACAAAACTGACGCAGGTAAGTCGACCGTAATTGGGTGGATGGAAGAAAGTCCAGTACAAATTATTGCAAATGAACACGACACGACAAGAGGTAACAAATATTATTTGAGAAAAGCAAGTTATGTATCAGGAAGATGGAATGATAGATGGAGGGAAGGGAAACGTTGGCCAGTCGATGGTTCTTTTGATTTGGAGTTAATAGCTAAAATAGGAACACTAATTGAGGCATACACCTATCAGGGTAAAGAGGAGGAAAAAGCAAAGAAAAGGTTGCAAGAGACAACCTTTTTAAAAGCTTATAGACGGGAAGGTGAGAAAAGGGAAAATGAAAGGAAGGCCGTTGCAAATGGCAATGATGCAGACAAACCAGTAGAGGGGGTAGTCCAGGTCACCAGAACTCCCCAGGCCCCTGAGACAACACCTGTCACCGCCCAACGTGCGGTGCAGTTAGCCTCACCTAACCCAGCCTCCTATCTTATGGTCCAACAGGAAAGAATTGAGGAAGCTTTAGCACCCCCGCCATATGCCAGTGAGAAGGGGGAGCCGATATATCCCATCCTACCTTTGTTAGAGATGATAAGCCCTTACCAGTTGACAGATGATCTGGGGAACCTAGAGAGGGGACAAGCAAAGACATCTATTCAGCTGACAGCTAGGCAACCAGATAGATCAGACTGGAATAGGTCAGACAGAGGGGGTGTGGACGCCTCATGGCAACCAGATAGGTCAAGGTCAGACAGAGAGGGTGTGGACGCCTCACGGCGACCAGAAAGGCCAGCCCAGACTGGGTCAGGCAGAGAATATGTAACCACCCAACGACCAAGGGATAGGCTAGTGATGTTTGAAGAGCAGACGGAGCGAACAAGAGTGATACAAGCAGCTGAGAGAAAGGGTAATGAAGGCTATGAGGCAATGTTAAGAGAGAAAGAGTGGGAAAGGGTGAAGAAGGCCCATGGTCTGCCTCAGAGAGAGTGTAACCCCCAGAGAGACTACCCGAGAGAGTCTGTCCACCAGCGGGAGCACCCCCAAAGCTCCCCAGCTCATATGCCCCGTACTATATCTCGAGAGCTCGTTCCCCCCCAGCATTATACCTCCCCCCAACCACAGGGCCACAAGGGGGTAGCACCTGACAGTCACCTGATTGATCTCACAATACTACCACAGGTGACTAGGGTTGGAGTAGGTGAGGATCTAGAGTCTCTCGACGTCGTACTTGGGATACAGATGGGACGGATAAAAGATGATCTGACGGAGATAGAGCGGGGGCTCATAGACTTGGACCAAGATCAAACGGTCCTAGCAGGACAAAGACCCGGCCCTGAGGCTATGCAAGAGGGGGGGGAGGAATATCAGATATTCATGAGGACGCAGGCTGGCATTGAGGGGAAGCAAAAGGACCTGGAAGACAAAAGAGGAGAGAAGCAAGAGGCCCTTATGCGGATACAAGAGCGTGTACAAGCGCGTGGACAAGAGCGTGTACAGACAAGAGCCCAGACGAGAAACACGCAAGCCCCTATCCGCATGGCTCCTATAATAATAAGGGGACAGGACCTGGAATATCACCCCCTGAAGGTGTCGGACATGACATCGGTGACTGAGAAATTGCCACCTCTCGAGAATGGGGCCAATCCTTGGATTGCCAGACTGGAGGAGGTAATGGTTGGCACGGAATATGCAATGGGGGATGTCAAGAAAATATTGACAACCGTGATGGGAAAAGACTCCATGGAAAAGATACTGGAGGCGGCTCGCCTGCAAGGCCATGTGGGGACTGGAGCGCATGATGCGGACCTGTTCCTAGCGTACAGGGGAGTAACGTGGGCGGCCCTACGAGAAGCCTATCCAATGAGACTGCACGCAGACCAAATTCCGATTGATCCTTTGGAGACATCAGGGCACCCCAGGCAGTACGTACAGAAAGCCTACTCCACGTGGAAGAACACAACTGGTCGGGAGGCGGGACTTGACCCTATGCTTGAAGCCCAGTTGAGAACCAAGATTGAGAGCGGTCTCCCCATAGAGGTAAGGCAGAGATTGGACGAGGTGGTGTCATTGTCAAAGATGGCCGTGGAATTATATACAGATCAAGTAGTGCATTACGTTGAACTGTATCGGAAGAAAGAGCAAAGAGCAAAGGAGAAGGATGCAGAGCAACAACGTAAAATCATGTACCAACAGCCGACCGAGGCAGTAAAGGTAGTGGAATACCTTCAAGCCTTAGTCCAGGCGGCCCCACGACCAAGAAATGGGACAGGATATGAAGGGGAACCACAGGGACAAAGACGGGCTCAAGTGGGAACACAAGAGGGTTATGCGCCGGACCAACAACAGAGGCCGAGAGAGTGGCAACCACGGTCGAAAGGAAGAGGACAATCCCGGAATCCGGGAGGATTCCGGACACGGCCGGTGGTGTGTTGGACATGTGGCGGGACTGGTCATATCTCACGGGAGTGTAGACAGGATTGTCAACCCGGAGAGGGAGACCAGGAAAGAACTTGGCAAGGCCAAGGTCAACCCCGAGTCCAAGACCGAAATGAGAACAATGGCCCGGTAAATCCAGCAAGAGGGCCAAATGAATCATCACTATGAAGAGGCCCAGAGAGTCCAATGGGGAGGTGTCAGCTGTCAGTGTCGTCTTTAAGGGAGGAGCCTATTGTGTGCGTAACGGTGAATGATAAATCTGTCGAGATGATGGCAGACACCGGCGCGGCTTACACGGTAGTACAACCCCAAGACGCGACGCACCTAACCTTGTCCGGTCGATATGTACGGACAATTGGATTTGAGGGAATAAACCAGCTGACGGCTGTTACCGAACCTGTGACTCTGAGATATCAAGGCAGGGAAGCGACTCTCCCTGTGCTGGTCTCGGAGAGCACACCTATTAACTTGCTCGGCCGAGATGGGCTGGGGTTACTGGGGATGGACATTAAATGTACTGCGGAGGGTTGCGTGATAGCCGAACGGGAAGACCAGTACTATCAGATGGTACAACGTATTGACAGTGAACCACCAGAGATCTATTGTCTAGGGGGATTGGACCAAGAGTTACTTGGCCCCGCCTTACAATGGGAGAAATTCATCACTGCCAATATGCCTGAAGCAAGGGATCCAAAGACCCCCTATCACTGCACTCTGCAGTATCATAGAGATGCAGACTCGTCACAGACTAAGGAGTGGCTGAGGGTGCAACCTGACAAAGTACAGCTGAATGCTACCAATATTATATTGGGGCCACAGGGAGCAGCGTTGCGTATTGCACGGAGTGACTATCTGAGTAAAGAGCACGGCATAATGGATAGTGTTCCCCATGTGACTTTGAAGGTAATCAGCTCATGTGATCAACAACACATAGGCGAAATGATGAAAAAAGCTGAAGGGATAGAATTTGAACAGATGAAAGAAAACAAACGGATCTGGATAAGCCCGGATAGAAGGTTTATTAAGATCATGGTTCAAGGCACAGGGATGGGTCATCCTCGAACTGTGCAATTATCCCAAGAGACACTGGGAGAACTCCCTAATGCATCAAGCCTCCAAGAGGACATGATGGAGGCGGTGCCTGAGACGCTGTGGGCAAAGAACAGCACTGACATTGGACTAATCAAGTCCGCTCAACCTGTGAAGGTGGAGCTTAGACCTGGGGCCACCCTGCCTTGGAAGAAACAGTATCCATTGAAGGAGAAAGCAGTGGCTGGAATCGAGCCACAAATTAAAGGACTTTTAGCTGCGGGAGTCTTACGGAAAACAACTGATCCCCAGAGCAACACGCCGTTGCTACCCGTGGAGAAGCCGGATACCTCTTACCGGCTGGTGCACGATCTGAGAGCGATCAACGAGGTGTTACTTGACTATCCGTCCGATGTCCCCGACCCCCATGTGCTATTGACATTTATCCCGTCGAAAGCCGAGTACTATACAGTTATAGATTTGTGTAGTGCATATTTTAGTGTGCCCTTGAGTGAGGAGTGCCAGCATTTTTTTGGGTTTACTTATAAGGATGAACATTATGAGTATACTAGGATCCCGCAGGGACTAAAACATTCGCCACACATATTCAACAAAATCCTAAGGGAGGATTTAGAGGGGTTGGATAAAGTCATGACCTCTAGGGTCATTCAGTACATGGATGATCTGATACTGTGCGCGGACGATCAGGAAACATGTCATCGCGATTCCGTGGTACTGTTGCAACTGTTGGCGAAAAACGGCCACAAAGTGTCGTTGAAAAAGTTGCAATATTGTAAACCTAAAGTGGTCTATTTAGGACAAACAATTTCACAGGGCCATCGGGCTATTTCAGAAGAACATTTGGTGGCCATAAGGACGGCACCCAAGCCTGTGACGGTACGACAGCTAATGGGATTTCTGGGTATAATGGGGTACAGCTCTCCGTGGGTCGAGAACTATACGGAAATAGTGAAACCATTGAGAGAGATGCTGAAAGAAACGGGCGTTGATAAACTGAGCAGTAAAGTGGTATGGACCGAAGATGGCTTACGGGCATTCGAAACAATCAAGTCCCGACTGTTAGAGGCGCCGGCCTTGGCGTTGCCTAACTATACCAAGAAATTCGTACTATACGTCTCTTCTTCACCAGATCAGAAGCAGGCGTGTGCGGTGTTGGCTCAGGACACAGGGGTGGGGGCGCGACCACAGCCGATGGCGTACTACTCAATTGCCTACTCGGAAGTAGAGATGGGGATGGCTCCATGCTACCGAGAAATGGCTGGAGTGTATACGATGTACGAAAAAGCCGCAAGTATTACGATGGGATATCCAGTGGATATCATGGTGAGGCATGACTTGAAGAGTCTGTTGGAGTCCGGTAAATATGCACTGACGATGCCTCGCATTAAACACTACTACAGACTTTTGGAACAGGAAGATGTGACGCTGGTCAGGTGTTCCGTAACGAACCCGGCAGCTGACATCCCTACGCCTGAAGATGGAGAGCCCCACGACTGTTTAGTCGAAGTCGAGAGGTACTCTAAACTCAGAGCAGACTTGCAGGCATTTCCATTCGACAGTCCAGATTTGGAATTATGGACTGACGGCTCTTGTTATCGTGTTGGCGAGGGACTAAAAGCAGGTTACTCCGTGGTAAGGTCACAGGGCGAAGGATTTGTGGTGGAAAAAGCCGAAGCATTATCACAACCTTGTTCAGCCCAGTTAGCAGAATTGGTCGCACTGACGGAAGCATGTAACATGGCAGAGGGCAGAACTGTAAATATCGTAACAGACAGCGCCTATGCACATGGTACCGCCTTCTTGTTTGGCACAGTGTGGAAAGGGAGAGGATTCAAGAAAGCCGACGGAAGCGCCATAAAACATTGTAGTCAGATTAAACTTTTGTTAGAAGCAATTATGAAACCAAAGCAGGTTGCGATAATCAAGTGTGCTGCTCATCAGTCAGACGAGTCCAGGATGTCTCGAGGGAACAGAAGAGCGGACGAAGCTGCCAAGGAAGTGACAGGGGCTGACAGAGCAGGCAAGGTATTGGTTATCACACACGGAGTTGAGTTGGAGGACAAGATAACCTACAAAGAGATTTTGACTTTCCAGGAGGAGGCTAGTCAGGTGGAACGGAACCTCTGGATAACCAGGGGAGCTAGTCAGGATAATTCAGGTTTGTGGCGCGACGCCGGTGGGTTTGTGGTGGCTCCTGCTGGCCTGGTCGGACTGCTGATCCACACGGCGCACGACTTTTGCCATGCGCATAAAGGAGAGGTAAGGAGAAAAATCGGAGAATATGGCTTTTGGGCGCCAGATTTGGCCAGTCAAATTGATCATGTGTTACAAAGGTGTGTAATATGTTTGAGAAACAATATACGTAAGGGGATTAGTGTGTCACCAGGACATATCCCCACGCCCAATGGCCCAATGCGAGACCTTGTAATTGATTACATTGACATGATTAAGCCCATTAATCAGAAGAGATATATTCTTGTCGTTGTCTGTCGTTTTTCAAGGTGGGTGGAGGCGTGCGCCACCCGGCACAAGGATGCAGCATCTGTGGCTAAGTTCCTGTGCCAAGAGGTAATTCCCCGTTTTGGTTTACCAGATAGAGTCTCGTCAGACAATGGAAAAGAGTTTGTCGACAAAACTGTACGTTTAATACTCCAGCACTTAGGCATAAAACAGCGATTGGGGGCCGTTTATCATCCGCAGAGCCAGGGGTTGGTGGAACGCATGAACGGGACACTAAAAAACAAATTGGTAAAGATCTGTCAACACACAGGCTTGAATTGGCTAAACGCTCTTCCTTTAGCTTTGATGGCTTGTCGTTCGTGCGAACTTCGCGGTCTGCGTTTGACACCGCACGAAATGATGCTAGGTCGCTGCATGGTAGTACCAGGTTTGCGCGCGACAGGCAAAGGTCCGAGTTTGGACATCCTGGACAACGACATGCGTGAGTACGTAAAATACATGTCGAAGATACACAAAAGTATTCTGGTTCATGTCTCCAGTAGACAGGAGCATGAAACCGGGGATGAGGTGAATAGGCAGACTACACCTCAAATCATACCAGGCGACTACGTTTATGTCAAAGTATTTAGACGCAAGTGGTTTGGCGCGAGACGGGAAGGGCCATACAAAGTCGTTCGAGCCACCGAGAGGGCTTTACAAGTTGAAGGATCGCCTATGTGGTTTCACGTTACTCATTGTGTAAAAGCAACCAATACGGACCAAGAATGGGAACCTGAACCACAAGACCTTGACGGTAAAACCGGGGCGTCGCAACCATTACACGAAGGCGAAGTGAAGGCGGCGCTAACCCCAAACGATGGGGAAGACCCGGATGATTATGGCGAGCCAGACCGAGGGGGCCACGATTGGCCACCAGTAGAAGATGAAGGTTTTTTACAGGAACCAGACAGAGGAGAGGATTATGAATTGGAACATAATAACTTCTCCTCTGTGGACATGGAGAAGGTACCAGAAGAGCCAGAGGAACCAGTGCTTAGCACAAGCCCGGAACAAGATGCTCGACCACAACGAGTCATCAAGAAGCCTAAACGATATACATAGGCAAAGGAAGGGATAGTGTAACTGATAGGCCTTGGAGAGGGCGTGTACATATTAATTTTTGATTTTTGGTTTTTCATTAGCTAAGCTCTCTCCTTTTTTAGAAATGTTTAGATAGTAAATGCAATGTAAGGTCTTTTCTTTCAGAGTGAATTGCACAAAACAGACACATTTGGATAAAAAACACATAAAGTATAGTCTAAAACCTGGTAATTGGTATGATCATCTTTTTGTATAAAGGGACGTACCTAGACGGAAGTGGAATTGATATAACTGATAACATTGTATATAACCTGCAAAATGAGTGGAAATTGTTAAACGGTGTGCGTGAATAGAGAACTGTGTAAATAAAAGATGGGTCCATAGTCGGTCAGTGGGGGAGGAGTAATGTGGGTGTTGAAAGCAAATGATACTAACAGATATGAAAAATGAGTCAGAAGGATTCTGGAAAGGTTTGGCTCTGAGCGAATTAGGTTAAACAGTAAGGTTAAGGTAATTGTAAACAGTTTGTTTGAGGAATTACTAACATGTATCTTGGGGATTATCAATCCCCAAACCGGGGAAACTGTAGTAGAATTCCAGCCAAACTGGTGTTCATTGTACTGTATATCATGAAGCACAGAATGGCGAAAACACAGAGGTACAATACATACACTTTTCTCCCCCCCCCCCCCTCCTAAAGTACAAGAAACGAGACACCTCTGACTTGGTAATGCGGCTGTTGGTTCGGGCTTCCTCAAATCTCTGTGGAGGGGGGTTGAAACAAGCAGACGCTTATTGAGTAGGAGACAGTGTCTCGTTTGATCCTTCCTGGGAAAGTCAATAACATGGGTGATTTTACAACCCAGGGCCCTAGGCCATCTGTTCCAACAATGAAACTGCCATTTGAGATGCCAGTTTGTCTCTGCTGAAAACAAAAGAGCAGATAACCATCACAGATCAAAAGAAAAGACCATTTGAAACCACATCGTGACACAATTCGATGTAAAACGTCACGATAAGGAGTTAGCCAATAAGAGTTGAGAGTACGTGTCCTCCAATAGGAACACTCGAGGAGAGGTTGGAAAACGCCCGCTTGCCGTAACATTAGAGGCGGAGCCTAAATTTGATATTAGCAGACTTCGTGCTAGTAGAGGAAAAACAACAGACCCGAACAGAGACCCAGGAAGCGACAAAGAACACACACCCTTTTTCTCCACAACAGACTGCAGCAGAGAGACGGCCGCGAAAACCTACCATCTGAAGAAGCCGAGACGAGACATAGATATTGAATATTTAGCCTAAAGTCTGGTGAACCTCGGCATAGTGAGGTCTTCCATCAGGTTTTATTGCAAATTGTTCTTTCAAATCTTTGATTTGTATGGATTGAAATCCTTTTTATTAAACACGGATTCCTTTTCAAACTGCTCAGAACTCGATTTCTTCAACCGCCGCGCCGTGTTCTCTGAAGGTGTACGGGCAGAAAACCATCACATACATGGTTATCTGCATTTGTAGCTAAGTAGTACTTCAAAGAGCTTTTTAAGGTTTAAACACAGCGCAGAGTACGAAGGTTAAGCTAGGAAGTTACTACAAAACCACAGAGAGGCTTCAGCTAATCTAAAACTCTGCAGCCCGACTGCTAACTAGAACCAAAAGGAGAGAGCACATTAGTCCAGTCTTAGCTGCTTTACACTGGCTTCATGTAACATTTAAAATTTACTTTAAGGTCCTTCTCTTTACATACAAAGCTCTAAATAGACAGAGACCTAGCTACATCACCAACACTCTAATAAATTACACGCCAGCAAGAACACTGCGATCATCAGCTGCTGGACTACTAGAGGCTCTCAGAAACAGTCAAAAGAGGATCGGTAATGCAGCCTTTATCAACTATGCCCCAAAACTGTGGAACAAACTTCCCCAAAACATCAGGGAAGCCAACTCGCTAGACATCTTCAAAAGACAGCTTAAAACCTATCTCTTTGCTCAGGCATTTCAATTACTTACCTGCACTATTCTTACCCTGCCTACTTTTCTATGCTAATTGTATCTTATTTTACACTGCCTATCAAATTCATGTGTCGGTTATCACACTTTTTACTTCTTACTGATGACTATTTTTAAACTGAATCATTTTAAACTATTGTTCACACTTTTTACTGTAACCTTGCTATTTACATTTTTTACTGTTGTTGTATGTCCGTTCTATTTTATAATTTTTTGACTATTTTTAAACTTAATCATTTTAAACTACTTTATTATTTGTATTACTGAATAGAGAGCCTATTAGGATGCTAGATCCTAATGTGAAACACTGTGATTTACCATACCCTGCTATGCTCACCCATGCCTGTATTTTTACTGTTGTGAAGCACTTTGAACTGCAACCTCTGTATGAAAAGTGCTATACAAATTAAGTTATTATTATTACTTATCATGCTAATATGTCTATACTACTATGCACTAAGTCTAACACTCAAGTTCACTCAACACCATGCTAACCCTTAGCTGCCAGAGATGTACTTTGTTGTTCACTGTAAGTGGCTTTGGATAAAAGTGTCAACGCGACACAGATTTATTTTGCACATATTCTCACACATATCCCAAGGCTCTGAACTGTGTTTTGCACACATTAATTTAGTCTGACAGTTATTGAGAGTTAATGAGTTTCAATATGGCCACCACCAGTGATCAGAGGTCAGCGACGTGTTCATTACAGCCCTACAGATACAGCTGTGAAAAGTCCTGGAACAGCTGTTTGCCTGCCGTTATGAAGTCGTTTTGGTGTGGTTAATGTTAACAATGACCAGCGGGGGCGCTCTCATACAGCTGGTGACAACGTGCTGGACGAGCTCCGCCCTCGGCAAAATGAGAGAGAGGCAGAGAGAGAGTGCCGTCATGAACTAGGAAGTAAATATTGCGTCTCTTCTGTCGGCAGTGGATTGCAATCGGTAAGCTCTTAATTTATATACATTACTATTGAAATGCATTTTTACTTAACTTTACAGCATTATTCAAACGTGATAGGAAGTTATGAGTCATCAGCCGTTTATATATGCAGTCCGTTTTGCCTACAGATTATACATGGCAAATGCCGCAGCCAGCCAGCTCACATACAGTAGAGTAACGTTACGTAACTTTCTCAGATAGCAATCTAACATTACGTTAGTGGAAATCAAACAACTCTAACCCAATACTAATAAGTTGTTTCACATTCTTGTTGGGTGTTACACTATGAATGACACTCCGATCAGCGTATGTGGCTACTGAGGCTAACGCGGTTATTGGTAATCAATAGGGATGTCCCGAGAGAGAATGAGAGCGAATGGACTAAATGCACTGTGTTCTGACCACATGTTTTGGCTAAAATATATAGTATTGTATTGTATGTATTGTATCATGCCTCGTCTAGCCTTAACATGGTGAAAACACGTCTTTAAGCTATTGTATTGTACCCATTCTGCAATCTGTTAATAAAGTTTTCAATCGATCAATCATATCATATTGCATATCGTATATGTCACAAATGTAACAGTACTATATACCTGTATGTCATGTATGTCCCTACGTCATAAATGTCATGTATGTTGTGTGTGTCATAAATGTCACTATGAATTGAAAATAGGGGACCCTGATGTAAACAAGACAAACGTCTTTCTCAGGTCTGCATCCCCTTAACAATTGTGTGTATTGAGCCGTACCGTAGTAAATCTTCCATGTTCTGTGTGTATTCTGTCCCACTTCAGGAGCAAGTCCTTCATGTTCTGCGGCCTGTATGCCGCCATCATATTCGGCGGGTAGTACTTCATGAATGGTGCTGTGAGCCACACGCCGGGACCGAACAAGATTTAAATTGTAGCTATTCCCCTAATCTGTTAGCAATTTTAGTATATAAACCAAACTTAGGTGTGAGGTTAAAATCTTTCTCCGTTTAAACAAACAGGACTCACAACAGAGCAGAAAACTGTCTTGAGTCTGATCTCTATTGTTAAACCTACATGTATGTAATCCAAGCCTGCTTGATTAATAACAAACACATCTTTCTATAATGTTGTGATAGAGCCTGCACAAGTATTATCTGTTCCAAGGTGATGGAGCCTACGGTAGTAAAGATGTAAAGAGTCTGCGGACAGTGTCTGGTTTTAATGTACTAATGGACTGATGGTCATTGTGTTTATGTTTGTGTACTTGTGCATGTGATTGTGTGTGTGTGTGTGTACTTATGTGCTCCAGCTCCTATCATATGTATTGTACTAATAATAGTGTTTACGTTCCATGTGTCCATATCTGGCTGCCAAGAGGTGCGAGGAGCTGAAGGAGAACACAGAGCTGCTGCGGGACCTGGAGCAGAAGAACGCCATGATCTCGGTCCTGGAGAGCAGCATCAAGGACATAAACTGTACATTGGAAGAGGTCTACAAATATACAGCATTGTTGGGGGGGGGGGGGGGCTCTCTCGCATATAGTAATAATAGAGTATATACATTTGAGGGGGAATAAACTGTACATATACAGCACTGTTTGTGATACAAAAATAGTAGAGTACATTAACCTGGCACACAACATACTTGTTCACATGTCATTTTTCTTTCACTGTGGTTAATATTGTGATATATTCATGCTGTGATGTGAATGCCGTCCATGTTAGTTTACCTTCAATGGAGAAGTGCATTAAATAATTTTAATGCAAAAAAAGTGTCCTCTGTTCTTTCATTTCAGCATTGTCTATCGCAGAACACATTCCATTGTGGGCAGAGTGTATGCTTGGTTTCATTCCAGCCTTGCCTAAACACCAGCTGATGATTTCACTAATTGGCTCACCTCTTCAACTAACTCACCTGGTGCAATGTATAGTTAAAATGAAAACTTGGCCCACGATGGGTTGAGTTTGAGACCCCTGGTGTATCCCCTTTTTTTTTTAAATGTACTTTTACTTTTTAGTACTTAAGTACATTTAAAAGTAGGACTTTTTGACTTTTACTCAAGTGTGTTTTTAGCCAGATACTTTTGACTTTTACTTGAGTCAGATTTTGAGATGGTACCCATACTTTCACTTAAGTATAATTTCTGGGTACTTTTTACACCCCTGATAAATGTCATGTATGTTGAGTGTCATAAATGTCACTATGAATTGAAAATGGGGGACCCTGATGTAAACAAGACAAACGTCTTTCTCTGGTCTGCATCCCCTTAACAATTGTGTGTATTGAGCCGTACTGTATTGTACCCATTCTGCAATCTGTTAAACAAAGTATTCATTCATTCAACCAAAACCACAAAAACAAAACAACTGGATGAATGAATGAAAACTTTATTTAACAGATTGCAGAATGGGTACAATACAGTACGGCTCAATACACACAATTGTTAAGGGGATGCAGACCAGAGAAAGACGTGTGTCTTGTTTACATCAGGGTCCCCCATTTTCAATTATAGTGACATGACATTTATGACACTCAACATACATGACATCATGACATTTATGGCATAGGGACATACATGACATACAGGTATACTATATAGTACTGTAGTGTTACAATTGTGACATATACGATATGCAAATATACAGTACTGTTACCCAGAGATCCTAACAGAAAATATATACATATGATGGGGAGGAGATTGTACATTAGGAGGGGGGGGGGTTTGGACATTTACGGTGCCCAGTTTCTAATTGCAGCCTCCCGTAGGTGCTCTTTAAGAGCGGTTTTGAATGTGGGCAGGGGTAAAGTGGGTTTTAGGAGTGAGGTTAAACAGTAGTCTGACCAGTTTGTTTTGTGATGTTTGTAATCTTGTTTTTAGGGCCTTTGAGGTGCTTTGGTACCATGAGGTGCAAGCATAGTCGTAGTACCCTTGAATGAGTGCTCCTGTTAGAGTCTTAAGGGTATTCTTGTTTACCAGAGAGGAGATCCGGCACAAGAATCTTGTTTGTTGGTTGACTTTTTTGATACCCTGGGGAGGGTGGTAATAGTTATGTGTTCTGACAGTGGCTGTTGCACTTGCTGCTTGGCCCCTGGTATATTTTGTATAGATATATTTGCTATTTATGTTTGGTCACCCCTTTGTTGAAATTCATCCAATCCAGTTACTCCTTTAAGTTCAAGATTTTTAAGTTTCCAAGTTATGTTTTTATAAACATCTTTGGACCAATGTGTCCCTAAACTTAAACTAATTGGTGTCATTGCATGATTTTTGTTATTGTGAAATTGGTATTAAATTTAATTCCGAGTGGCATTAAAAAGTCTTAAAAAGCATTAAATATGACTGGGCTAAACCTGCAGATACCCTGCCACCTCACATTCACTCACAGACGGCAGAGGTGCCAACCTGCTCATCAGGAGCAATTGGGGGTTAAGCGTCTTGCTCAAGGACACTTTGACACGCTGCCGTTGGAATGCGCTGGCTGCAACCCCCACACACACACCATTGAAATGCTAATAGTATTTACTACTCTCATGATGGAAGCAAGCTACTCTCTCATGATAGCAACCAGCTAGTCTTCCTGGGGTCCACACACAAAAAAACACAAAAACAATCACCATTGCAAAAAAACAAAATTATTAAAAGTCAGTACACACAATGCATAATGAACCTACTGTAACAATTAATATAGCTAAAATTACATTAGTGTAAAACAAAAACAAAAAAACAATTTACAGTGTTAAAAACAATTTAAAAACAATTTAAGATTCTTTTTAAAAGTGAATCTACTGTAAATGCAGCAGAGGTTCCGAGGCAGGCCATTCCACAGAGTTAATGCTCTAAAAATAAAAGATCTCCCCAGAGCGCTGGTTCTAGGACCTGGCAATTCAAGCTGCCCACTACTGGAACCTCTAGTGTAATGCTCGTGCACAGTATTACTAAAAACAATCTGATTATGTATAAAAACAGGAGTCTTACTGCTCATGACCAACTTGAACAGCACAAGTATATTAAAAGACAATCTATTTTCAACGTTAAGCCAAGAGAGGCGTGCAGCCACTTTCTTTGTTAGGCAGACATCTGCAGAGGGCATCTGCCTTTTTTTAATATTAGCATTTTATATAAAAGTATTCTGTACTTCTGTATGACAACTAATAAAGAAACTTGAACATCAAAAAATCAACATTCTGTTCTCTATTCCAGGCTAGATCTGACCTAGACTCATGTTACAGGATTAATACACATAATCATGTATCATTATGTTTAAAATAAATTGCATTTTGGTACAAACCTTGTCAACTTTGCCTTCCTGTGGGCTATGTTATGTATATGAGCAAATTGCATATAGCATTCTCTTTAGTAGCATTCATTCTGTGTTTATTGTGTCATACTGGGGAATAATATTAATATTATTATGTCCTTTTGGGGACACAATTTTAAATTCTGAGCAATTCAATCGTTTTTTTATAGAGCTCATCTGTGACGTCGGTACAGTGCGAAATGCAATCTTATAGTAACAAAACAATACACAAATTGAACATAGTTTTGAACGTTTTATTACAATAGTATTTACTGTCATGTTGCAATGTATAATCCAGCTAGCGTTCCAGTCAGATCCATTCTCCGTTCTTGGGAGATGGCTTCCCATCTCTGAAGTGCTTTGGGGTGATATTCCAATGTACAGTTTTGCTTGTTCAGTTGTACAGTGTCCCCCACCCACTCTTCCTACCCAACCTCCCCCCCAACATCCTCCAATGTACAGTTTCTATGTCAAATGTATATACTCTCTTTTCTGGACTCTTTTCGTATCACAAACAGTACTGTATTTGCAAATCTCGTATGTCATAGATGTAGCAGTACTGTCTATCTGTATGTCATGTATGTCATATATGTTATGATGAATTGAAAATGGGGGACCCTGATGTAAACAAGACGAAAGTCTTTCTCTGGTCTGCATCCCCTTAACAATTGTATGTATTGAGCTGTACTGTAATGTACCCATTCTGCAATCTGTTAATAAACTTTTCAATCAATCAATCAAGTATTGATTATTTTTTTTATATCACGTTAACAATCAAATGGCTAGCAAGCTCACCTGTGACATGCATACTGTACAGTGCAAAATACTTTCGTCTTGTTTACATTATTACTGACTGTGGATCGCTCGTGCTATCGCGCAACGTGATTGGTTGTTTCAAACAAAGTGGGTCTGGGAAATTAAGTGTGGATTCGCGCAAAATGAATTAATATATATACATTTAATAACGTTAATTTTTAATCGTTGGGCATGGGGGGAGTATCAAGTCTTTTCAAGTCAAGTGAAGTTGCGTAGCAACAACAGACAATACGTTGACTCAGAATAACTCATGTACAAATGCCGATATGCCCTACTTTGTTTACTTGTTTATTGCACAATGTCGCTCTATTGGTTGGATTCTTATTATATATTATTACTATTGTATTATGCACATCGTTGCGGGCAATTTAATTTTATAAATAATAAAAAAAAATATAAATATTAGAAAGGCCTG
>NC_140180.1:6972912-7099842 GCF_963971535.1 Notolepis coatsorum | reverse complement strand
TAGTGGTGTTCAAAGAATAGAAACCAGCGCTTCTTGTGTCTGCATACGTATACGCTTGAATCTGCACCCGTTATGAATACAAGTTATGTGAGTTGAGCGTGCAGAGTATACTGTAGTCTTTATGGTCTGATGATGCTGCTGGGTTGTACCCAACTACTGTACTTAGGAGAGGAGACCACTTTTGATGATCAAATATTTTTTGTATCTACTTTTTCTCCCCATTTTCTATTTTTCCCCCATCCCAATTTCGTATTATCCAATTCTTCCCTCCCCTGTCTCGAACGTTGCTAGACCATGCCTCCCACCGGTCGGCTGCAATGTGGACGAAGCCTTGCATCACGTGTCCCCTCCGGTACACGAGGAGGCAGCTGTCGCATCTTTTCAACTGAACAGCGCGATCTCTCAGCGGCGAGGAGTAACATGTGGGAGGCTCACGCTGCCCCCGATACGTCCTGATTCTGCTGTACAGGTGCACCAACTGACCTGTATGAGTCGCTGTCCACAACGTCCGATCCCCACCCACCAGCTTTCCCACCCCCTAATACTGCCAATTGTATTAGTATGAACGACCAGCCAAGCCGGAAGCAACACAGAGAGCTGGGCCAATCAGCTAGTGGTCTCTAAAAGCTGATTGGATGTTATTTTTTGTATTTTATTTTTTTATTATTTTTTAAACAAACATATAAACAAACATGACAACACACGATAAGATATACAAGCATTAATTGTCAGGGCACATCCAATGAGATCACATTTTAGTTAGTTGTCTTATATAAGATATACCCCTAATACCTGTTATCTAAAAAACCTACACACATATGCTCCAGCTCGAACCCCCCCCCCCCCCGGACCCCACCTTGAGAAGTACCTCCACTATCCCTCGCACCTAACCAGACACTACCATTATAAGCTAGCTTTTATTCTCTCCACCACTTCTAACCACATTGACATTTTGGATTCATTGAGACCCAGAATTCTTGCTGTAGATATTTCATGGTAAATTACATCGAGATATGTAAGAAACCAAACTTTACGGCAAATTTTTTCCGGTTGAAACCAGCGTGATGCGATCAGCTTTTTAGCTACTGTGATACCCGATAAAACCAATCTCTTTAGCTGTGGATTCACTGCAAACTCAAAAACATCATTCAATAGTAATACCGAGGGGTGTACAGGTATATTCCAAGATACGAGTTTTGATATTTGTTGGGTCACATCTTTCCAGAATGCCTTAACTGGTGAGCAGTCCCAATACATGTGCATAAATGTCCCTTCGTCCCCATTTGTACATTGGGAGCATTTGGAGTCTTGTTTAAGCCCCATTCGGCACAGTCTTATAGGAGTCAAGTATGTCCTGTGAATATAGTTAAGATTGATTTGTTGATGATCCGGGTTCCTTGATGTAAGTCGGACATTTGCCCAGGCTCCTTGCCAATCAAAGTCATTTTCCAGGTCTGGTATATCCCTCCTCCAGACAGAGTCTAGTTGGAGGGTTTCATACGAGGACGTTAGTAATTGATGATACAATTCTGAAACAAAACCTCTCGATGTCTCTCTTTCGTAGAAGAATTTGTGGTATCTGTGGTGTTCAATTGGTCTGTCTAATGGAACACCGTGAGACTTCAAACATAGCTGTAACTGTTTGTAAAAAAGCCATGTGGACTTGGTGAGATTAATTTTTTTGCGTATTTCTTTATCACTACAAAAACCCTGTTTGTTAAAAACATCCCCTAATGAGTGTATGCCTTGCTCTTCCCATATAGGGAATCTTATAGGTCGTTTTCCAATTAAGAGTGCAATTGTTATTGAATAAGGGAGTATGATTGTGCCATTTTTGTGGGTTAGGATTATTTTTTTGTGATTCACGCCATATCCGGATCGCATGAGTAATTATGGGGCAAAATTTTCGTTCACAGTGCTTGATTGGTAGTTTAGTGTATGCTATGTCCTTCAGTCTATGTGGGGCTACTATGTTTTCTTCTAATTTTCTCCAGGATACTAATGCATGGGGGTCAAACCATGTTGTCAATGGACTTAATGTGTACGCCTTAAAATATAGGAAAAAATCTGGAAATGCCATGCCACCATCTGCTTTATTTCTCTGTGCGGTGGATCTTTTTATACGTGGTGGTTTGTTATTCCAAAAAATTTGTATGTGGAGGAGTGTAATCTTTTCCAGTAACCCTCTGGAGGGGATAACGGTAGCATTGAACTGAAGAAGTTGATTCTAGGTAGTACATCCATCTTAACTATTGATATCCGTGCTTGTACTGTGTTTTTAAGTTTTGCCCATCTATCAAGGTCGTCTTTGATTTTGTTTTGGATTTTTGTGTAGTTGTGCTTCACCGTTTGTCTTATGGTGGGGAATATTTCCACTCCCAAGCATCTGAAATGTTTTACCATCGGTATCTCTCCTGGGAGGGTTGTATCTTTTTTTGCAGGGGTGTTAAGTGGAAGGAAAGCCGACTTCGGCCAATTTATCTTAAATCCCGATAAATCACCAAAGTCCTCAATCAACTTGAGCAGATGAGGCAATGTGGTGTTGGGGTTTTGCATGAACAATATTACATTGTCCGCATATAAACTAATTTTTTGTTGTGTGCCCTTGATTACGATTGGTTCTATGGATTGGGAATGTCTTATATATTGTGCTAAAGGCTCTAATGATAGATTGAACAGTCCGGGACTAAGAGGACAACCCTGTCTGGCAGAGCGTGATACCGGAAAGATTTTGGAGATGATTGTGCCTGTTGTAATCATGGCCGATGGGTCTTTGTATAATACTTTAATCATATCGATGAATCCTTTTCCTAACCCCATCCTTTCTAGTACTGCCCATAGATACGACCATTCCAGCCTGTCAAAGGCTTTCATAGCATCCAGGGACAGCATCGCCTTAGGTATGGTGTCCTCCTTGTCGGCATCAAGTACGTGCAGTATTCGTCTTATGTTTTCAGTGATCAGGCGGCCTCCTATGAAGCCAGTTTGGTCCGGGTGAACTAAAGACGTCATATGCTTTTGTAATCTGATGGCTAATACCTTAGAGTACAGTTTGATATCGGTTCCGAGGAGGCTTAAAGGTCTATAACTACCGCACTCGTTGGGGTCTTTGTCTTTTTTAAGGAGGACTGTTATGAGTGCAATATTGTCATTCTTATGGAAGTTCCCCTCCTTGACTGAGTATAAGATCATATTTAGTAATAAGGGGCCAATTATGTCCCAACAAGAAAGGTACATTTCTGATGGGAAACCGTCTCTTCCAGGAGCCTTACCACTTTGCATTGCGGTTATGGCCTTCTTGAGTTCCTCTAGTGTGATCGGTGTTTCTAACTGTTTAGCGTCATCCTCTGAAAGTTTAGGGAGAATAATTTGATTAAGAAATGTGTCCATTTTGTTTTGATCGAAGGTCGTTTCTGATTTATATAAGTCGGAGTAGAATTCTTTGAATGTATCGTTTATTTTTACAGGATCTGTTACAAGTACTTGTTGTGCTCTAATGGTAGTTATATCTGCAAATTTTGCATTAATTCTTAATCGCATGGCTAATAGGTGGCTGGGTTTGGAACCATGGGAGTACTGCTGTTGTCTTGTGCTGCGTATTTGTATTTCCGATTGTTGTCTGTATATGGCATTGATCTCTATTTTTAGTACGTTAACTTGATTCTCTAGTCGAGTTGAGTTGTTGTATTTTAGAGAATTAAATAACGTTGAGTAAAGCGTTTCCAGCTCAGCCAGTTTTGTGCATTGATTCTTGCGCATTTTGGAGGAAAAGCTATCCGTGAAATCTTTGATCATTCCCTTTACCGACATCCATATTATTCTGGGGTCTTGCACCGAGTTTGCATTATCCCGTTGGAATACTATAAGAGCTTCTTTGAGTTGTGTAATGAATTCCTTGTTATTAAGCAGCAACGAGTTAAATCGCCATCTTGGGGCTCGGGAGGATAGTATACCAAATGTACCTTTAAGGAGTATATAACAGTGATCTGATGGGTATCATTTCCACTTCATAATTATCAAATAGTCTCTGTGATGCAAAGACATAATCTATTCTGGATAGTGTATTATGTCTCGCAGATCGACGAGAGTACTTTCGGGTCGTGGGATTAAGTAACCGCCATAAGTCATTTACACCTGTAATCTTCGACCAATCCTTTAATGCCTTCGATGAATTCTTTTGTTCGCTGGAAAAGGCGAGGTAAGATTTGTCCATCCTTGGGTTCCAGATGGCATTAAAATCCGCACCTATTATAAATGAGTAATCGGGAATGTCTAACATTGCATTGGTTAGTGTAGTGAAGAAATCTTCTTCGTACAAATTTGGGGCGTATACCGCTACCAACGCTATTTTCCTGTTCTTATGTTCAATCTTAGCTATAGTTATCCGACCTTCTACATCAGACCATACTCCCTTTAGTACAATATTCAACTTACGTTTAACGACTATGGCTACACCCCGAGTTCTCGTACCAATAGAAGAGTGACTAATATTATGGTATGTGTTGTCCGCTAATTTATCTATGTATTTCTCTAGAATGTGCGTTTCGCTTAGCAGAGCAATGTCCACATGTTCTTTTTTCATCAGTGTGAGCACGCTTTTGCGTTTGAATTGGTTATTTATTCCCCCGGTGTTCCATATCATTATATTCAGACTAGCCATAATCTATACATGTTGTATTGTAATTTTTGGTAATGCTTCTAGAGTGCGAGGCAATAATAGATATATATCCCACTAGTGAGGTCCCGTTGAGAGCCGAGCTGTTAATTATAGTGGTCTTACTAGCTGATTGGATGTTATTATAGTGGTCTCTACTAGCTGATTGGATGTTATTATAGTGGTCTCTAATAGCTGATTGGATGTTATTATAGTGGTCTCTAATAGCAGATTGGATGTTATTATAGTGGTCTCTACTAGCTGATTGGATGTTATTATAGTGGTCTCTACAAGCTGATTGGATGTTATTATAGTGGTATCTACTAGCTGATTGGATGTTATTATAGTGGTCTCTACTAGCTGATTGGATGTTATTATAGTGGTATCTACTAGCTGATTGGATGTTATTCTGTCTGTCTCTACTAGCTGATTGGATGTTATTATACTGGTCTCTACTAGCTGATTGGATGTTATTATACTGGTCTCTACTAGCTGATTGGATGTTATTTTGTCTATCTCCACTAGCTGATTGGATGTTATTCTGTCTGTCTCTACTAGCTGATTTGATGCTATTCTGTCTGTCTCTACTAGCTGATTGGATGTTATTATACTGGTCTCTACTAGCTGATTGGATGTTATTATAGTGGTCTCTACTAGCTGATTGGATGTTATTCTGTCTGTCTCCACTATCTGATTGGATGTCATTATACTGGTCTCTACTAGCTGATTGGATGTTATTATACTGGTCTCTACTAGCTGATTGGATGTTATTCTGTCTGTCTCCACTAGCTGATTGGATGTTATTATAGTGGTCTCCACTAGCTGATTGGATGTTATTATAGTGGTCTCTAATAGCTGATTGGATGTTATTCTGTCTGTCTCCACTAGCTGATTGGATGTTATTCTGTCTGTCTCTACTAGCTGATTGGATGTTATTATAGTGGTCTCTAATAGCTGATTGGATGTTATTATAGTGGTCTCTAATAGCTGATTGGATGTTATTATAGTGGTCTCTACTAGCTGATTGGATGTTATTATAGTGGTCTCTACAAGCTGATTGGATGTTATTATAGTGGTATCTACTAGCTGATTGGATGTTATTATACTGGTCTCTACTAGCTGATTGGATGTTATTATACTGGTCTCTACTAGCTGATTGGATGTTATTATACTGGTCTCTACTAGCTGATTGGATGTTATTTTGTCTATCTCCACTAGCTGATTGGATGTTATTATACTGGTCTCTACTAGCTGATTGGATGTTATTATACTGGTCTCTACTAGCTGATTGGATGTTATTATACTGGTCTCTACTAGCTGATTGGATGTTATTATAGTGGTCTCTACTAGCTGATTGGATGTTATTCTGTCTGTCTCTACTAGCTGATTTGATGCTATTCTGTCTGTCTCTACTAGCTGATTGGATGTTATTATACTGGTCTCTACTAGCTGATTGGATGTTATTATAGTGGTCTCTACTAGCTGATTGGATGCTATTATAGTGGTCTCTACTAGCTGATTGGATGTTATTCTGTCTGTCTCCACTAGCTGATTGGATGTTATTCTGTCTGTCTCTACTAGCTGATTGGATGTTATTCTGTCTGTCTCTACTAGCTGGTGTTAACAGTGGATCAGAACAGTGTTATTATTCAGCCTCGAGTCTCAGTAATTACCTTTCCGTCTCCGGGATGATAATGAATGCATGGATCCTCTATCAGATAGATATAGATAATTTATGATCCTCTATTAAATATTTAAAGATGCTCATCAGTCAAGCAGGATCAGGCCTGCACTCAGCTCACCACATTACTGCCAGTGTTACTGGAAACCCGTCAAAGTGATCATGAATATCTTCCGTTTCTGATTAATTATATGACACACCCCCTTTCCTTTGTGCTCCCTGTTTCTTATTTTTCGTTCAAGTAGTTATGTAGGAAATACATTTATATATATATATATATATATATATATATATATATATATATATATATATATATATATATATATATATATATATATATATATATATATATATATATATATAAACTAAAAGGAGAAAAACCTTCAAGGGAAAGAAGGGACAGCACACTCCACAGGACTCGTTTTCGCTTATTTATTGTTGCACAACGCGTTTCGCTATCGCTTCCTCAGGTGCTATGCCTAGGCCTAGGCATAGCACCTGAGGAAGCGATAGAGAAACGCGTTGTGCAACAATAAATAAGCAAAAACGAGTCCTGTGGAGTGTGCGGTCCCTTCTTTCCCTTGAAGGTTTTTCTCCTTTTAGTTTATTTATCTCTCTTGCGCTGACCTGCACCTCCAGTCGGGGTCCAACCAGATGTGCACGAGTCTTATCTAGTTTAATATATATATATATATATATATATATATATATATATATATATATATATATATATATATATATATATATATATATATATATATATATATATATATATATATATATATATATATATATATATATATATACATATAAATGTATAAGTATATATAATACACGTCCAAAAGACGTTGTAGTGGTGTTGAACATGTCATTAACACTTTGAGCGCTGGGCCCGACTATAGTCGGGTTAACTCGCCGAACGTTGCGCCAGGACCCCCGAAAACCAGAGTATAGTCGGGTTTTCATCGTTATTTCTTGTATTTGATATTTCCATTCATAAACATGCAGGCAGCTGTGTGTTATCACTGGGGATGGGTCTGAGATCGCAAAAGTCCAATACCGCCGTATGCCGCCTTGCGGCCGCTATTGCACTGGATTTGAAACTATGTGGCTTGGTGTCTGGGCCGGCCTGCGGGCGGGGTCTAACTAGCCGGACAGGCGAATCGCTTATAACGCATGCATGGATGTGGGTCGGGCCCCCCGGATCATGTTCAGTGCTGGATCACGTTGGCAACACAATCGACATCAGTATTTGGAATGGCAATCAGATAATTGGAATATTCTTTTCGGGACAGATCCTGGTCAAGGTAAGGACTATATGGTATCAATATTGCGTTGATCCGATAATTCCTTCCCGCGTGTGTCTGTAATGTACTGTGTAACGTATTCCGTTGGTGACGATCGAAGCATAGAACCCCCCCCCCCCCCCACCCCCACCCTTTCATGCATGCATGATGAAACATAATACCGATAATCTAGCGTTGATTTCAGATTGATTGTTGATCCAAGGGAGGAATGACACGCTTCCTAGTGAAATGCTCTAAAACGCTGTTTAGCAGCGTTTCCTGGGATTACACAGCATTACTCTAAAACTAGACTCATATTCACCACGGTATAAAACGGGAATGTATGAATGAAAAAAATATCATTTTTTTTTGCATCTTGACCGGAATAAACTCAATGACAATCAACTATATTATTAGATCCATAGCTATAATATATAATATAGCTTTAGGCCTGCAAACACAGCCACGTATCCCCATGTTAAAATGTGATGGCATTTCAACGGTAAGGTAAACGACCCCTGGTGCTGAAAGTGTTAAGATAAGATAATATAAGATATAGGCATCATAGCAGCATGAGGCAGGGTAATAGTAGAAATACATAAATATAAGCAATACAATTAGATCTGAAAATAAAAATATGAAGAAAATAAACAGTGTAAACAAAGGTGCAGATGAGGGTCTGTATGCCATATCGGTTATATTGTATGTTACAATAAAGGCAATAAAGGCAATAAAGAATTTGAATCTGAATACATACTATGAGTAAGAGTCAAACTAAACAGTATACACAGGTTACCCTAACTGGCATGATGTACCGCATACGTTGTAGTCCGTGCAGGTTTTGGTGGTTAACACATTGGGCGCCAGACCCGAGAATTCTCGGGTTTTGGTAGTTTTTTCTTTTATCTGATTTTTTTATTCATTACAGGTTCACGGACCTCGGTGTTACCATGAGAAATCGATCATATGTAACAGACTCCAAAACGTATGCTGTTACGTTCTGGACACCGACCTCGGTCGGTGACCACCCACATTCCTGGCATATGTCACTGGGCTTGTCACCTGTCATTTCCCTGTCAATTAGTGCTGTCACTTAGGGGTGGTTCCTGATTGGCTGTCACGGGGTGTGTGTGGAATGTTGGTATTTGGTCTCTATTTAACATACCTCTCTTCTGCTTGTCCATTGTCAGGTCTTCACTAATTGCGTTCGGGGATAACGCGGACGGTTCTACGGTGGACCTCCAATAAGCTCCCATTTACCTTATCTTACACTTGTGCTTTTAGCATTTGTTCTCTCTTAGAATTTACTCTGTGTTCTTACTATTAAAGTCGAACCTGTTCAAGAGTAAACACTCTCTGTCTCTGTGATTGCCTTCAACCATTGGAATTCACCTACCTGCATTCTGACAGAAGACCTGACCATCAGAATTCCATGGAGGCCATCATGGAGATGCTCCGGACGCAGGGAGCAGCCCAGACACGGATGGAGGAACATCAGCAGCTGGTCAGCGCCGAGTTAATCCGACTCAATGGGGTCGTCGGATCATCCCAAGCGGTGGCGCAGTCGGCGTTGGCCACAGCTCGACAAGCCCAAGAAGGAGTGGCTGGTGTGCAGTCGGCGGCGGGGGAAGCAGCGCTCCACGCAGAGGAAAGTCGGGGAGGGTTCGGGCTCCAGGAGCGGTCCCGCGAACCACATCTGCAGGCGCCCGCTCGCTATGACGGATCACCGGATGGTTGTCGGGAATTCATCACCCAGTGTCTACTCGTTTTCCGGCTGCAACCACGATCATTTCCATTGGAGACAGCGCAGGTAGCGTATATTATCACACTGCTCACCGGCGAAGCTCTCTCCTGGGCTACGGCGGAATTAGAGGCAGGGGCGATAATCTGCGACAGTCTGGACGCCTTTACCCGGGAATTGAGAAGAGTATTCGATACTTCCCGGGTACTCTCGATCTTCGAGGCTGGTGGTCGTCTTCTCGACTGCCGGCAGGGCCTCCGCACAGTCGCAGCTTATGCTATCAAGTTTCGGATCTTGGCTCGGGAGACAGCTTGGGCGGAGAACGTCTGCGTGGTTCTGTTTGTCAGGGGACTCTCAGCGCGGATGCGAGATGCTCTCTCCGCGCGTGAGATCCCCGAGCAGCTGGAAGTGCTGATCAACACCACCATCAAGATGGATAATCGGCACCGGGAGAGGGAGAAGGAGCATGTCAACAACACCCAGCCCCAGGTATGTTTTCCTTCTTCTCCTGGTGTTGATAATTCCATGCATTACACGAGTGGGCCACTGGGTGATGAATCCATGCAGCTTGGAGCGCTGTCGCTCTCGGACGACGAGAGGCAGCGCTTCATCAAAGAGCGACGCTGCTTCCGGTGCGGCCGCACCGGTCACCGCTTCGGCAGCTGTCGGGTCCAGGCTGTATCGGCTCGGCGCCAATCGGGGATGGAAGGTGCGCCGTCGGGCCTCGAGAGGGCGCCAGCAGGTGGGCTCATTCCTGCCAAAACCACGGATTCTCGCAAATTTTTTTAGGTGGCGATCAACTGTGGGGGTGACATTAGGGGAACTAAGGCTCTCATTGACTCAGGGGCGGCGGGCAATTTTATTCACGTGGGATTGGTGAAGGAGTGGGGAACCCCGGTGGAGGACTTAGGGGTTCCCTTACCAGTCTATGCCCTGGACGGTCGGCCCCTGGGCAGTGGGAGCGTCACCCAGCGCACAGTTCCCTTACACATCCGGGTGGAGGGTGGGGAGTGGGAATGGGTTACTTTTTTTGTCATCTTTTCCCCCTATTCTGTCATGGTGTTGGGTCATCCCTGGTTGTCGTCATGTGTTCGTGTCATTAATTGGAGCACGGGCGAACTCTCAACGGCGGCCGACGTCAAGTCGATCGTCAGCGGGAGTTTGCCCAAACCCTTGTCTCCCCCCCCCTCTTCTCTTTTGTCTCCTCCCTCTTTCTCCAGGATGGTGGAGAGCGTGGCAGATTCTGATCTACCCTCTAATCCCGATTTAATAGGGGTGCCTGAGATCTATTGGGACCTGGCGGACGTTTTTAGCAAGACGCGTGCTAAAGCACTTCCGCCTCATAGATCATACGACTGTCCCATTAATCTTCTACCCGGTACCTCCCCGCCTCGCGGGCGAATGTTCTCTCTCTCACGCCCCAAAACCTTGGCCATGAACACCTACATAGAGGAGGCATTGCTTGCGGGGCACATACACCCTTCCACTTCCCCTGCCGGCGCTGGCTTCTTTTTTGTTGATAAAAAGGATGGGGATCAGCGCCCATGCATTGATTATAGGGGATTGAATGACGTTTCCATCAAGAACCGATATCCTTTACCCCTCATGGACACGGCCTTTGAGTGCTTACAGGGGGCACAGGTCTTTTCTAAACTTGACTTACGTAATGCATACAACCTGGTCAGGATTAGAGAGGGAGACGAGTGGAAGACTGCATTTAACACACCCAATGGGCACTATGAGTATTTGGTCATGCCCTTTGGTTTGGCTAATGCTCCGGCAGTCTTCCAAGCCCTGGTTAACGACGTGCTGCGAGACTTGATTGGGGTGTCGGTGTTTGTCTACTTACTGTAGATGATATCCTGATTTTTTCTCGCGATATGGTGCAACACCAAATGCACGTTCGGGAGGTGCTAGACCGTCTCCTCAAGCATCAACTATTCGTTAAGGCTGAGAAGTGTGTGTTTCACACGGACACCGTGTCCTTCCTGGGCTTTGTGTTGACGAAGGGCGATCTGCGCATGGATCCAGCCAAGGTGAGTGCAGTTTTGGACTGGCCACGGCCTTCGTCGCTCAAGGGGTTACAACGTTTTTTGGGCTTTGCAAATTTTTACAGGCGCTTTATTCGCAATTTTAGCGCCTTAGCCAATCCCTTAACAGCTCTCACTAAGGCCTCTCTCCCTGGCTTTGAATGGTCGCCTAGGGCTGAGTCGGCCTTCTGCAATCTTAAACGTCGTTTTACATCCGCTCCTGTATTGATCCGCCAGAGGTAGATGCCTCTGACGTCGCGGTGGGGGGGGTGCTCTCTCAGAGATGCTTAAAGGATGGGAAAGTGCACCCGTGTGCTTTTTTTTCTCGCCGTCTGTCACCAGCCGAGCGTAATTACGACGTGGGTAATCGGGAGTTATTGGCGATCAAATTGGCACTGGAGGAGTGGAGACATTGGTTGGAGGGGGCGGCACATCCTTTCATTATTTGGACTGACCATAAGAACTTGGCTTACATCCAAGGGGCTAAACGCCTTAACGCTCGCCAGGCCAGGTGGACGTTGTTCTTCACACGATTTCGATATACCATCTCCTATAGACCCGGCTCCAAGAATATCAAACCTGACGCGTTGTCGCGCCAGTTTGATCTTCCTAGTATAGAAATGTGTCAACAGACTAAAGCAGGGAACCACAATATTTTGCATACGAATTATGCAGAATGTAATATCATAACTGTCTATTACTTTTCTTGCAATTGAGCCAATTTTCCTTAGGTACGGTTTTGAGGTGTGTGTTCAACAGAATGTAGTATCAAAAACACATTCACAAAAAGTATGGGTTACTGAATGCTGAACTGCACATTATAATCACTAAGCCAGACCGTACCTGTGTCCCTGTATCACTTGTCTCTGCTGCCCTTTGATAAAAAAAAATTCCCTATGTCCATTTTCCTTTTTTTTGGGGCATATTTCAGTTAGTCACAGCAAAAGTCACCTTGTAAAAGTGAGATAATTGACAATATCAAAACATGCTAGGGCTGTACCGAATAGTTCGAAGCTTCGTTCATAATGTTGACATTCGAATTCTAAATCAACATAAAAAATTGTAAAGATTTTTTTTTTTTTTTTTTACATTTTTATTATACCAAATGGACGCCCCTGCCCCCACTCCTCGCCATACCTTGCCACTGTGTTCAATGCTAATAACACCACCAAGCAAACCCATCAGAGCTCCCCGTCAACAGGGCTCTGTCGGGACGATGGCATTTTAAGAAAGTATCTGCTGTTAAAATGACAAATGGCATTGACACTTTAATTCACGGTCGGTTAAAAACACGTTTGTTTTATAATGCTCACTCAGCAGACCGCAGTGTTGTTGATAAATTACATCATATGGTATCGGAGCGCAGAATTAGAGGGTACTCGCCGATACCAGCATTTTAGGCAGTATCGGCGGCATTTCCGATACTGGTATCGGTATCGGAACAACTCTACATGTGACATGGAGGTGTTTGGTTGCACGCGGCCGCGTCCCACCGGATACCAGCACCGCGCCGTGGGAGTTCCTCCTGCCGCACTCTGGCTTTAAAACGGAACCACCGCGGCTGCCAAATAGCTCTGCACTTAACCCAGTCTGGGTTTAGCAGGTGCATGCGGGCTCAGTCCTTTGTTAGCTAATCCCCAAAGGTGTTTTCATGCCAGCAATGCTCCTGCAAAATGCTCCTCACTCTTCAAATTGCCTGGTTTAAAAGGACTCCCTTCACCTGGGAAAGCAGGTAGCCAAGTAGCCGACCAGAGCTCCCTAATGTATAACGTACGTCGTGGTGCCAGTTAGGGTACCTTGTGTGTACTGTACCTTGTGTATACTGCCATCAGGCACCACAACCGTGGGCACTGGGCAGGGACGGCTGCCAGCAGCTGGAGAACTAACGGCGGCATAACTTGAGAACTGTTAGTAATGTCTGACCACTAAGTGTGTCTGACTCTTAACACGTTGGGCGCCAGCCGGTCTAGCCATCTTTGTACTCAGTGTGCCAGCGCTGTAAAGGATAGGGATTTTCACTGTGCGTCGCAGTATTTGCAGGGCTATATCTATATTATAGCTATGGAGACAATACTATGGCTCATTTGACATTAACTATCCATCGTTCAACATGAGAAAACAAATATATTTTTTCATGTATATGTTTGCATGTTATACCGTGGTGAATATTGTATAGTTTCAGAGTGATCCTGGCTAATTCCTGGTAACTGTGTTATGGAGCAATATGTGAATTTTACTAAAAGCTTTCGCATTGCTCGCCTGGACACGCTACTATTGCCAATTCAAAGGTATATTTAGGTAATATGTTTCATCACGAATGCATGAAAGCGGGGGGGTGGTTTTTTGATGCTTTGATTGTCAGCTACAGCATACTGTCAGAATGCAGGTAGGTGAATTCCAATGGTTGAAGGCAATCACAGAGACAGAGAGTGTTTACTCTTGAACAGGTTCGACTTTAATAGTAAGAACACAGAGTAAATTCTAAGAGAGAACAAGTGCTAAAAGCACAAGTGTAAGATAAGGTAAATGGGAGCTTATTGGAGGTCCACAGTAGAACCGTCCGCGTTATCCCCGAACGCAATTAGTGAAGACCTGACAATGGACAAGCAGAAGAGAGGTATGTTAAATAGAGACCAAATACCAACATTCCACACACACCCCCGTGACAGCCAATCAGGAACCACCCCTAAGTGACAGCACTAATTGACAGGGAAATGACAGGTGACAAGCCCAGTGACATATGCCAGGAATGTGGGTGGTCACCGACCGAGGTCGGTGTCCAGAACGTAACAGTACCCTCCCCGACGAACGGCAGCAGACGTTCACCTAGGAGCCTCGGGATTCAGCCGCCGGAAATCAACGATCAGGCTGGGATCTAAAATATCCCTTTGAGGCACCCAAGAACGCTCTTCTATCCCGTACCCCTCCCAATCCACCAAGAACTGAAACCCCCTACCCCTCCGCCTACAACCCAGTATCCTCCGCACCGTGTAAATGGGTTGACCGCCAATAAACCGGGGCGGAGGAACCACAGGCAGTGGCGGGGCCAAGGGCGATGAGAGGAATGGCTTCAACAGGGACACATGAAACGTCGGATGAACCCTCATAGAGCTCGGAAGTCGTAGCTTGTAAGCCACTGGATTAACCCGATGAATCACTTTAAATGGTCCTATAAAGCGAGGAGCCAGCTTCTTGGATTCCACCCGGAGAGGGAGATCCCGGGTGGAAAGCCAAACCCGCTGCCCTGGACGGTAAACTGGAGCCGGACGACGCTTACGGTTAGCCTGCCGTTGGGTACTAACCGAAACCTTCTGTAGCGCCTTCCGAACCTGTTTCCACGTCCTGCGACAGCGAGCCACATGTGCCTGGGCCGAGGGCACCTCCGCCTCCTGCTCCTGCTCGGGAAACAGAGGAGGTTGAAAACCATACTGGCACTGAAAGGGAGACATACCGGTAGAAGAGGAGAGAAGGGTATTATGCGCGTACTCAGCCCAAGCCAACCTCCTACTCCACGTTGCCGGACTACCGGCAACGTAACACCTCAAGACCCCCTCCAAATCCTGGTTGACCCTCTCCGTCTGCCCGTTCGACTGTGGATGAAACCCAGACGACAGACTGACAGAGGCGCCGAGGCCGGCGGCAAACGCCTTCCAGAACCTGGAGGCGAACTGAGGACCCCGGTCCGACACGATATCTACTGGCAGCCCGTGGACCCGAAAGACATGCTGTATAATTAAATCAGCAGTCTCCCGGGCCGAAGGAAGCTTGGGGAGAGGGACAAAGTGAGCCGCCTTAGAGAACCGATCCACCACCACCAAAATGGTGGTGAATCCGTCCGAAAGGGGAAGACCAGAAATAAAGTCCAGAGATATGTGTGACCAGGGTCGTTTAGGAATAGGAAGTGGTCGGAGGAGACCCGCCGGTGCCCGTCGAGAGGTCTTACTACGTGCGCACACCGGACAGGCCGCCACAAAGGAACGCGTATCCCCCTCCACTGTCGGCCACCAGAACCTCCTACGGATAAATTCCAGGGTCCTGGTTGCCCCTGGGTGGCTGGTGAGGGATGACGCATGTGCCCACTGTAGCAAGCGTGAGCGCGCCACCTTGGGAACATACGACCGTCCCGGAGGACCCCCACCAGGATCGGGCTCCCGCGTTAGCGCCGACCTTACCACCTTCTCTATGCCCCAAGACACGGGTGCCAAAATCAAGGCCGGTGGAATAATGGGATGGGGCTGCTCCTCCCGCCCAGTAAAAGTGACTATTGCACAACTGATTTGACAAAAAAAAATCCTTCACCCCCCCCCCTGATTTTTTTTGTCAAATCAGTTGTGCATTAGTCACTTTTACTCAAGTCACTCTCTCTATCTCTCTCTCTCTCTCTCTCTCTCTATCTCTCTCTCTCTCTCTCTCTCTCTCTCTCTCTCTCTCTCTCTCTCTCTCTCTCTCTCTCTCTCTCTCTCTCTCTCTCTCTCTCTCTCTCTCTCTCTCTCTCTCTCTCTCTCTCTCTCTTCTCTCTCTCTCTCTCTCTTTCTCTCTCTCACAATTTGAATTCAGTTTTATCTGAATTGACAGATTTAATTATTCATAACGTTCCAATTCATTCAGATCCTCCTCATAGTCTTAAGGAAATCTAAGGTTACAAAGAGCATCATCTCCAACACAACCAGCTGGTGGAACAGAATGCCAATCAGACGCCTTACCTCTGCACACGAATCTGAGACGGACACACACATGCTCACTGTGAAAGGGATGTATATTTTAAAGAAAGAAAATGCTATGATCTTTTATTTATCTTGTGAAAAAAACGGGAGCAAAAATATGCATTGTGTTCATATTTGTGTTCGGTTCATATTTGTGTTCGGTTCATATTTGTGTTAATTTACATTTTACATGACATTTTGTGTTCAGTTCACATTTGTGTAGATTTCATATTTGTGTTCAGTTCATATCCGTGTTCAGTTCATATGTGTGTTCAGTTCATATTAATCTTCAGTTCATATTCGTGTTCAGTTCATATGTGTGTTCAGTTCATATCCGTGTTCAGTTCATATTCATGTTCAGTTCATATGTGTTCAGTTCATATTAATCTTCAGTTCATATTTGTGTTCAGTTCATATGTGTGTACAGTTCATATCCGTGTTCAGTTCATATTCATGTTCAGTTCATATGTGTGTTCAGTTCATATTAATCTTCAGTTCATATTCGTGTTCAGTTCATATGTGTGTTCAGTTCATAGGCTATTCATGTTCAGTTCATAGGCTATTCATGTTCAGTTCATATTTGTGTTCAGTTCATATTTGTGTTCAGTTCATATTCGTTCATATGTGTGTTCAGTATCAGCACCACACACACGCGCGCACACACACACGCATGCACGCACACACACACACACACACACACACACACACACACACACACACACACACACACACACACACACACACACACACACACACACACACACACACACACACACACACACACACACACACACACACACACACACACACACACACACACACACACACACACACACACACACACACACACACACACACACACACACACACACACACACGCTGCACTCTCCCTGTCTCTCCTTCAGATGGACTATATAATGACCATCATGCACTGCTCTGTGGGGAGGTGACCCATGCAGGGTTAATAGCTAATAGAAATGAATAATGTATGAAGTTTGCATCTGGCAGACACACACACACACACACACACACACACACACACACACACACACACACACACACACACACACACACACACACACACACACACACACACACACACACACACACACACACACACACACACACACACACACACACACACACACACACACACACACACACACACACACACACACGCACACACACTCACCCAGGCACACACACAGGCACACACACATGCAGGCACACGTACCCAAATGGATGAAGTTTTGCAAGAGGTCAACTCATTACACCTCGGCTATTTCTCTACACACTGCATCCAGTTGATTACTAGTAGTAGCAATATGTCTTAATGAATGCAAATGCATACATGGATACAGTGGCTTGATACTGCATGATTAAGTTATATACAAAACACATTTATTTAAAAAAAAAAAAAAAAAATGTAATATGAATGAGTAATGATAATGCATTTTCTCTTGGCTCGGTCAGCCGAACGCACCACTCTCCAGGACATCTACACCAGGCGTGGCAGTGCAGAGGCTAAGAGAATAGTCAAAGATTCTAGTCACCCAAACAACTGCCTCTTTGCTGTGCTGCGGTCAGGCGAGCGCTACCGGAGTCTCATGGCCGGCACAGAGAGACTCAGAAGGAGCTTCCATCCCCCGGGCCATCAGGATGCTCAATGTGGACTCACTGTAACACTAACCCATCCATTCTACATCCACGGCACACAACATCCAAATACAAACCTATTCACTTTAAACATTCACCTTTAACATTCACATGAACCCTTTCACTGTCACACTAGAGAATGTCAACCCTTTACTATCACACGTCGGTAGTGGGATAGTAAAGGGTTAACCTTCTGTAGTGTGGCAGTGGAAGGGTTAACATGATGTTGTGTGGCAGTGAAAGGGTTAACATTATGTGTATTGTCGCAGTGAAAGGGTTAACCGTTTGGTAGTGCGGCAGTGACAGGGCAGTGACACACTTTTTAAACATTACACCATATTTGTATCTATCTATTTTTTTTGCAGTTTTTATATATTGTATATTTTGTATCGTTTTTGGTCTTTACACTTTTCCTTTTATTATTGTATGAAGCACAATCTCAGGGGGCTCACACAGAAGCAAGCATTTCACTGTAATGGACCTTATGTGACAAATAAAACAAAACTTGAAACTTGAACTTGAGTTGCCCAAGAAAGCTTCTCCCTACTGCTATCAAACCCAAGGGGACAGTAGCTCCACCCTCCTCTTCCTCCTCTCCCCTCTCCTTCATCCCCACCTCTCTGGCCACCTTTATGTCCAATTTCATAAACCCTGAGAAACAATGAACCACAGGAAGAGTTGTGGGTATAAACCTTTCATGGTTTCAGTTACAATTGTAAGGCTTCAGTTGTCTGATCCTGGCATTACCATCTTAGATTAGATGAGATTAGATTCAAATGTGTTGTCATTATACAGCTCAAGTACAGTACAACGAAAATAAGTTTGTCATCCAACCAGAGTGCAAATGTAACAGTAAAGTGCAACAGTAATATACAATGTACAGCTGATTGATTGATTGATTGATTGATTAATTGATTGATTGAAAACTTTATTAACAGATTGCAGAATGGGTACAATACAGTATGGCGCAATACAAACAACTGCTAAGAGGATGCAGAGCAGAGAAATACTTTCGTCTTGTTTACATCAGGGTCCTCCATTTTCAATTCATTCATTTTAAACTGGATATAAAATATATCAAGTAGTACTAAATGGTCAAATGGTAAATGGTGCATTCATATAGCAGCTTTTATCCAAAGCACTTTACAATTTGTTCCTCACATTTGACCCATTCACTCACACATTCACACACCGATGGCAGAGGCAACCATGCAAGGTGCCGACCTGGAGCAGTTAGGGGTGAAGTGTCTTGCTCAAGGACACTTCGACAATCTAACCGGGAGGAGCGGGAATCAAACCGGGAACCTCCGGAATACCAGACGACTGCTCTACCTACCAGACTCAGTACTACTGAGTAATAGTGCTAATCAGATGTATGTACAGAGTTGTAGTATTTAGGGCTGTCTTAAATACTTCGAAGCTTCGTTCGATGGCACAAGCGTCAAACATTAAAAAGAGTCAGAGAGCCAGATAGACAGAGTCAGAGAGACAGAGAGACAGAGAGATACAGAGAGACAGAGAGCCAGATAGTCAGAGAGCCAGAGACAGATAGACAGAGAAACATATATAGTCAGAGAGCCAGAGAGACAGAGAGACAGAGAGATACAGAGAGACAGATAGTCAGATAGACAGATATACAGAGAGACAGATATAGACAGATAGTCAGAGAGACAGAGAGACAGAGTCAGAGAGCCAGATAGACAGAGTCAGAGAGACAGAGAGACAGAGAGATACAGAGAGATACAGAGAGACAGAGAGCCAGATAGACAGATAGACAGATATACAGATAGTCAGAGAGCCAGAGACAGAGAGACAGAGAGACATATAGTCAGAGAGCCAGAGAGACAGAGAGACATAGAGATACAGAGAGACAGATAGTCAGAGAGACAGAGAGCCAGAGAGACAGAGAGACATAGAGATACAGAGAGACAGATAGTCAGAGAGCCAGAGAGACAGAGAGACAGAGAGACAGAGAGATCGATAGAGAGAGAGACAGAGAGACATAGTCAGAGACAGAGATACATATAGACAGATATAGAGATAGACAGAGAGACAGATATAGACATATAGTCAGAGAGACAGATAGACAGAGTCAGAGAGACAGAGTCAGAGAGAGACAGAGAGACAGATAGACAGATAGACAGAAATACAGAGAGACAGAGAGACAGAGAGATACATATAGACAGATAGTCAGAAAGACAGAGAGACAGAGAGAGAGACAGAGAGACAGATCGTCAGAGAGACAGAGATACAGAGTCAGAGAGACAGAGAGTCAGTTGCCTGCTGTTGCCTTTGTTGCCTTTGATGTTGTTACATTTGTTCTGTGATGTTTGTTCATTGATTGAATACCTTTATACCTTTTTAACCTTTATATAAACACCTTTATATATTTTTTTGTACAAAAATGCAAGCATTTGCTATCAGTTGTTGGAACATACAGGGTATTTACTCTTCAACATTCGGCCTGCAGATACTCTGATTTTTTACAGGCTATAACAAACAATGACCTTTTAATTCTAACTGAAACATGGTATAGCGAGGATGTAGCCACACACTGTCCTCCACACTACAGAGAAGTAATTTTGCCATCAAATAAAATAAAACATATTAGTCAGGGCAGAGACTCAGGGGGATTGATAATTTGGTACAAATCACAACTCCACCAGTCAATACAGATTCTAAAAACCGGGAACAATCATATTTGGTTCAAACTAAATAAAGAAGTAATCCCCTCTCAAAGAGATATTTTTATCTGTGGAATATACGTACCACCCTCTGGGTCTCCATATTACTCAGAGGACATCTTCTCCAACCTTGAGTCAGAAATATGTTTTTATCAAAGTCAAGGTCATGTGCTTGTTTGCGGTGACTTTAATGCCCGAACGGGAACCCACCCTTATTTCACCAGTACACATGGAGACACATTTATATCTGACCACACCATATGCAACCATGTAAACCTGTTCCCTAGAAATAACTATGACACCTCCATAAACAAAAATGGGAAGGACTTATTACAGCTCTGTAGAGGACTGAGTCTCTACCTTGTCAATGGGCGTGTGAGAGGGGACTCTCAAGGAAGGTACACTTACTGCTCATCCCTTGGCAGCAGCACAGTAGATTACATGATAACAGACCTGGATCCAGTATCTTTCAGTTCATTCACAGTCAAACCTCTGACCCCACTCTCCGACCACAGTCAGATCACTGCATACATGAAAATAACTGAGTCTCTCAAAAATCCCCCTACACAGCCCAGTAAACTACATAACATCCCCAAATACTACAGATGGTCCCAGAACAGCATGCAGGACTACCAGAGAGCCATCGCCAGTGATGGGATACAATCACTGTTAGATACGTTCCTAGCCACGCCATACTCTACCCATGTTGAAGGAGTCAACCTAGCTGTAGCACATATAAATTATATATTTGAAAGAACTGCAATAAAGTCCAAATTAAAATTATCAGGTAACACACTAAACTAAACTAAAAAGGGCCACTGGTTTGACAAAGAATGTAAAGTTCTTAGAACACAGTTAAGAAGAATATCAAACCAGAAACACGTAAACCCACACAATGATACCTTACGCCTACAATACTGTGAATCACTGAAACACTACAAAAAGACCATCAGAATTAAAAGGAACAAACACGTAAATAAACAGTTATGCAAAATAGAGGACTCTTTAAGCTCTAACTCCTTGTGAGGTTTTTGTCCATTGCTCACTTACTCGCTCTGTTCATTTAAGCCTACTCGCTCTGTTTCCTTTTGTTTTTCTGTCAATCATTGCATTCTCCTATTCACACGCTTCTTCCCAGAGACGTCGTTGATTGGTTCTCCCCCAACCACACGCTTGTCAATCACATCCCTCAGCTGTCACTGCTTGTCAATTAAGCATTCCCTGATTATTTATACCCCGTTTCCCCATTCAAGTTTTGTTGGATCGTTTTGATATTTCAGTTGCATTCGCCGTTCCTGCTTGCCTGCTGTTGTTTCCCTGTGCTTTGCCTCCAGGATATTCAAGAAGCATTCCTCTTGGACACCCTTTTCCCGTGGCGACGCGCTCGCTCCGTTCTGTTCCAACGCTCTTTACGCACAGCGCCTGGGTGAGTTTTTATGACTGTCTTTGATCCTATTCCGTTTTTCATGTGTTTATATAACACTGAAGATTTCCTGCTTTTTATCAGACAGTCACTCACCCAGCGTTTAGCCTTTTTTGGATTGTTTCATTGGGATAATATTTTGGCCTAACATCGCCCACTCTGTGTTTACACACCGAAGATATTATCACTTGGATTTGTATTTTGGGACTTCGCTCACAGTGTTTATTTTGCACCGAAGATATCTATCACTTGGGATTGTGTTTGGAACGTTACTCACAGTGTGTATTTACACCGAAGATTCAGTCACTTGGATAACTCTGTTTTTGGGTACAAGTCACCTCTCCTGTCACCTGCTCTGTTCCAACTGCACTCTGAGCTAACTCGCTCCCTCTCTCCCTCTCGGTCCCGCAACCACCTCGGAGATTCTGCCGAGAGAAGTCTGCAGAGCGGCTCTGACGTCATCGTCTGCTTCCCCTGACTACCATCCCGGGAGAAGCTGCAGAGCAGCAACATTCATCCTTGCTTGTATTCCAGTCTTTGTTTGAACTCTACCAAGTCTGTGCTGTTTATTTAGTGTTAATAAACAAGCCCTTGTTTTTGGCAACTCTGAATCCTACTCTCTTGTGTCGTTGCGTTTGGGGTCGGTGTCAAACCATAACATTACGATCCAACCGAAATGACGACCCCAGCCGACACAGAGAGGGTCAGAACCGCACTTGCTAATCAAATCGAGTTGACCAAGGATCACAGTCACCAACTAGAGAGGGCTGCGGCTGCGGTGCAGGATCTCAGGGAACAGGTCCTGCCTATTCAAGGGTCACTGGCCGCTCTGGCGGGACAACAATCTGGTATTCTCATTCAGCTTCACTCGCTGAGCGACACCGTTAACGCTTTACTTCCCTCACATCCTTCAGGAGCATTCCCCGCAGCCCCAGCAGATCCCGCACCTCGGGAACCCCGTCTCTCCGTCCCACGGCTGTTCGACGGCAATCCCGAGGAGTGTGCCACATTCATCATGCAATGTGAGTTGGTTTTCCGTCATCAACCAAGCCGATTTACTTCTAGAGGGTCCCAAGTGGCCTATATGACAAACTTGCTTTCAGGCCGTGCTGCCCAGTGGGTCACTTCCTCCTGGGCAATGGATGCAGATTTTGTTTTATCCTATCCAGACTTCGTGGCGGAGCTCCGCAGAGTGTTCCACCATCCAGCCCGTGGTCTGGACCCTGGAGCCCGGTTGGGGACCTTCCGACAGGGGAGCGGCGGGGTGACTGACTACGTCCTGGAGTTTCGACTGGCGGCGGTGGAGAGTGGATGGAACGACCCTGCACTTCGCCTAACCTTCCTGAGGGGGCTCAGTGACGCGGTCAGGGACCAGCTCGCTACCCGGGAGGTGCCCGACTCCCTCGAGGACCTGTTTAGCCTCGTCATCCGCATCGACGGACGCCTCCAGGAGAGAAGGCGCGAGAGGACCCGACTGTTACCTCCTGAGGTACCCCGGATTCCCCGGATGCATGACGTCACTCCTGGACGCCCTGTCCTCAACACAACTGGTGGTAGCGGACCCTCCCGTTCGGTTCGCGAGGAGGAACCCATGCAGCTGGGACGCTCTCATCTGAGCCAGGCTGAACGTGAGGCAAGGCTCAGGTCCGGTCTCTGCCTCTACTGCGGAAGGGAGGGACACCGAATCGCCAACTGCCCCACCCGGCCAAAAGATCAGGCTCGCCGAGACCCCGGGAAATTCTGGTGAGCCGTTTTTCCCATTCCCAGAGCCGCGCACCACCTGGCCATCTGATGAGCGTCACCCTGGCCTGGGGGGACCAACGAGCCACGGTGGAGGCCCTCATCGACTCTGGGGCAGACGAGAATTTCCTCAACTTCGAGTTTGCTACCCGAGCTAACATTCCACTAGAGGACCTTGTGAGGCCCTTGGAGATCTTTGCGTTGGACCAACACCGCCTGGCCGACATCTCTCAACGCACCGGCCCAGTCGTGCTGACCATCGCTGGTAACCACGTCGAGAGAATCCAGTTCCTCATCACCCGATCCCCCCTTGTCCCGGTGGTCCTGGGTAGGCCCTGGCTCGCGCTGCACGAGCCCCACATCGCCTGGTCCTCCGGTACCATCAAGGGCTGGAGCTCCTCCTGTCACGCCCTGTGTCTGCAGGCGGCGTCCTGTCCCCCGCCCCGGAGGCCCGCTGGTGAGTCGCATCCGGACCTCTCGTCCATACCTCCCGAGTACCACGACCTCTTGGAGGTTTTTAGTAAATCCAGGGCTCAGGCCCTTCCACCTCACCGCCCCTACGACTGCGCCATCGACCTCCGCCAAGGGGCTCCCCTTCCCGGCAGCCGCCTTTACAGTCTGACCGTTCCGGAGAAGAAGGCGATGGATCTGTACATCTCTGAGTCATTGGAAGCAGGACTCATTCGGCCTTCCTCCTGCCCGGTGGCGGCCGGTTTCTTCTTTGTTGGGAAGAAGGATGGGGACCTGCGACCCTGCATCGACTATCGCCAGCTCAACGAGATCACCATCAAAAACAAGTACCCTCTACCTCTCATGAACTCCACCTTCGAGCCACTGACCCAGGCTACCGTTTTCACCAAGCTGGACCTCCGGAGTGCCTACCATCTTGTCCGTATCCGTGAGGGCGATGAATGGAAGACCGCCTTCAAGACCCCCAGGGGTCACTACGAGTACCTAGTGATGCCGTTCGGCCTCACCAACGCCCCGGCGGTATTCCAGGCACTCATGAACGACGTCCTTCGCGACATGCTGGAGGTGTTCGTGGTGGTGTACCTGGACGACATCCTCATCTTCTCCAGGACCCTCGAGGAACACATCCAGCATGTCCGCCGTGTGCTGGAGCGCCTCCTCCACAATCGGCTCTTCGTCAAGGCGGAGAAGTGCCGTTTCCACTCCGACTCCGTCGACTACCTGGGCTTCATCGTTGAGAAGGGCTTGACCCGAGCGGATCCTCGCAAGATCCAGGCTGTGGAGGATTGGCCTGAACCCACCACTCGGAAGGAGTTACAGAGTTTCCTCGGGTTCGCCAACTTCTACCGAAGGTTCATCCGGAACTACAGTCAAGTGGCGGAGCCTTTTACCAGACTGACCTCTCCCGCTCTGCCGTTCGACTGGTCCCCAGCGGCATGTGCTGCGTTCCGCTCCCTCAAGAAGAGGTTCACTTCCGCCCCTATCCTGCTCCACCCTGACCCCAAGAGACAGTTCATTGTAGAGGTGGACGCCTCGGATACTGGACTGGGCGCTGTCTTATCCCAACGTTCGCTTTCGGACCAGAAGGTACATCCTTGCGCCTTCTACTCGCGTCGGTTCCTCCCTGCCGAGAGGAACTACGACACCGGCAATCGGGAGCTGCTGGCGGTCGTGGCTGCGTTGGAGGAGTGGCGTCATTGGCTAGAGGGGGCCGAGGAGCCTTTTACCATCTGGACGGACCACAAGAACCTGACGTTCATCCGCGCTTCCAGGCGCCTCAACGGTCGGCAGGCGAGATGGGCCAGTTTCCTCAGTCGGTTCGACTTCTCGCTGACCTTCCGCCCCGGTTCCTGCAACACGAAGGCCGACTCCCTGTCCCGGTTACACTCCAAGGGGGCTCCACCCTCTGAGGACCCGACTCCCATCCTCCCGGAGGCCCGAGTGGTTGGAGCCATCACCTTGGGCATCGAGGGTGTGGTTAGACGTGCCCTACGCTTCCAGCGTGCTCCAAGCAACGTTCCGATTCATCGTCTCTTCGTCCCCGACTCTGTCCGGTCCCGGGTGCTGCTTTGGGGCCATACCAGCCGGTTCGCCTGCCACCCGGGCGTCCATCGCACGTTCTCCTTCCTGGCTCGTCGTTTCTGGTGGCCCACCATGCAGAACGACGTCAAGGAGTTCGTGTTGGCCTGCGCGGTCTGTGCCCGCAGCAAGGCCTCGCACCAGGCACCCTCCGGGCTCTTACAGCCACTTCCCGTTCCAAGCCGTCCTTGGTCACATGTGGCGCTAGACTACGTCACAGGTCTTCCCTCCTCCCAGGGGAACACTTGCCTTCTGACCGTGGTGGATCGATTCAGCAAGGGGGTTCACCTCGTGGCCCTTTCCAAGCTTCCCTCGGCGGCCGAGACGGCGGACCTCCTGACTCACCACGTGTTCCGCCTTCATGGGTTTCCCCAGGACATCGTCTCTGACCGGGGGCCCCAGTTCACCTCCCAGGTATGGCGGGCCTTTTGCAAGGGATTGGGGGTGACGGTCAGTCTTTCCTCTGGTTATCATCCCCAGACTAACGGACAGACGGAGAGGATGAACCAGAGCGTGGAGTCTGCTCTTCGGTGTGTGGCAGCCGAGAGACCGGCATCCTGGAGCCGTTTCCTTCCCTGGGTTGAGTACTCCATCAATTCAATGGTCAGTTCCGCCACCGGCCTCTCACCATTTGAGGTTTCCCTGGGCTACCAACCCCCTCTTTTCCCCGCACAGGAGGCGGAAGTGGCAGTTCCCTCCGTGCAGGACCACCTCGACCGCTGCCGACGAGTTTGAGAGTTTTGAGGTTTTTGTCCATTGCTCACTTACTCGCTCTGTTCCTTTAAGCCTACTCGCTCTGTTTCCTTTTGTTTTTCTGTTAATCATTGCATTCCCCTATTCACATGCTTCTTCCCAGAGACGTCGTTGATTGGTTCTCCCCCAACTACACGCTTGTCAATCACATCCCTCAGCTGTCACTGCTGGTCAATTAAGCATTCCCTGATTATTTATACCCCGTTTCCCCATTCAAGTTTTGTTGGATCGTTTTTGATATTTCAGTTGCATTCGCCGTTCCTGCTTGCCTGCTGTTGTTTCCCTGTGCTTTGCCTCCAGGATATTCAAGAAGCATTCCTCTTGGACACCCTTTTCCCGTGGCGACGCGCTCGCTCCGTTCTGTTCCAACGCTCTTTACGCACAGCGCCTGGGTGAGTTTTTATGACTGTCTTTGATCCTATTCCGTTTTTCGTGTGTTTATATAACACTGAAGATTTCCTGCTTTTTATCAGACAGTCACTCACCCAGCGTTTAGCCTTTTTTGGATTGTTTCATTGGGATAATATTTTGGCCTAACATCGCCCACTGTGTGTTTACACACCGAAGATATTATCACTTGGATTTGTATTTTGGGACTTCGCTCACAGTGTTTTTTTTGCACCGAAGATATCTATCACTTGGGATTGTGTTTGGAACGTTACTCACAGTGTGTATTTACACCGAAGATTCAGTCACTTGGATAACTCTGTTTTTGGGTACAAGTCACCTCTCCTGTCACCTGCTCTGTTCCAACTGCACTCTGAGCTAACTCGCTCCCTCTCTCCCTCTCGGTCCCGCAACCACCTCGGAGATTCTGCCGAGAGAAGTCTGCAGAGCGGCTCTGACGTCATCGTCTGCTTCCCCTGACTACCATCCCGGGAGAAGCTGCAGAGCAGCAACATTCATCCTTGCTTGTATTCCAGTCTTTGTTTGAACTCTACCAAGTCTGTGCTGTTTATTTAGTGTTAATAAACAAGCCCTTTTTTTTAATACAAAAACGGAAACCAGCCAGATATGTGAAAAGTTACAAAAATGGGAAGATATCATAAAGGATAATCAAAACCCTCTAGACTTCCCAATCACTGAACAAGAGCTGAAATCAAAACTCCAGTGCCTTAAAGCTAGAAAGGCCTGTGGTACAGATGGCATATTGAATGAAATGATTAAACACAGCTCTGAAAAATTCCAATGGGCTATTTTAAAATTATTCAATTTGACACTAAATTTAGGCTATTTTCCTGATGTCTGGAATGAAGGACTCATAACCCCAATATTCAAGAGTGGAGATAAATATGACCCAAAAAACTATAGAGGTATCTGTGTGACGAGTAATTTGGGCAAACTTCTATGTAGTATCATCAACACCAGACTCATAGAATTTCTTACGGAACAGTGTTTTAAGTAAAAGCCTAATTGGATTCTTACCAAATTATCGTACCTCTGACCATATATACACTCTTAAAACCCTAATTGACATTCACGTGAAACAGAACAAAAACAAAATATATTCCTGCTTTGTCGATTTTGAAAAAGCTTTTGATTCAATTTGGCACAAAGGTCTCTTCTTCAAGATTCTAGAAAGTGGTGTTGGAGGAAATACATATGACTTGATCAAATCCATGTACACAAAAAACAGATGTGCTGTTAGAATTGGCAATAAAAGAACACATTTCTTCACCCAGGGTCACAGAGTCCACCAGGGGTGCAATTTAAGCCCAACGTTGTTTAATATATATATATAAATGAATTAGCAAAGTTATTAGAACTTTCTACTGCACCCGGTCTGACTTTGCACGATACAGATGTAAAATTGTTGATGTATGCAGATGATCTGGTTCTGCTGTCAACCACTAAAGAGGGTCTACAACAGAACCTAGACATCCTCCACCAGTTCTGCCAGACATGGTCTCTGAACGTAAACATGAAGAAGACTAAAGTCATGGTCTTTCAAAGGAGACATGAGTCTCAGAGTTCACATAATACATTTAAATTAGGCACACACATATTAGAAAACACAAAAAGCTACCCATATTTGGGATTGAAAATAAATCATAATGGTAACTTCAACATGGCTGTGAATGAACTGAAGGAGAAGGGAAGAAGGGCTTTTTATGCCATCAAAAGGAAAATTCCAATTGACATCCCAATTAGGACCTGGCTCAAAATTCTAAATTCTGTAATAAATCCAATAATATTATATGGCAGTGAAGTGTGATGTCCATTAACTAACCAAGACTTCCCGAAATGGGAAAAACACCCATTAGAAGTACTGCATGCAGAATTGTGCAAAAACCTACTTAGGGTTCACAGACACACTGCCAATAATGCATGCAGGGCAGAACTTGGCCAATACCCTCTAATCATTCAAATTCAAAAGCAAGCCATCAAATTGTATACACACCTCCAATCAAGTGACCCCCACTCCTACCACTACAAAGCCCTACAGAGCCAAGAGATGAACCCAGATAAGAGTCCCCTCTGCCAGCTAGTCATGAAGCTCTGCCCACAAACACCAGGGCCTCAGGACAGACACCAAGCAATCTGGCACAACCAAATAATCTCAAAACAGAAAGAAAATTATATAGAATATTAGAACAAATCAACCAAATCTCAAAGTAAATTAGAATTATATTTGACCCTAAACAGAGAGTACACGGTGGCAGAATACCTGACCACTGTGAATGAGATAAAATTAAGAAAAACATTGACACGGTACAGACTGAGTGGACATAGCCTAGCCATATAAACAGGCCGTCACAGGCAGAACTGGCTGCCCAGAGAGGCCAGGCTGTGTTCACTTTGCCATCAGGGGGATGTTGAGACAGAACCTCACTTCCTACTATACAAGTCAAGTCAAGAGTTTTATTTGTCATGGCATACAAGTATACAATGAAATGTGGGTGGTCTTGCCCGCAACAATGTGCAATACAGTAGTAACAACATATAATATAATCCAATAAAACAACATTGTGCAATAAAAACAACATTGTGCAATACTGTGAGAAATATAAGGATCTAAGAGAAGTTTTCTTTGATTAAATAAATAAAATTGATCCACAGTGTATCCATCTCCCTGATCATCAAAAGCTGTTATATATGTGTGGGTAGAAAGGTCAGTGTACAGCATTAGCTGCAAAATATGTAGATGGTTGTCACACAATAAGAGAACAAGCTTTGTAAATGGCCACACTTGGCCATAATTGAAAAATGACTACCCGATTGAATGACTATTTTGTAAATGAATATGTTTCTGTTGATTGTCCTTACTGTTATTACTAATATTATGGTATTTTATTGCTTAATATATATGTTATTGTTTGTATGTTGAACTTGCTTTGGCAATAAGTATGTTAATATTTCATGCCAATAAAGCCTATTTGAATTGAATTGAATTGAATTGAGAGACAGAGAGACAGAAAGACAGATAGACAGATAGTCAGAGAAACAGAGAAACAGAGAGACAGAGAGACAGAGAGACAGAGATACAGAGAGACAGAGAGACAGAAAGACAGATAGTCAGAGAAACAGAGAGACAGAGATACATAGAGACAGAGAGACATATAGACAGAGAGACAGAGAGACAGAGTCAGAGAGACAGAGAGACAGACAGACAGAGAGACAGATGTACAGAGAGACAGAGTCAGAGAGACAGAGAGACAGAAAGAGAGAGAGATACAGAGTGAGAGACAGAGAAACAGAGAGACAGAGAGACAGGGAGACAGAGTCAGAGAGTCAAGAGACAGAGAGACAGAGTCAGATAGACATAGAGACAGAGAGACAGAGTCGGATAGACAGAGAGACAGAGATACAGAGTCAGATAGACAGAGAGACAGAGATACAGAGTCAGAGAGACATAGAGACATAGAGACAGAGTCGGATAGACAGAGAGACAGAGAGACAGAGTCGGATAGACAGAGAGACAGAGATACAGAGTCAGATAGACAGAGAGACAGAGATACAGAGTCAGAGAGACATAGAGACAGAGAGACAGAGTCGGATAGACAGATAGACAGAGATACAGAGTCAGAGAGACATAGAGACAGAGAGACAGAGTCGGATAGACAGAGAGACAGAGATACAGAGTAGACAGACAGACAGAGAGACAGAGATACAGAGTCAGATAGACAGAGAGACAGAGATACAGAGTCAGAGAGACATAGAGACAGAGAGACAGAGTCGGATAGACAGAGAGACAGAGATACAGAGTCAGATAGACAGAGAGACAGAGATACAGAGTCAGAGAGACAGGGAGACAGAGTCAGAGAGTCAAGAGACAGAGAGACAGAGTCAGATAGACAGAGAGACAGAGATACAGAGTCAGAGAGACATAGAGACAGGGAGACAGAGTCAGAGAGTCAAGAGACAGAGATACAGAGTAGACAGACAGACAGAGAGACAGAGAGACAGGGAGACAGAGTCAGAGAGTCAAGAGACAGAGAGACAGAGAATATTCTATACTCTAATCAAATTGTAAAGAGAAAGATACATTAGATTGGAAACATTTATATTATATTGTCCTCCTCTCGACTTCTCACATGGGTCTGAATGAGCTGCATGACGGACAGGAGACGCCAATGTCACTTTCATTTAGCCGAGTGAGAATTAAATGTGGGTGTTTTCCTTGAGCTGAAGAACGTGCCAATAACCCAACTACATGACATGATGACAGAGAGTTCAGAAGACTACATGACATGATGACAGAGAGTTCAGAAGACTACATGACATGATGACAGAGAGTTCAGAAGACTACATGACATGATGACAGAGAGTTCAGAAGACTACATGACATGATGACAGAGAGTTCAGAAGACTACATGACATGATGACAGAGAGTTCAGAAGACTACATGACATGATGACAGAGAGTTCAGAAGACTACATGACATGATGACAGAGAGTTCAGAAGACTACATGACATGATGACAGAGAGTTCAGAAGACTACCTGACATGATGACAGAGAGTTCAGAAGACTACATGACATGATGACAGAGAGTTCAGAACCCAACTCAGCCACGGAGAGAGAGATTTACAATCTAAAAATCTACGTTTGGAAATACTTTGTATTTTGAACGTTGAGACAAGGTTGTATGCAAGCTATGCGAGTTACAGCTGGGCTACCATTCTTTGTCTATGCTTAACGCTAGCGTTTTGGGAATCCTATAGCGTCGAGAATGTAAGTAGCCTACTTTTCTACTCTATTGTAAATCATCCCTCAGGGTAAAACGTGTAGATATTGAATAATGAATAGAGACATAAACGCCATGCAGGCCCCCAGTGGTTGGATTACTATTTCCCCGTTTCATGCCAAGGGAAATATATCGGTCCATGTTTATCACACCTCGCTCGGAAGGCCGTCGCTGCATGTGAATGACTGCTCTATATACAGTAAACCTTCATTCATTCGATCTCGCTCCGAGAGACGACCCGTTCTCAATCAAGCACCAATCTCTCCTCACGCACAGCGAGGGAGAGAGAGAGAGAGAGATAGAGAGAGACAGAGAGAGAGAGAGAGAGAGAGGGAGAGAGAGAGAGAGAGAGAGAGAGAGGAGAGAGGGAGATAGAGGGAGAGAGAGAGAGAAAAGTCTGAGAAAAGAAAGTCTAACATACATTTTTTTTTATCCACTTTTTCTCCCATTTTCTATATTTTTCTCCCATCCCAATTTCGTATCATCCAATTCAACCCTCCCCTGTCACAAACGCTGTTTCTTGCCTCCCACAAGCCGGCTGCAATGTGGACTAAGTCATACATAGCACAAGTCCCCTCCGGTACTTGAGGTAACAGCAGTCGCATCTTTTCACCTGCGCAGCTCGATCTCTCAGTGGCGAGGAGTAACGCGTGGGAGGCTCACGCTGCCCCCGACACTTCCTGATTCTACTGCGCAGGCGCACCAACCGACCTGTAGGAGTCGCTGTCCACAACGCCCGATCCCCACCCATCAGTTTCCCACCCCCTAATACGGCCAATGTGTATTAGTACGGACGACCAGCTAAACTGAAAGCAAATGTGGAGCGCTGGGCTCGAACAGGCAAGCCCAGCGTCTCCAGATTTCGTGGCGAGCGCCTTGCCCACTACGCCACGTAGCCGCCCCCGAAAGTCTAACATATATATACATATATTATACTATGGAACTACACAATATGGATGTATTACGTGGCCCGTAACTGCCCCAACTTCCATCACTTGAAAAAGGCCACAGGCCGAAACATTGTGTTAAATTATATTAAACTTGGGAACACTGCAGACGTTGTGCTGACTTTTTTTCCCACAACTTTACATCTATTTGAGTCAAGCACCCGTGACTATACTTTGGATGTGCGTGAGTCTTTCTCTACTCCATAACTGGCCCCAAACAGCAGTGCCAACCTTTCTATATGTATGCCGTGTATGTAGGTATGTTGATCTTATTTATTTTGTTTAAATTAATAAATAGTATGTCTCCCGTTATATTGGTTTGCCCTCTTGTGGACAAAATGCACGATAATAGATATTTGAATGGTTCGAACCTATGTGTGTTTCTTTTTATTGTTTTTTTTTAGGAATAATCTAACATCATTTTTGGCTAAACTTGACAGCCCTAGTTGCATATATATACCCTGTCTATATAATGAGAAGACAAAAAAATTGAAATCTGTAACACTATAGATTGCTACAAAATAAACATACTCTGAGAAAACATTTTAATGTGACGTAAATTTATATTGAGTGAAATTATAATTGACTGCATTTTGAGGTGAAAAGTGAGTTTTAAAGATGTTTAAAATTAATTACGATCTGCTTTAAAGGCTGATAATAGTTGCGCAGTACGTGGTTGTCATGGTAACTAGTAAGGACGTGTGGAAGATTCCACTGTATGGCACGTGTCGTGCGTAGAAGCTTATTATGAAAGGAAAGGTAAAGAGATACATCTGGCAGATTCTTAGATACAGAGTGTATGTGTATGTTTGTTTCTATTTCACTCTAAGTGACCACAGGCTCACTTTGCCTAAGGGCTCAATACAAATACTACTGATGTATGTGCGCGCGCACACACACACACACACACACACACACACACACACACACACACACACACACACACACACACACACACACACACACACACACACACACACACACACACACACACACACACACACACACACACACACACACACACACACACACACACACACACACACACACACACACACACACACACACACACACACACACACACACACACACACACACACACACACACACACACACACACACACACACACACACACACACACACACACACACACACACACACACACACACACACACACACACACACACACACACACACACACACACACACACACACACACACACACACACACGCCCGCCCACCAGTCCAAGCACCTCTCCATAACTCGTGAAGGCCTCTATAGGGAGCCACTAGCTCCCTCTAAGTAGGTTGCTTACAAGTACACACACAGTGTGAAGTATTAGGATGCTGACACATGATGTTAATCCAGGCAGTTTTGGAGATGGATTTAGAGAAAGATGGGTAAATGAAAATAAGTCAACAAATCAACAGAAAATGCATTAACATTTTTGTTGCCGAAAACGTAGATCTACGTTTTTTTTACTGTATTTCTTTTATTCGCTATTGCCATTCAGAATTCAGCGGGGCACCTTGTGCATGCTGTACTGAATGTGTCTGAGCTGGCAGACGGTCTTATACCGCCCTCGAACGCCTTCGGCCATTATTGCACCCCATTAGAAACGGGTTTGTTTCTTTACGGAGCTGCGGCGTGGGTCCTAAACACTCCGGCAAAACACACGCTTGTAGGGATGGTTTTGACTACTGACCCCGCCCCCCCGTTGAAGTGCAATGTCCAACAACGTCGGAGGCAGGATCGCTGTGGATAACTGGAATGGCGATCAGCTGGAATGGCGATCAGATATTTGGATTATTTTTTTTGCATTACATCAGAGACCAAGTAATAACATTATTTTGAAAGCTTGCGTTGATCTGATATTTATTTCTACCCCGATCGACGCTGTCGCTGTGTCTGTATGTGTGGCTGTTTGCCGTTGGGTTGCAGGAGGCGTGTGTGTGTGTGTGTGTGTGTGTGTCTGTGTGTGTGTGTGTGTTTGTGAGTGATGTTGTACATAACACATATTTGTAATGCATTTATAAATATTTACTGCCAAATATTTACTGCCTACTTTCCAAGCCTCCTTCCTTCCGTCCTCCCCTCTACCTTGATCTGCCTCTCCACCTCCTCTCCCCATCGTCTCTTTCCTCATCTTTCTCCTTCTCCTTTCTCCTCATCCTCCCCCCTGTTCTCTTTCCTCCTTCTTTCCTGCATCTCCTCTACCTCGCTATGCCTCTCCACCTCATATCTTCCCTCATCTTTCCTCCTCTCCTTTCTCCTCCTCCTCCCCCCCTGTTATCCTTCCTCATTCCTTCCTTCCTATCCTCTACCTCGCTCTGCCTCTCCACCTTCTCTCTTCCATCTCCTTTATTATCCTCCCCCCTTGTTCTCTTTCATCCTTCATTCCTTCCTCTCCTCTCCTCTACCTCGCTCTGCCTCTCCACCTCCTCTCTTCCCTTCTCTTTCTTCCTCTCCTTTATCATCTTCCCCCCTTGTTCTCTTTCCTCCTTCCGTCCCTCCTCTCATCCACCTCCTCTCTTCCCTATCCTTTCTCGTCCTCCCCTTTGTTCTCCTTCCTCCCTCCTTCCTTCCTCTTCGATCTGCCCCACCTCATCTCTTTCCTCCTCTTTCTTCCTATCCTTTCCCCCCCACCCCCCTCTCTCTATCTCTCTGTCCCCTCCCCAGGCTCCACCCCAAGGGAGACAGGAAACCCCATTTAAAGACAGGTGCTGGCCTGTAATCAGATTAGTATCCTATGGGGCCGATAGATGAGCCGTGTGGGTGCATGGTCGAGCAGACCCGATAGGAGAGATGAGAGGAGAGGAGAGGAGAGGAGAGGAGAGGAGAGGAGAGGAGAGGAGAGGAGAGGAGAGGAGAGGAGAGGAGAGGAGAGGAGAGGAGAGGAGAGGAGAGGAGAGGAGAGGAGATGAGGGGAGGGGAGGGGAGGGGAGGGGAGGGGAGAGGAGAGGAGAGGAGAGGAGAGGAGAGGAGAGTGGAGTGGAGGAGAGGAGAGGAGAGGAGAGGAGAGGAGAGGAGAGGAGAGGAGAGGAGATGAGATGAGAGGAGAGTAGAGTAGAGAAGAGAAGAGGAGAAGAGAGTAGAGGAGAGAAGATGAGGGGAGAGGAGAGGAGGAGAGGAGAGGAGGAGAGGAGAGGAGGGAAGAGGAGAGGAGAGGAGAAGAGAGTAGAGGAGAGAATAAGAGATGAGATAAGAGGAGAGGAAAGGAGAGGAGAGGAGAGGAGAGGAGAGGAGAGGAGAGGAGAGGAGAGGAGAGGAGAGGAGACAAGATGAGAGAAGAGGAGAGGAGAGGAGACAAGATGAGAGAAGAGAAGAGAAGAGGAGAGGAGAAGAGAGGAGAGGAGGGGATAAGAGAGTAGAGTAGAGGAGAGAAGAGAAGAGAAGAGGAGAGGAGAGGAGAGGAGAGGAGAGGAGAGGAGAGGAGAAGAGAGGAGAGGAGAGGAGAGGAGAGGAGAGGAGAGGAGAGGAGAGGAGAGGAGAGGAGAGGAGAGGAGAGGAGAGGAGAGGAGAGGAGAGGAGAGAAGAGAAGAGGAGAGGTGAGGAGAGGAGAGGATAGGAGTAGAGAGTAGATGAGAGAAGAGGAGAAGAGAGTATAGGAGAGAAGAGGAGATGAGAGGAGAGGAGAGGAGAGGAGAGGAGAGGAGAGGAGAGGAGAGGAGAGGAGAGGAGAGGAGAGGAGAGGAGAGGAGAGGAGAGGAGAGGAGAGAGGAGGAGAGGAGAGGAGAGGATAGGAGAGGAGAGGAGAGGAGAGGAGAGGAGAGGAGAGGAGAGGAGAGGAGAGGAGAGGAGAGGAGAGGAGAGGAGAGGAGAGGAGAGGAGAGGAGAGGAGAGGATAGGAGAGGAGAGGAGAGAGGAGGAGAGGAGAGGAGAGGAGAGGATAGGAGGAGAGGAGAGGAGAGGAGGGAGGAGGAGAGGACACATTCTACTTTAGGTCTCTGCAGACGAAGGGAGGAACGCTGAGCAAGACCGGGACAGAAATACACCTGTGCCCTGTTGGCTTAGAGACGTGCAGCTTCATCGTCAGCTACACAGCGGAAAGAAAATGCACATCCCTGCAGAAAGGAACATGCAAACGCCCCCACTCTGCAAGAAAGAGGACACTCGTATCTGACCGTGTCCTACTTAGTATTAGTAAGAAGAAGTAGGGATGGGCAAGGGAGATGTTTTCCCAGACGGAGTACTCGCACGGATTACTCAAGTAGTGCTCAAAGCTTTAGAACACATCTTAAAGCGCACAGACTACACACACAAGTCAGTTACCATTTTGTAATAATTACATTACCTCCACTCTGTCTGCAGCAGGTCTCTCCGCTCATGGAACGTCCGTATCGATATTAGTCTATGAACGCTACACTGTAAAAAATAAATGTTTTTTTACGGGAAATTCACTGTATTATTTTACAGATTACTTGTTTTTCTACTTTAAGTGTAAATGCCATAAAATACAGTAAATTACCTTTTATCAAAATATTACCCATTAAATAAAGGTTGTAATCTGTAAATGTATTTGATTTTACTGTAATTTGACAGTAAGTATTTGGCAACCATTGATGCCAGACATTTACCGTTTTCTTGCAGCTTTTTTTCTTACAGTGTAGGGGAGAACGGGGGACGTTGTCACACGGGTAGGTTGTCACATTCATTATATTTCATCACCAGAGGGTCCTGTCTCCCATATTTTGGTATTTAAATGTCCAGAATTGGGGTCAGAGTTCACCTACATTGTCATCTTTGGAGTGAAACAGCTGAACTTGAGGTGAGAGGACCTTTTGTGTTTCCCATGTCCATTTGTAAATATTCCGCTCCTCAGTATTTTTCTTCTAGGCTTTTACACAATTGGTGAAATGAAACAACTATTACCCTTAAAAATTGTGAAGGGATAGCTATAGTTTAGATTGTTGTTAGCTAGCTACAGTACGTAACTAGTTGTTAGATGTCTGTTAGCCTTGATGCTATCAAGACATTCCAGTTGGGGTTGGTCGTCACATTTTCTTTGGGGTTGGTTGTCACATGTTGTGTAGGCTATTATTGTTAGGCTGATTTATTGCATTCTTATTTTGTTATATAGGATGGCCTAAAGATGTGTTTCCTGTTTATGTTCATGTTAAGATGCATTACGTTATGTATTTGTCAACTTGTCAATGCAATTACACTTTCAAATTTAGTTCTGCCTTCTTGTCTTCTTTTTAAGATTTCTCCCATTAAAACACATGGTGACAACCAACCCCATAGTGTGTGACAACCATCCCCATGATGGGGTTGGTTGTCACAATGTGTCAGAGTGTCTTTGATAGGTGATTAACTCTTTGTTACAATACGTTGGAAAATGAGAGGGATACACATTTCAAGGCAACATCTTAAGCTTCAATGTAGGAATGACTATTGGAAGATGTTTTGATGATGAGTAATTCACACTAGAGTAAAACGTGTGACAACTATCCCCGTTATCCCCTAGGCAACGTGGGCGACGTGTTGCAGGGCACGATTTGGAAATGCACGAACACAAACTGCTGTGTTTATCTTTTAGAGGATGCTAAGCTAGCTTTAAAGTTTTCACGGTACGCTCTCACACTTCACAGCTGACCAGTGTTTTTTTTTTTTTTTTTATCTTTTTCCTCCGATTTTCTCCCATCCCAATGTTAGTCGTATGCCAATTCCCAATCCCCTTCCTGGTCGCTGCGCACTTACCCCCCACAGTCAGATCATCTGGGAGAGTGGAGGCTATCACCTGATTCCTCCGACACACGTCCAGCCAATCAACCGCTTCTTTTCACCTGGCAGCGCGGATCCTCCCTGAGAGGGCGTAGCGTGTGGAAGGATCACACTATCCCACTCAGGTCCTATCCGCGCTTAGCAGGCGCCCCGACCGAACTGTAGGAGTCGCTGTTTACAACGACCCGGACCCACCCCGCCAGCTTCTCACACCCTCTAATACGGCCAATTGTATTAGTGTGAACGGCCAGCCAAGCTGGTGACAACCCCCGGAGCTGTGAGCTGGATTCGAACAGGCGAATCCAGCTCACAGCTCCGGGGTTGGTGACGAACGCAATCTCCGCTACGCCACCTAACCGCCCTCACAGCTGACCAGTGTTGTTGTTTTCTTCCTGCGACAACTCGCGCCTCGTGGGATTTCAGAGCGATATTTCTGTTTCAGCGGCACGAACGAGCGCTGTTGGTGATAGAAGAAAATCGAGCACCCTCAAAAACCACTCGAGTTCAGTTGAAACGGTGAGTACTCTGGTTATCGATTACTCACGCGCATCCCCAGTAAGAAGTACAGTATTTAAATTACATCTTATTGGTATGCCAGGGAAGTGTTCCACTGGTAGCTGGCTCTGTGAGATCACAGGAGCATTTATCTGGTCAGGCTTTCAAGTCAAGAGCTCGTGCCTGAAACCACAGTTTGAAACCCAGTTGTTTGAAAAAACAACGACAGTGGTTCTCGAAGAGCTTAAGCATAAATGCTGCTCAGAACCGGAAGGTGTTTCTTCTTTGAGAGAAGAGCAATCAATGACTCCACCATCACCCCCTCCCCCCTAGTCCGCAACCTCTGTGTCATCCTCGACCCCACCCTCTCATTTGACCCCCATGTCCGATCCATTGTAAAAACATCTTACTTTCACCTCCGCAACATTGCCAAAATCCATCACTGCCTCTCCCCCCTTGCTGCTGAATCCCTCATACACACCTTCATCTCCCCCTGCCTCGACATTGCAACTCCCTCCTCACTGGCATCACCTCCCGCACCCTCCACAAACTGCAGATGGTCCAAAACTCAGCCGCACGCCTCCTCACTCAACACCCGGTCCCGTGAACACATCACTCCTGTCCTCCACTCCCTCCACTGGCTCCCGATCAAGGAATGCATCAACTTCAAAACACTACCCCCCCCTACTTGACTGACCTCATTCTCCCTTACCGCCCCACCCGTTCTCTCCAGTCCTCTTCCACTGTTTCCCTCACTGTCCTGTCATCCAAACTTAAACGTTTTGGTGACCGGGCTTTTTCACGAGCTGCACCCCGACTCTGGAACACCCTCCCTCAGACTGTCCGAGACTCCCTCACTCTCCACCTTTAAATCCAGACTAAATACCTACCTGTTCTACCAAGCATACAACCTTCCTTACCCATAACCACCCTCCTCCAACCTACCACCTCCCTTTCCCCTTCCCTACTTTATAAATAAAATGTATTATTAGTATTATTATTATTAAAGAACAGCACTGATTGGTTGAAGTTAGCCAGTGATCGACAAATAGACAGAGAAAAATGTAAGTGCCGGCCTTATTCGAAACAGGTTCAAAGGACGACTTGCCAGATGGGTCTGTTGCACAAAATCAACTAGCGGGTCAGGTTAGTTATCAATATATTTCCCTAAACAATGATATAGGGGCGCTGTGTCACTATGACAACGTGCCTGTTACAACATGTGTTTAAATTTTTTTTATTTCTTTATGTGCAGTGAAAGCTTGGGGCCAGCTGTTTCTCTGTTCCACTGTGTGTGTGTGTGTGTTATGGTTTGACACCGACCCCAAACGCAACGACACAAGAGAGTAGGATTCAGAGTTGCCAAAAACAAGGGCTTGTTTATTAAGACTAAATAAACAGCACAGACTCGGAAGAGTTCAAACAAAGACTGGAATACAAGCAAGGATGAATGTTGCTGCTCTGCAGCTTCTCCCGGGATGGTAGTCAGGGGAAGCAGACGCTAACGTCAGAGCCGCTCTGCAGACTTCTCTCGGCAGAATCTCCGAGGTGGTGCGGGACCGAGAGAGAGAGAGGGAGCGAGTTAACTCAGAGTGCAGGTGGAACAGAGCAGGTGAACAGGAGAGGTGACTTGTACCCGAAAAACAAAGTTATCCAAGTGACAGAATCTTCGGTGTAAATACACACTGTGAGTAACGTTCCAAACACAATCCCAAGTGATAGATATCTTCGGTGCAAAATAAACACTGTGAGCGATGTCCAAAATACAATCCAATGTGATAATATCTTCGGTGTGTAAACACACAGTGGGTGATGTTAGGCCAACATATTATCCCAATGAAACAATCCAAAAAAGGCAAACGCTGGGTGAGTGACTGTCTGATAAAAAGCTGGAAATCTTCAGTGTTATATAAACACACGAAAAACGGAATTGGATCAAAGACAGTCATAAAAACTCACCCAGGCGTTGTGCGTAAAGAGCGTTGGAACAGAACGGAGCGAGCGCGTCGCCACGGGGAAAGGGTGTCCAAGAGGAATGCTTCTTGAATATCCTGGAGGCAAAGCACAGGGAAACAACAGCAGGCAGCAGGAACGGCGAATGCAACAGAAATATCAAAACGATCCAACAAAACTTGAATGGGGAAACGGGGTATAAATAATACGGGAATGCTTGATTGACAAGCAGTGACAGCTGAGGGAAGTGATTGAAAAGCGTGTGGACGGGGGAGAACCAATCAACGACGTCTCTGGGAAGAAGCGTGTGAATAGGGGAATGAAATGATTAACAGAAAACAAATGGAAAACAGAGCGAGTAGGCTTAAAGGAACAGAGCGAGTGGGTGAGCAGCGGACCAATCATCACAGTACTTCAAGAAGCCCGTGGTGGGGAAAGAACCAAACCTTACAGTGTGTGTGTGTGTGTGTGTGTGTGTGTGTGTGTGTGTGTGTGTGTGTGTGTGTGTGTGTGTGTGTGTGTGTGTGTGTGTGTGTGTGTGTGTGTGTGTGCGCGTGTGTGTGTGTGCGCGCGTGCCTGCCTGCCTGCCCGCGTGTGTTTTCATCATCAACATTGTTAAACCATTGTAGGACCTTACACACTGTACTTACAGAAATACGTAACTTAACTTATTTGGAAAGTACCCTTGTGTTTGCTATTTCATTGAAATGATATTTCTAAGGAAATCACAGCAAATGGTTTTCTGTATCGTAACCCCCTAGTTGTGACTCCATCTTTGTTTGAGAATCCTGGCGATGTCCATGGGAGAGAGGAGTGAGAGAGAGAGCGAGAGAGAGAGAGAGCGCGAGAGAGAGATAGAGAGAGGAATGAGAGAGAGAGAGAGGAACAAGAGAGAGAGAGAGAGATAGAGAGCGAGAGAGGAGAGAGAGGCTTTCACCTTTTAACAATGAGAGAGAACGACTTCCAAGTGCAGCATGTTGCAGCTTGTGGACCGTGTGTGCTCCGCTGTGTAATCTGCTTCACAGCTTCCGAGACAGAGAGAAGTACAAGAGAGAAAGCCGTGTTGCAGCCTGAGTGAGTGAGTGAGTGAGTGGTCCAGCGACGCCAAGGTTTTCCAAAAGCTGTGTAGTGTTGCACTCGACATGAGAGATTCATAACGCCTCATGAAAACTTGATGCTTTATTTTTGCATCGCTAGCGGGCGATTATTTTAGCCGTGTATTCCGGGTGAAGTGAGCTGTACGGCAGCGCATCTAAGACGTAGGGCTGGGCGATTAATCGATTGTATTGATTCATTCGAAATCATGATTTAGTAAGATTTTTATATTATAAAAAAATATATATTATTATTATTATTATTTATTTTTTACGAGTCACCTTTTATTTTACAAAAAAGTGATGTTTGGTGAAAGTTAGATTTGCACTTTATTAATCCCAATAGGGAAATTCATTCTTGTTTGATGATCAAGAGGCACCTTTTATTTGTTTTAAGTGAAGTTTGGTGAAAAAGCAAGTTATTGCACTAGTAATCCCAATAGGGACATTCATCTTTGTTTGATCAAGAGTAACCTTTTATATATATTTTTGTTTTTTAAGTGAAGATTTGTGAAAGTTAGGTTTGCACTTCAATCGGGAAATTCATCTTGGTTTGACAATTTTTTGTGTCAAATAAAAACTAAGCTTATTTGAATGATTTCCTTGGCGTTTCTAGTCACATCTAATCGGATGTGGTGTGAACAAATCTGAGATAAAATGTTTAGGCCATATCGCCCAGCCCTACAAAGACGGAGACTTCTCGGTGTGGATATTCCCCCAAAACCCACGTAAATAATGCATCTATATGAACAAAACCGCTTAGCTAGCCTGTTCAACGTGGATATTCTTTATTTTTTTTATGAAAAACTCCCAAACCCCAAACTGTAATATCCCTCTCTCGACGTCGGGTGGAAACACTAACTCCGACAGGCTGGCAGCGCCCTTGTTGCCGAGAAGCACAAGGTGAAGTCAGAATGAGTTCTTCTTACACTTCGTCTCAAGGTCACTCCTGTAAGCCTTTGTGCTACTCTGAGCTTTAAAACTCTGTGCCACTGTGAGCTGTAAGACAGGGCAGAGGAGGGGGGAAGGAGGAGAGGAGGGGTGGGGGAGGACAAGGACATGATGGGGGGGGGGGCAAAGGATGTATAGAACAGAGAGATGGAAAAGAGAGGATGGGGAGAGAGCGGAAACACAGGCAGGGGTTGATGGGAGGTTATATTTAAGCATGCAGGAAGGATGAGGGATGATGGATGAGGAGGGTGGATGGAGAGAATGGGAAGTGAGATAGGATCGAGGACAAGAGAGAGGGGTGAGGAGAGGACAAGGCATGGATGAAGAAGATAAAGAAATACAAAAATATGAGAGGAGAGAAGAAAAGTAGAAGAGGGGGCAAGGGGATAGGAGAGGGGGAGAAGGGAGATGAGACGAGAGGAGAGGAGAGGGGGATAATAGGGTAGAGGAGATGAGATAATGAGATGAGAGGAGAGGAGATGAGAGGAGAAAAGTAGACGAGAGGAGAAGATAGGAGATGAGACGCATAGAAGAGAGGAGATGAGAGGATAGGAGAAAATGAGAAAAGAGGAGAGAATGAGAGGAGAGAATGAGAGGAGGAGGGATAGGAGAAGGATAGGAGGAGAGGATAAAAAATAAAAAAAGAGGATGGTAGAGGAGAGGAGCGGAGAGGATAAGGATAGGAGAACATTTGAAGAGAGGAGAGGAGATGAGAGGAGAAGAGAGGAGAGGAGAGAAGAGGAGAGGATAATAGAGTAGTAGAGGATAGATGCAGAGAGTAGAGGAGAGAAGAAGAGAGTAGAGGAGAGAGGAGGAGAAGAGAAGAGAGTAGAGGAGAGGATAGAAGAGGCGAGGAGAGGAGAGGAGAGGAGAAGAGAGGAGAGGAGAGGAGAGGAGAGGAGAGGAGAGGAGAGGAGAGGAGAGGAGAGGAGAGGAGAGGAGAGGAGAGGAGAGGAGAGGAGAGGAGAGGAGAGGAGAGGAGAGGAGAGGAGAGGAGAGGAGAGAGAGAGTCTGTTGTTTAACTACATATTGTATTCTGTATTCATGTCTGTCTGCCAACAGCCTTGGGACAGACAGGTATCGTCTCTCATTCTAGGAAACATAACACTGAATATTACATGTTGCACTGGAAATATGAAGCCGGCCCGCACACGCACACACACACACACACACACACACACACACACACACACACACACACACACACACACACACACACACACGCACACGCACACGCACACGTGCACACACACACGCACACACACACGCACACACACACACACACACATGCGCGCGCGCACACACGCACACGCACATGCACACACAAGCTACAACAAGATCAAGGTATCTCTGCAAGACACATATCAATTGCAGCTTGTTGCTTAAGGCCTTCAGCACAAGCCCCATCTGAAATTCATGAGAAGCATCCGTCCTGCCTAAATTGTCATTGTCTGGGGAGAGACTACATGCCCTGATAGGGCCTGCATACCCAGAATGCCTTGTGGTCAGACAAAGACCGACATCCGTCGGAATGCTTTTAAAACGTGTGTACTACTGCCATATACCCTCTTTGTGGCTGTAAAGTGACTAGAGCCAGCCACTAGCATGCTTGTGACACAGACTCATTTACCATTGTTACCATTTAGACTAATTTGACTCAGCCAAGATGCACAGCATGCAACAGTTAGTATAGTAAGACAACTCGATGTACTGCATGGTAGCCTTTATTTTCAGATATTCATGTTTTCAGATGGGCCATTTAAGCTAGCAATTAGTCAACGGTAGCTCATTGTTATTAGCTGTGTGGTCTCGGACTCTAGGTCTAGACATTCACAAAGAGGGTCTATGACCGTAGCATGGGTGCTACTATCGTTAGCTCTCAGAAGGTAGCTATAAGCCTGCAGCATCTAGTACTACTACCGTTAGCTCTCAGAAGGTAGCTAGAAGCCTGCAGCATCTAGTGCTACTATTGTTAGCTCTCAGAAGGTAGCCAGAAGCCTGCAGCATCTAGTGCTACTACAGTTAGCTCTCAGAAGGTAGCTAGAAGCCTGCAGCATCTAGTGCTACTATTGTTAGCTCTCAGAAGGTAGCCAGAAGCCCGCAGCATCTAGTGCTACTATTGTTAGCTCTCAGAAGGTAGCTAGAAGCCTGCAGCATCTAGTGCTACTATTGTTAGCTCTCAGAAGGTAGCCAGAAGCCTGCAGCATCTAGTGCTACTATTGTTAGCTCTCAGAAGGTAGCCAGAAGCCTGCAGCATCTAGTGCTACTACCGTTAGCTCTCAGAATGGTAGCCAGAAGCCTGCAGCATCTAGTGCTACTACCGTTAGCTCTCAGAATGGTAGCCAGAAGCCTGCAGCATCTAGTGCTACTACCGTTAGCTCTCAGAATGGTAGCCAGAAGCCTGCAGCATCTAGTGCTACTACCGTTAGCTCTCAGAATGGTAGCCAGTTAGCCTGCAGCACCGTAGTACTAGTAACGTTAGTATTGTGTATTCAAAAATGCACCGGACTGCGACGTAACGTTTTACCGTGTATTTGCTTGCTCCACCATTGCACAACAACACACACACCAACTCTTGTTACCACACCGCTTTACGGTATTTTCACAGCACTGTCGCAACATTACCGTAAAACGTGAACACCGTTGTGATCCACATACACAACAGTTAGCTCTCAGAATAGCCAGTTAGCCTGCAGCACCAGCAACGGTAAGCGTGTCTCATTTAATTTCCACCACTGAAGCAGGGTTTCCCCTCCTCATGTGTGTAGAGACAACCAGCTCTGCGTGTGCTCGCTCCACTAGTGAGGACTGGTCTCGCCCTCTGCTGGCGCGTGTGTGCACTACAACCAACCACTGTCAAAACTCCGTTTCACTGTAATAGAAACTGAAACGCATCTGTGATTTTGACGGTATTGATTTTCAATACCGTCGGGATTTATAAATACCCTGGTATACCGTAATACTGTCATACCGTCCAAGGCTAATTCTGGGTACGCTGGCCCGAGTAGATTAGATTAGATAAAAATGTATTGTCATCATACAGCACAAGTACAGTACAACAAAAATACGTTTGGTATCCAACCAGAGTGCAAATGTAACAGTACAGTGCAGTAGTAATATACAATGTACAGGTGATTAAACTGGGTATAGAATATATAAATTAGTACTACTGAGTAATAGTGCTAATCATCAGATGTATGTACATAGCTGTAGTATTAATATGTACAGTGATACATGTATAATACACTATGGTAGTAAGTCCTACTGGCCAACAGCTTATTAAGAGTACATGTAGGTAAGGGTACATATGTGTCAGCGCACAGCGGTTTGTGCCAGATGTCTACATTTTCATTTTTCAGATTATTCCAGATTGCTAAAGTACAGAATCTAAGCTTTCAAATGATGTGTCATATGTTGAAATCTGAGATTTTTTTGAACATGATGTGCTCATTTGTAACTTGTAAAGCAGGATGTTTTCTAGAATACTTAAGAGGAGATAATGCTTCTGAAAGGCAGGCCACATTTTCACACTTCAGACAGTTGGGCGTCAACAAAAACCCAATCCAGCAACGCCCATCACCTGAATAGCATTAACATAATTAAGTGCTGCCATGAGGGTTATCTCTCCTCAGGACCCCTGATGTAAACAAGACAAAGGTATTTTTCTGGTCTTCATTCTCTTTTGTTTGTATTGAGCTGTACTGTATTGTTCGCATTCTGCAATCTGTTAACCCTTTCTCTGCCACGCTTATGTACATCCTTATAGCATCCTCTGCCAGCTCTATTTGTCTATGGAGATGTTCCCCTTCTTTGCAGGGCTATAACTTTTTAAATTGTATTGCTAAATTGACATTACTATGGCCCATTCAACGTCAATTATCTATCGTTTAGGATGTAGCAACGTTCTACTTTTTCATTCACATATTCGTACTAAAATACGGTCTAAAGTATAAATATGTTTTTATCGTTTTCTGCAGCATTCTGCAGAACGTGATTTATAGCCCTAAATGCATTATATTGATGATCAAATACAGTTTGATAGCGATCGGCGCCAGATAAAAAATGTCAAATGTACGTGCTTCTAGAAGTTACTAATTATCATCTGATGTTGACCGGATGGGGGGGGGGGGGGGGGGGTCGTTTATAATTCCGTGGCCAACGTTAGATGATTCATGTAGTGTGGGTATCGAACACGGTAAAAATAAACGCTGAAACTTACCCCAGTCTCCTCGGGCCGTTGGGCGATGAGCGTGGAGCAAAAAGATTGCTATTATGGGATGTTGAAATATGCGACCCATCTCCAGGTTGTATAATAGTATATACGTCCAAATCATGTTGTTTATTGAGTTAGGGTGAGCGATCGATTATCCAGTGTGTCAAGATGGAGTCCCGGGAGCTATAGCGAGTGGTCAGACCGAATTTGGATGAGCACCAGTTTCCGTTTCCGGTTTGCTGTTTGGGCGATCCGCCGATCCGCCACCAGATGGCACTCTTGAACCGTTGGAGAGTTGAGAGGAGATCAACAGTAGATCTCAAGTCTCCGCGGGAGAAATATGATTGCCATCACAGATTTTTGAAATATTGATCTCAATGACGTGCTACGGCGTCTTTATTGTCATTATACAGACAGCGTTATATAGCTCAACAGTGCACAATATGTATATGCAGTAATCATTTATATATACAATATATACGCTAAGAACAGCATTATTGTACTATGCTAACATACAGAGTTGTATGGGTATAGTAGGGCATGTACTCTCTGCGTCTATTTGAATCCTAACGCATTTATGCTTCCGCGTTCGCGTCTTGCGCTCTGATTGGCCACTGACGTTTCTGGTCGCACCAATCGTGTGAGGGCAAGTTATTTCGCCGGTTAAGCTTAGGCACTCTTTCGAAGTTGGTTAAGGTTAGAGTCTGTCTTAGAGCAGGGCGATAGAACGCCAGCCCTGATTCCATACTCTAACCTTAACCAACTTCGAAAGAGTCGCCTAAGCTTAACCAGTGATAAACTAGGCGTTAGGTAGTTTGCTGCCGGTCGAGGCGGAAATGGGCGCGTCATGTGATTGGGTGCACATGTCACATGACCAGAAATGTCAGTGGCCAATCAGATCGCACCAGAAACGGCAGTGGCCAATCAGATTTGCAAAACGCGAACACGGAAGCATAAATGCGTTAGGATTCGAATAGACGCATACTCTCTCCCTCATTGCCTACAAAGGGGCCGTGGCCATGTAGACTGCATACGATTGGTTGTTTTCTTCCGCCTCTGTTCACACCACATAAGACACGGAAGTGGCTCTGGTTTCAGCATTGGGGGAGACATTTTAAGGTGGGTGTCAGGGGGTCCTCCCCCAGGACATTTTAATCACACACTTAATTTCCTGCATTCTGGTGTACCAATTTGCAAATTTTCTGCATCGATTTATGGGGGAAATGTCTTTATTTATGTAAAGGAGGATCACTTCTTCCGCACTCCAGATGGATTCTGGGAGTTACGTAGCCTACTGTATGTCAAGCTGCTCCATAGTCATTTAGTCCATAATCATCCCATTGATTATGACAAGCTGGAGTCATGTAAACCTCAGATGGGGTTTTCCAGCTCATTGGGAAACATGAGGGCCGTCTGGTGAAGAGACTGATGCGGTGACTAGACAACAGACATTAATAATATGAGCACAATATGAGCACTAAACACTGCTCAAAATCTGACTGGCAATTGCCCCACGTGGCAAGCACGCCCGCCTGCACACGGAACAGGCCCACCTACCTCCGGCCAATCGTCTCTAACTACACACCCTCAAGACCCACTCCTGTCTGAGCTCCTTGGGGGTCATCAAAAAGAAGCAGGCTGCTCTCGGGCCTCGCTCTACAATTGTGGAACCAAATTCCCACCACAGTCAGGACAGCCGAAACCCGCTCAATTATTCCGACTGTGCTCCTTGGAGGGTCTAGGACCCAGTGCTTCTAGTTAACAACCTATAACATAGTGCTTCTAGTTAGCAACCTATGATCTAGTGCTGCTAGTTAACAACCTAGGACCTAGTGCTTCTAGTTAACGACCTATAGTCTAGTGCTTCTAGTTAACAACCTGGGACATAGTGCTTCTAGTTAACATAGAGTCTAGTGCTTCTAGTTAACAACCTAGAGTCTAGTGCTTCTAGTTAACGACCTAGAGTCTAGTGCTTCTAGTTAACAACCTGGGACATAGCACTTCTAGTTAACATAGAGTCTAGTGCTTCTAGTTAACAACATAGAGTCTAGTGCTTCTAGTTAACAACATAGAGCCTAGTGCTTCTAGTTAACAACATAGTAGTGCTTCTAGTTAACAACATAGAGCCTAGTGCTTCTAGTTAACAACCTAGAGTCTAGTGATTCTAGTTAACAACCTATAGTGTAGTGCTTCTAGTTAACAACCTAGGGCCTAGTGCTTCTAGTTAACAACATATAGTCTAGTGCTTCTAGTTAACAACCTAGAGTATAGTGCTTCTAGTTAACAACATAGAGCCTAGTGCTTCTAGTTAACAACCTAGAGCCTAGTGCTTCTAGTTAACAACATAGAGTCTAGTTCAAGTTTCAAGTTCAAGTTTCTTTAATAGTTGTCATACAGAGGTACAGAATACTTTTGTACAAAATGCTTCTTACTGTTGCGCTCCAGAGACTGTGCAAGACAAGATAAGTATGGAATAAAAACATAGTAAAATTAGAAGTAAAAAAAGAGGTCACAGTGTTCAGTTTAGACATATGTACAATGTTCGATGCAGAATAGACATAGTTACCATACAATATACAATATACAATATACAATACTGTGCAGTGTACTAATATACAATACTATATAGGGGGACTATATATAGTGCAAGGCAGAAATTGAGAAATGGGACGAGGTGCAATTTAGGTACAATTCACAGTAGGTGTACGAGTTGTAGTGCAAATCCTTTATCAATAAATATAAAGTGTAAGTGTGTTTGTGTGATCTAAAGTGTGGAGAGTGGGTGCTGCAGTGTGTTGTTTGTTTGAGTGAGTGTGTGCGTGTGGGTGTGTGTGCTGTGTGCATTTGATGGTTGTTGCATAGTGATTATTGTTCGTTTAGCGATTATTGTTCGTTTAGCAGCCTGATGGCCTGGGGATAGAAGCTTCTTCTGAGTCTTTCTGTGCTCGCCTTAAGACTCCGGTATCGCTTGCCTGACCGCAGCAGTTCAAAGAGGCAGTTGTTCGGGTGGCTCGAGTCCTTAATAATTCTCTTAGCCTTCCCCTTGCACCGCTTGATGTAAATGTTCTGGAGGGTGGGAAGCCCCCCTCCAATTGTGCGTTCGGCTGAACGTGTCACTCTTTGTAGTCTGCTACGGTCTTGTGCAGTGCTATTCCCAAACCAGGAGGTGATGTTGCCGGTCAGGATGCTCTCTATTGTACATGAGTAGAAGTTACTAAGGATCTTCTGACTGACTTGGAACTAAATTAAATTAAATCTCGCACAGGGCCTCGCACTTCTCCCAGGCGGCCCTGCCTGCAGGCTCTATACAACAAGAGGTGCAAATCCAGAGCCTGCAGGATAATGAAAGACCCCCACCACCCCAATAACAGCCTGTTCCAGCTGCTGAGGTCAGGCAGACGCCTGCGAACCCCAGCTACTAGGACGGAGAGGCTTAGGCTAAGCTTCTTCCCCCAGGCCATCAGAGCCTTGAACAATGAACATTGAGAGACACAGAAACTGAACTATCCACACACAAGCACACACAAGCACATACACGACACGCACACTGAGCACGCTCACACACTAGCAGCCACTTTAACACTCATGCAGCACACACGCACACTTATGGCCAGAGGAAAGGCCACTTTAAATTAGTATAACAGGAACAGTGTATTGCACTACTAAAGCTACCTAGCATGTCCTATATGCTCTGTAAATACTATGTACAGATACCGAGATGGCACACCATGTTACCTGTTTATTGCACTGTTGTTTTTATTGGATTCTATTATATGTTGTACCACTGTATTTTTTATTGGATTCTATTATATGTTGTACCACTGTATTGCACATCGTCGCGGGCAAGCCCAGCCGCATTTCATTGTATACCTGTATGCCGTGACAATTAAAACTCTTGACTTGACTTGACTCTCAAGTCTTGACTTGACTTGAGAGTATAGTGCTTCTAGTTAACAACATAGAGCCTAGTGCTTCTAGTTAACAACCTAGAGCCTAGTGCTTCTAGTTAACAACCTAGAGTCTAGTGCGTCTAGTTAACAACCTAGAGCCTAGTGCTTCTAGTTAACAACCTAGAGTCTAGTGCTTCTAGTTAACAGCATAGTGCTTCTAGTTAACAACCTAGAGTCTTGTGCTTCTAGTTAGCAACCTAGAATCTAGTTTTATTGTTTTATTGTGGATCCTCATTAGTCTACACCAAAGTGAGACTACTCTTCCTGGGGTCCAAACATAAAAAATACAAACACACAAAAAAGTTAAATAAAAATGTAAAACCACAAACATTGAAGTACTCACAAGAAAACATCACAACGAACAAAACTGTGAATAAAAGCTCACTCAATATTCATAATATCATAATTATCAACCATAAAATACAAATTACATATTCAGTCCATAAGAACAAAACAGATCAAAATTATATATATGATTTGAACTCATATTATAGCATAACTTTTCTCAATTCACCGATCACCTTTATATTTCCATACTAATTTCAAAAGTCAATGGCCAAAATGTAACTCATTATTCATGAGCGCAATTTTAAACTTTTTTTTAAACATAAATTTGTGCGTTATCTTAGTTATATTTCTGGGTATTTTATTCCAATAAGCAACTGCTCTATACATTAACGTCTTTTTCAGAGCATTTGTTTTTGGTAGAGGTAAAGTAAAGCATGAATCTAATGCTTGCCTTGTGCTATATCCATGTCTCATATTAGTTGGGTACATTTGTGAGTGCAAACCCTCCGGTTTCCCAGTATTACAGATATTAAACAAAAAAGTTACCAGGCTACATGCCATCCTTTGTTCCACTGTCATCCAGGTCAGCGCGGCATGCATCCCTCCAACACTACTCCTCAAAGAGCAGGGTACAGAGCGAGGCGTGCCGCCTTGTTCTGAGCTAACTGGAGTTTGTTCAGATCAAGCCTAGAGGCGTTAAACCATATAGTAGGACAGTAGTCCAGGTGGGATAAGACCAAAGATTGTAGTACACGCTTTGCTGTACCATTAGTCAACAGATTTCTACACCTTCTGATCATTGAAGTACCACAGCTCATCTTAGCCACCATATTGCTAATGTGTTTCGACCAAGAAAGTGTTTCATCTATTACAACACCCAGCAGTTTTGCCTCATTGACCTGTTCGATATCAGCACAGTTCAGAACTAGATTTTATTTAGGATTTGATCTAGATGTATATGTGGTACCATTGACTGGTATTTCATAACCAATATGTGACCAGGTATGGACTTCAGGGTCATGTTGAGGGATCTTCATTTTTTTTTTTTTACATATTATGAAAGTACAGATTCATACCTTCAAAATAAGCCATCACTTGAACATTTTGGTGGGATACTTTGCAAGCTACTTCCTATGATTCATGGTGATTATCACAAAACGTATTCAGAGATAATAGCCTTCAAGAGACGAGCAGGCTATTCAGTGACAATAGTGAAACAACTACAACACTACCCAGAAGTCATTGTAATCCATGGCCCCCCTCTCTCTAGGGCAATTAACACCTGGCAGCTTTCCAGTCTGAGGCTCTTTGTTATTAAAATGAGTCTGGTGACTGGTAGTGGTAGTGAAAGGGACCCTGATAATAAACAAGAAACTTAATCAAGTTTCAAGATTTTATTAGCATTTAAAATAACACGAGATAAAAATAGACATGCTAAAGTCAATGTTCAATGTTCTGATGGCCTCTCCAGAAGCATTTAGATGTAAATACATGTAGTGTGGTAGTGAAAGACACAACAACTAGGTTAACCTTCTGTAGTCTGGTAGTGAAAGGTTAACCTTCTGTAGTGTGGTAGTGAAAGGGTTAACCTTCTGTAGTGTGGTAGTGAAAGGTTAACCTTCTGTAGTGTGGTAGTGAAAGGTTAACCTTCTGTAGTGTGGTAGTGAAAGGTTAACCTTCTGTAGTGTGGTAGTGAAAGGTTAACCTTCTGTAGTGTGGTAGTGAAAGGGTTAACCTTCTGTAGTGTGGTAGTGAAAGGGACCCTGATAATAAACAAGAGACAAAATCAAGTTTCAAGATTTTATTAGCATTTAAAATAACACGAGATAAAAATAGACATGCTAAAGTCAATGTTCAATGTTCTGATGGCCTCTCCAGATGATCACCGTGGTCTTTTTGAACCGCCGCTGGATATTTTGGCTGGTGGTGCCGGGCATGTTACGTCCTGGGCTTCCTCATCACAGAACTCTCTGATCTTGTGGAACAGATAGTGTTGTCTTGCAGAGTCCAGTCCCGGTGGTGGCAGCACAGGAAGTCCATCTATAGGCGGCAGGACACGGACGTCACGGAGCAGCTGGAATCTGGTTTCAGCGCCATCAATAGACATCTTTGCCACAACCACACCAGGTTCCTTGGAATCAAAGCTGCAATAATAAAGTGAAACGTTAGTACAGGGCACATAACAATATCAATGCATTTGTATCATTTGCCAATGACATTCTTTGCACTAAAGTGTGAATAATTAATTACAGTAAATACACAACACACAGTGACCACACCCACCTAAAGTGCTGGTACTGCTTGATCTGTGGCAGTGGCTTGAAGTAAGGCCCCAGATGTTCCTGCCAGTTGTAGGACTGCACGATTACAGTGCCATCTTCCTTTCCCACTAGCTGTGGTATGTTGATTCCAGCCACTGAGCTGTCCCTTACGACTGCTGCAATCTCATCAAGAGTGTTCACCTTGGTCTTTCTGAAACGCTGCTTGAGAAGCCCAAAGAAACAGTCCGGGGAAAACTTTGTGTGGCTTACAATCAGCAGGTGGAGATTGACACGATGGTGAAGACCATGTAGCGCTCGCCACGCTAAGTACCACAACATGTACTTGTTCTTGTTTTGGCCACTGCAGTTGTCACAGTGAAGGTCAACATCTGTCTCCCCAAGACCATGGTCTTTGAAGAAGTGGTGCAGGTAGCTTATGACGGCGTTGCTACCTTTGCTGGACTCCATCCCCTCATCCACCAAATAGTTGACTTGCCGTGGAATCGCCTCACAGCAAACACCGAATATGCTGCACTTGCGTGGAGCCAAGAAGTACATGGGCCCTGGTTGAAGGGGGTCTGATGGGTAGTGCACCTGCAATAAATGAATAAGGATTTTAGAAAGAAAAAAAAGGGAGCAATGCAGTAGTTATAACAATTATAACATGATGTTGTGAAAGAGGGCTTGGTATGTAGTCACCTTTTGAGCGTAGTCGAAACTGTAATGCATTGTCAAGGGCTTGCTTGCCGGTGGCACATGACCACCCAGAGAAAGACCATCACCGATCTCCTTGGCGGCTTTAAGCATGCCCTTGTAGGCAGCCCGCTCTGAGGTTACATGCGCCAGATGTTGTTCCTGCTGCTTCAGCTTTGCAGACTTCTCAGCCTCTGGCAGATTGGCACTTTTGAAAATCTGAAAAAAAAAAGTTAAGTAAATGATGATTAATATTAATAATAATAAACTGTATTTGTATAACACTTTTCATACAGAAGTTGCAGTTCAAAGTTCATAACACTGTGATGTTCACTAACCAGATAATTGTTCTTCTGACACACCCAGCAAAGATCAGACATTGGTTTGATTGCTGTGATATGACTCAGTAATTGCCTCCAGAGGGACTTAAATGTGGACATGCCCACTGCTCGCTGGTCTGAAAGATTAATAAGAACACATGTTAGCACAATGTCATTCATTTTCAAGCTTTGTTTTTATTTGACAAAGACCTATTTGACCTATTTCTTTGACAAAGATTTGCTTACACCTACCAACTGGCATTGCCTTGGTATATAAACGCCACACAGATGCCTTCGTGACGAAAGATGGTAACAGCTGACCGGTAAAGTTCTTTTGGTGTGCCTGGCATCCAGGGAGGTGAACAGCATGATCTTCTGCATAATTCAACACAAATTGAACTACTTTTTCGATATCTTCATATTTTATGCAATGCTTGTTGTTGCGTGGCGATCAGATTCTGGCTCTGCCTCGTCTTCAAATCTGTTAGTGTTGTCACCATCACCACCATCACCATCATTTTCTGGCTCTGCCTCGTCTTCAAATCCGTTAGTGTTGTCACCATCACCATCATCTGCCTCTAACTCGTCACAATTGTCTTCTTCTTCTGAACCAGAATCTGAGTTTCTTTTTGGATTTTTCTTCTGCGGAAAGAAATCCGTGATGAATGTTCCTAAAGCGCGTTCATCTTCAACACAGTGTGCTCCGAAGTGAGCAAACCGGTTTAATGCCTTGGCAAGTGCCCTCGCTGTGGGTTGACTGGGTTCCATGGTTACTGGCAAACATGCACTGCCCTGCTCTCTGTTTAATACTCACCGATCAATGGCATCAACTTAATGACGTCACCGCCTGACCAATAAGCATTTAGATGTAAATACATGTAGTGTGGTAGTGAAAGACACAACAACTAGGTTAACCTTCTGTAGTGTGGTAGTGAAAGGTTAACCTTCTGTAGTGTGGTAGTGACGGATAAAAAAACGGATAAATAGTTTTTTTTACCATATTTCTAATATTTATTTTTGATAAATACCAATTATAAATATCTCTACGAATTACCTCTGAATATGAATCAAAAAAAATATTAAAGATTCGCTCACTAGTTCTACCAGAATCGGAGTTGAGGCGAAGCATTACTAAGCGCTTCTGTAGTGTGGCAGTGAAAGGGTAACCTTCTGTAGTGTGGTAGTGACGGATAAAAAGGTTTTTTTACCATATTTCTAATATTTATTTTTGATAAATACCAATTATAAATATCTCGACGAATTACCTCTGAATATGAATCAAAAAAAATATTAAAGATTCGCTCACTACTTCTACCAGAAACGGAGTTGAGGCGAAGCATTACTAAGCGCTTCTGTAGTGTGGCAGTGAAAGGGTTAACGTGCCCTCATCGCGCCCCAGCGCAGTTTACATCAGGGCCCCCACAATAATGAAAAAGCCGATGAAAAAGCCATTTTTTATCACTCCGTTTCCGTATTAAATTAATTTACTTTTAGCCATTAGGTTGGAAAAAATGCACCCTACCGAAATTCGTTCGCTCATAAAATTCGAACTGTGTTTTAATGGTTTTTAATTAAGTTAAAACACACGTTTTTTTTATCTTTTTTTTAGACACTGCGTTACGTTGCTTATAAATCATCTGAACTTATAACATTAAGATAGTGTATTAATAGTGTGTTATTCTAAAGCTAATGACGTCTGTGTGTTAACACCTATTAAGTACAGTACTTGGCCCCTGTGGACAGGCCCACAACCCGCGCGTGTAGTTTTTTCTCCTCACTTGGAAGAAAATTTGTGGAACTATTATAACAATAATTACCTCATTTACAAGTTGTATTTAAGTTTGCAACTAAGGGCAAATAATGGAACACATTAATGACAATTCAAATATGTAAAAAAAATCAAGATTTCGATTTTTAGGATTTTCTAAACAGCAAGACATTTTCTTCATTTCAGAGCACCTCCCCCTTTGCGGATCAAATCGGGTTTGGTCACGGCGAGTCACATATGTCTCTATAGGAATTATATGCAAAAGCCTGGTGTACTTTTTAGCAGCAGAGTGGTTTTCAGTGCTAAATAAGGAACCATTCTAGAGACAGTTGCATCAGATAACAGCAGAGATAGTCAACAAACCCCCACTAACTACTCAGTACACCAGAACAAAGGGACTAAAAAGTCACACCCAACTGTTAGCAAATTTCAGCAGAGACAGCTGAGCAGTTACTGGCTCTAATAAGTATAAGACAGGAATAAAGATCATTAATCAATAGGACATGTTTCAAAGTGAAATGAAAAAGCATGATACTTGATTGGCTTTGATTGGATTGACAACTCTATAAAGAAAACCAAGAAAAACATCTATATAAATAATTGGAATCAAGAATCCTGGTATATTTATCACAGTTATATTACAAAGGTTCAGTCTGGTAAATATACGTATCATGTTATCCTTAATCACTGTTTGATATCAAAATGTAAGCCAAGAGTAAAACTGTGATAATACTGGAAGTGTGTAATTAATATACACTGGAGATACATCACTGTAAATGTTTAAAGATTCAACTGCCCGCGCCAGAAAAGGAATTACCTCTCTGCCATAGCCCAAAGGAGGGGGCTACAGGCAGACCCCCCTCTGTTGCTGCAGGAGACCACACGACGAGGAGACAGGGGCAGACAGCGCCCACAGAAGACAACCAATTGGAACAAAACTCCATATATAGAAGAAAACTGATTGGCTATGAACCAAGTTAAATTATGACATAATTTTGAGTATAAAGATGAGAACCCATTTGTTAGAAGGTAGGCCAGACCCCCCCGGGTCTGCGCCTCCACTACTGATCCACTGTTCTGCCAGAGTAAATGCTGTTGCCATACGTGAAATCATGGAACCCACTGTTGGTGTTGTTTAGTGTAAAATGTAAAGATCCCTATCTTTGACCAGGTTTAACCATGTATATGGCTCAGTACATTCTCACTTCATTGACATAACATGACTACTGTTTTGTGTACAGACTTGTTTGATGTGTAAACCTCAACAATCCTTTTGTACAGCATGTTTGATGTAATATGAAATAATCCCTGTATGTAAATACTATATTCACCTCTTTGAGCCCCGCGGCAATAAATCATTTGAGTTGAACTATAGTTCTGTTTGTCCTGACTACACCGTTATTCTCTACTGGCTATTTTGGAGTCAGATGAGGACCATTCTATCATTCTGTCTTTCTTCCCTCTAGTTAGCAACCTGTATGCACTGTGATTAATCTAAGGTATTGACTTAATATACCACAAAGTGGTGCCGTTTGGACCCCACCTGCATTATTCCCTTATTTGAGAGCAAGCAGAGAAAGGGGTTGATAATATGTTCATTAAGGTGTTACAGTTGCAGAGTTTTGCTGTCTGGAAGGGGAGAACGAGAGTGTTGAGAAGTTGGTCGTGTAGCCACCAGTGGGGCCCAGGGTGAATATGGTTTTTTGCCTGCATGCAAAAAAAGGGGGGGTGGAGCAGTGTGACAGTGGATGTAGTTAGGGATAAGGAGCGTTCGATTGATACAGTCCAGTGGGAATGCGGATATTATAATAATAATAATAATAATAATAATGACTTGGATTTATATAGCGCTCTTCATGAGACCCAGAGCGATTCACAGAGTCCATTATTCGTTCATACACAGTCATACCGGTGGTGGTAAGCTACAATTGCAGCCAGAGCTGCCCTGAGGCAGACTCACGGAAGCGTGGCGAATAATCATCGCCTACGGCCCCTCCGACCACCACCAACATTCATTCACATGCATACACATTCATACGAGGCAAGTAGGTTAAGTGTCTTGCCCAAGGACACAACGGCAGTGGGATGGACATGGGCTTGAGCGGGATTCGAACCACCAACCCTTCGATCATTGGACAACCCGCTCTACCCCTGAGCCACGCCGCCCCACAAGTAGAAGTAGAAGTAGAAGACCATAAGTATGTGTCTTCTTGGGACTGTGATCGTGGAAGAGGCCATACGGAATATTATGGTTGTGTTGTTGTGTGAGCACTCGGCCATGAACACTGGCTGGGGCCGTACATTCAATGTGATAGAGAACTTGTTTAGCTGCATCCGAAGCCATGATTGTGCGAGGATGGTTGAATAATGTCTGCTGGTTCGCCTCCAAAAGTGAGGTGGAACGGTAGGATGAGAAGAGGCTATTCTTTAAAGAATAGGCCTTTGGTTAGTGTTTCTGGTTTATCTGGGAGGTGCTTGTATGGAACACGTCCTTGGTTTTCTGTCTACTCCGCCGCGCTCAAGGGGAGACGGCAGATGATGAAGGATGTTCCAGAAAACAGGTATGATTTTTCAGACCCTTGGTTGGCAGGCGCAGTAACCAAAGGACAAGTAATGGTGCCGAAATGCGTGTTTACACTGGCTATAAGGCTTATAAGTGGCGATGTCTGACACAGTGTTGGGTGAACGGGTCAAAGCGATGCTCGCGACAATTTTAGCCTTGTGCGTGTACATCGATGTCTTTCTGATCCTGGCTTGAAACTTGTACAAATAGGGAGACTTAGGTGATGTTATGGAGGATGAATCTGAGACGTTTGTCATAGTTTTGTGGCCTGGCTGAGAGCAACGGAACGGCTACAAACGAGTGATGATGGAATGAACAAAAAGACGTCTTGATTATATGTTGATGTTCCCCCGTTTTGAATTCACCGTGTAACTGATCCGCAGAAAGGAGCGTTCAATCCGAGGAGTTTGGACCGTTGGTTTATAAGCTTGTATTTGTGTATGTAGGAGACTATAAGTTCTTAACAGGCCGGCCGGCTGTGGCGCTTAATGAAAGATAGCTTTTCTTTATTAGTTTGTTGTTTGAATGTGTGAGTAGTTTAGGAGTAAATTTGATATGGGGCTGAGCGGACTGAACGAAAGGGTCGAATCCCAGGGCGCATAGGACCATCACATTATGCGCTGATCCCGGTACGTGTGTTGAACCCTCACTTCATGGGCGGTAATGCTGGCTAGCTGCTTAGCTGGAATGTGCGTTTATTGGGTAGCACCGTGATAAGAGCTTGTGCAATGTTATGATCAGAGCAGCGTGGTGTGGTTAGGTAGGCGATATTGGTGCGTGAAACGATTGCTGAATGGTGACGTTGATTGAGAGTTATTTGCAAAAGTAGGACGCCTCTGATGTAATGTTGTGGGAGCTCGGTGTGGGAGACTTGCGGTGCACCCTTGGGTAAGAACGGCTGGCTAGGGTCATTAGCATGCATGCTGCTATTCTATGATTTGCGTGCAACGTGTATGTGTGGCGGACGATTGGGAATAATGATTATAGGTGTTTAGAGTGTGCGGTGGACGTCGTTGCAATGTATTATGACCGAACAGAGTATTTTGAGGTTATAGTTAGTTCATTGTCGTGGAGTACACCGCTTGCTCGGGTGCGCATGCGTGGTGGTGTTGAAGGCATTCGGGCGAACGGGACGTTGTTTCATTCACTCGCTCAGGGGACGATGGTGAGTGATTATATTTTTGCTGTGTGTTATAAAGGTATTCTGGAAGTGGGTCGGTTTGTGTTTGTGGTTACTACATGTTTGTGAAACAAGGGGGGAATGTGTACACATGTGTGATATTAGATTATGGGAGGATAGTCAAAATTTGGTGACACGATTATGGAGGGAGGAGAAATTAATGGGGGTTTATACTGCAAGCATTGCAGTGAGTCTACTGGGGAATGATTTCGTTTTACTTGTATCCAGTTAAACACACAATTTGACTGCTATGGGTAAATGTATCATTAACAAGCGAAACAATATATATATACATTGAATCTGCCAAGTAAGCAATGTTGTTTTAATCATAGTACATTCCTTAGAGCTCTTTAATAAATGCATTATATGACTTAATACAACTGCAGTAGAATCATTATATCACATGGGTACGTAGGAAGAAGACATACAGACATTTTTGATTGAGTGTGCCTCTAATTAGGTTGCAGTAATGTTATCAGGCTTGCTAAAAATGGGCTGTAGTGGATCATTCCCAGGCAGACCTGCTTACAACTCTTTGAGTCTTGGTGCACATTTGAAACTAACCACTTCTAGGAATTTGTGTTGTAAATAAGGCTATTCTAACAATGGCCTTTGATGAATATGTTTGTAGAATTATTTACTTGAAGAATGTTGTGTTAAATTGTAATTAATTTTTTTTTTTAGATAAATGATGTTGTGTTTGTGTATATTAATGTTTGATGCAGGCCTCTGACTAATGGGGAATGATAATTTATAGCTGGATGCTTGCTGTGTTGGAATGCAATTTTAATGATGTGATGACAATTTTTTGATAATGATTGTGTTGATCTGTTTACAATAATTGTAATAATTTGATAAATGTGGGATTGCTTTCATTCCATAGTTTCACTGTGTTTAAGGTAGTATTATTGTCTGTAGGTTTGAATGAAACAGGCAACTGTATGTTAATTTGGCTCTGGGGGGGGTTAGACTTCCCTGGGAGCTGTAGAAATGTGTGATTAAATTCAACCCTGAGAGGCAGCCTGCCTCTGGGAGATGGACTGTGTGTTAACCCTCTGTTGTTTACAGGATGATCAAAGGGGGGTAGGAATGCTTTGGAAATAGGTCACAGGAGGCCATGGGGGATGGTAAACCTTTTGTTTATGGGTTTGATTACAGCCAACTGGGCACAGTAGGGGTCAGAGGTGAAGATTGGAGAGAGCAGTTGGAGGAAGGTAACAATAGGGCTATTTACAACGGGGACGTGAACCATGATCAAAGGCAGCGTGCTGGCCATAGGGGGTGGCAGGAGATGAGATGTTTGAGGCTAATTCAGCTGAGAGGTGTGAGCAAGAAATATCAATAGGAGAATCATTCAATTGGTTTATGACTTTTGAATGATGACTGGTTGATGAGGGAATAATTTGAAGCGGTCAGTGCACTAGAAGGCATTGGTATGTTTTAAGTTGAGAAGGAGGTTCTAGTCTTCTTCTGAGAGTAGGAATACAGTAAGGATACTGTAGTAGTCAAATGAGTGTAGACTGGATTAGCCTGAGTTGAGAGAAGGGAGGAAGAACAACTAACAATTGTTTGTAAACTTGAATGAAGACTAATGAGTTGTGTTTTGTTATGGTTGAGAGGTTTATGTTGAATGACTTTTTTTTTTTGCATAAAATATGAGTTGAGTGAAACAAGGTTGAATGGTTTTGTCTTTGTAAATGTTTCATTAGTGATCTGTGGGAGACTGGGTTGTTGCCTGTTTTTGTATGTGTCTTTTAATTTCAGTGAGTGATAGAGGCTGTGGGAGTAGAATGAAAATTTTGATTTGGTTTCATTTTCTTTAAAGGGTATGTGAGATTTTGATTTGTTTCTTTCAAATGTTTTTAAAGTTGAAATCACTACCTGGGAACTTAATTTACAGGTGGAAGTTTTAATGGTTTGGTTATTTTTTCTTTCTACTTTTTTATTTGTGTGAACTGAATGTGTTTGAATGGAGCCAGTATGGGAGACTGTGCTGATACAGAGGTGTCAGGTCACAGAGACATGATTGCTTTGTTCAGTTTGAGTGATGGTGTGTGGAATGAGTGCATGTGAGTCACCGCAGGGGGAGATGGGGCTGTGTGTGATTGATTTTAAATGTTGTTATTTGTATTACTTTAGTGTTTTCTCTGTGTGCATGAGGAAGTTTCACAAGTGGTGTGCAACACATGTGATTGGAGTATGTGTTATTGGAGTGTTTGGCTTTGTTCAATTTCTTTTTCTTTTATTTCCAACTATTTTTTCATGATCTGGTGGGAGGAGACTTGTGCCGAGAGTGTGGGAACTGAGGAAACGTTAGGACAGGATGTCTAAAGAGCTAAGTGGTTCATTACACATTTGTGTGAATTTGTCAATGGTGTTTCTCTTACAAGTTGTTAAATTGATGTGTAATCAGAATATGCAATTGTGCTTTTTTCTCCTCACAGCTCAGTGGGGGGGGGGGGATGCGGAACAACCCAGGTGCAGGACACATAATGAATACATTACATTAGATATGGCACGGTAAAGTAAAACTTCAGTTTTTTCCCTGTTTCTTTTCAGTCCAAGGGTGGATAATTACTAAATTGTGGGAAGAGGATTCTTGTATAAGTATACCCCTGCCCTCTACAAAACCCCTGAGGGGAGGGGCCAGGTTGGACTGATGAAATCAGATGTGGTACGCAGGTTTGGTAAAATATCAAGACTAGAGAGCCGTCTGTGAGTCTGACGACAGGTAGTCATGGGACAAAGAGATGACTAGACCTGAGTCATGTGACCTGGCCTGAAACATGGCTACAGCTGTTAGCTGGCGAGCACAGGAGGGGGGCGGAGCCGGTCTGAGACTGTGCAGAATATGTAAACAGGATCCTCTGGGAAATGTGATATTTAGTTGGGGTGTGGAGAACAGGGGGTTAGCTGAACGATAGCTACTGATGGTCTCTGTTTGTGCACATTTGATTTGGCAAGATGCGCAAACAGAGGGCGGATAGATTAAGACACAACGCAGGGATGGTTAATGACATACACATATATTAGGAAGTTCGACGCTAGGATATATAGTGAAATTTTTTCTCCTTGGGTGTTTATCTGCCTTCCCTGCCCGGCTGGAGCTGTGACGACGAGGAGGTAATGTTGTATGACCAGTATATGGTCAAAGGGGGGAGGATAGATGAGAAAACCAATTGATTGATTATGCAAATGTGATTGTGCTATCTTAAGAAAGAATTAGCAGGAAGAAAAATATTATTTCAGAGAACAAATGTATTAAGTGAAAATAATATGAAACTAATGTATGTTTTCTCTCCCAGATCATCTAAGAGTGTTGGAACATCTTTTCTATAGAATAAGAATACTGGTTTTAAGTTGTGTTTTTTGGATTCAATTTGGTTTTGATTATTTTTAGTGTATTCCTCTATATGAAAGATAGGAGACTGAATTTTGGATGACTGTGGAAATTATTATCATAGAAATGGGACTCTATTTCCATTAAGAGAATGTAAAAAACTGGAATTATTCTGTATAAATGGTTTTTAGTATATTCAGATTTGATGATATGTACAAAGAATAATGAGAAAAATGGAAAATTGAGAAAAATGTATGATTTTTATTTTAATGTTAAATTGAATGGCTAGTATGTATAGAAATCAAGTCAATGTACTTGTGTATGACATTATTACATGTCAAAGGGAGGAATTGTGGTACCATTGACTGGTATTTCATAACCAATACATCTGTATAGGAATTATATGCAAAAGCCTGGTGTACTTTTTAGCAGCAGAGTGGTTTTCAGTGCTAAATAAGGAACCATTCTAGAGACAGTTGCATCAGATAACAGCAGATACAGTCAACAAACCCCCACTAACTACTCAGTACACCAGAACAAAGGGACTAAAAAGTCACACCCAACTATTAGCAAATTTCAGCAGAGACAGCTGAGCAGATACTGGCTCTCATAAGTATAAGACAGGAATAAAGATCATTAATCAATAGGACATATTTCAAAGTGAAATGAAAAAGCATGATACTTGATTGGCTTTGATTGGATTGACAACTCTATAAAGAAAACCAAGAAAAACATATATATAAATAATTGGAATCAAGAATACTGGTATATTTATCACAGTTATATTACAAAGGTTCAGTCTGGTAAATATACGTATCATGTTATCCTTAATCACTGTTTGATATCAAAATGTAAGCCAAGAGTAAAACTGTGATAATACTGGAAGTGTGTAATTAATATACACTGGAGATACATCACTGTAAATGTTTAAAGATTCAACTGCCCGTGCCAGAAAAGGAATTACCTCTCTGCCATAGCCCAAAGAAGGGGGCTACAGGCAGACCCCCATATGTTGCTGCAGGAGACCACACGACGAGGAGACAGGGGCAGACAGCCCCCACAGAAGAGAACCAATTGGAACAAAACTCCATATATAGAAGAAAACTGATTGGCTATGAACCAAGTTAAATTATGACATCATTTTGAGTATAAAGATGAGAACCCATTTGTTAGAAGGTAGGCCAGACCCCCCGGATCTGCGCCTCCACTACTGATCCACTGTTCCGCCAGAGAAAATGCTGTTTGCCATTACGTAAGTAGACCATGGAATCACTGGTTGTTGTGAGATAGTGTAAATGTATCTTAGACCAGGTTTAACCATGTGATGGCAAAGGTATATTCTCTCTTCATTGACATAACATGACTGCTATTTGTGTACAGACTTGTTTGATGTGTAAATATCAACAATCCTTTTGTACAGCATGTTTGATGGGATAGGAGCAGAGGTGGTTGAAACGCGCAAACTTCACACGCACTAATAAGCATTGGAGGCTATTAACAGTTTCACTATTAACACTTTCACTGCCACTCACAAGTTTTCTCGGAATTATTAATATCTCGTTGAAAGCCACTCACGAGATTTCTCTGATTTTTTTTTTTTTTTTTTTTAGCGATCTGAAATCATATTGCATCACGCGAGCCTACGCTAGTCTACCCGAGAGCAGCCGGCGATCAGATGTGGAAAAAAGCCTATTGTCTCCCAGTTGACATAAGGGATTTTGGAATGGACTCAATGAAAATGGATGGGGAAAAAAATCCTGTACTCCACATTTTCCAGTCCACTGATGCAGCCGGGGTTATCAGAGTTCATTCTGGAGCATCTGAGCCCCGCAAAATCATGTACTGCACTGTACACACGTTGGATCCATACACTTATCGATTTTTTCGAATGGTGATCAGGAATTGGAATATACCAGTTGGATACCATCTGATGTCAGGTAAGGAATCTATGTTATCAGTGTTAGGATAATCAGATTAATTTTGATGAAGATATAAGCTGTTTTATGAAATGTCCTCTATCGGTTTTACTGAAAAAATCCAAGAGGAAATGAACACAGCGATTATCCGTGCGTGGCTCGAATGGGCGTGCGTGTATGTATAATATTAATCATCTAGTGTTTATTTGAAAACGATTCATAAATAGGCTGACAAATATCAACGTTCTGGAATATTCCAGTAAAAGACGATTATCATAGAATGGCCCAGAATAGGCTGTTTTTTACCTCAAAACGGGTGCTTTTCAAAATGCTCTCAAACGGAAATGAAGCGATAAAAAAACAATCTGCCTTGACAGCACTGACTGGAAAAGGATTCTTTGGTAAGCGACGGGCAGATTAGACACAGCCATAATTTAAAACATAGATTAGGCGATATTAACGCTAACATTAAAGTGGATGGTGGCATTCAAGCGTTAACTCTGGCGCCACCTCGTGGCACTGAAAGTGTTAACAAGTTTCACATGAAGAAGGCAAACACCGAAACATTGGTGACAATAAACAGCAAAGAGGAGACAAATGAGTGTGCAACTTTCTTTATCGTTTTCAGTACGTTCTGTCAGTCTGCACCTCTTAAACGTTTTTGGGTGTGCTCCACCTTGTGCTATTAACATGCACAATAACTACACACAATAACAAAAACAACACAATAACCAAACAACCATGAAATTAATATAGACCCTACATATAGATTCTATGATTATGAAAAACGTGTAGGCCTATGTACTTCAGAAAATGAACTATTTAAAAGCATCACAGTAGTTTGCTATATATAAAGAGATTATTATCACTCGTAGACTGCAGACTGATTGTCACAGATTCAATATTATTTTATCATTCATCATGCTGCATATTTATTGCCAGACATGGGCTGTCTCTAACAAAGTGTGATGCCATGCTGTCACGCAGTCTGTCAAACCTCCTCTCCTGTGGTGCGTTTATGGACGCCTGCCTCACACCTGAATGAGAATGAGAAAGTATAACAACGATGTTATGGTTCTGACCGTTTCCCCCCTGCTCACAGCCATAGGAGGTGGTTGTGAAACATGCAAACATTACGCAGTAATAAGCATTGGATGTTTTTAACTCGCACAATAACTATACACAAAATAACACAATAATCAAACAACCATAAAATTAATACATATAGGGCGTTTAATTTAGTATAGGTGCCGCTAATGTTCAACTCACCTAATGAGATGGATGGGCACTATGCTTGGAGCACAACAAGTCCAGTCTGGGCTTGATTTTGGAGACAGCGACTCGGAGATCATCCTCCACATTCAGACGTGATCTGTACTTGTTTTTTATATAGGTCAGTGCAGAGAATGTTTTTCCGCATAGGTATGTCGATCCAAATAGCAACAATACATCCATTGCGGCATTGGATAGCTGTGCGTATTCCCCCTCAGCGGATATCCAGAACTCAGCCAGCGGCTTGGACTGAAACTCCGTCTTTAAGGTTCGGTCACTTGACAGTTCAACAAGCGTGTCCTCCAGGTCGGATGGCAGGTGTGATGCTGTTGTTACTGTAAATGGGTATCTTATCCAGTCATGCTGTTCTGGTGCTGTTTCCTCTGGGAAATACTTTTTAAATCGTTCAAGAAGGGCTTTGAGGTGACTGGTTATGGACATCTTCACTGTGTTCACACTGAGTTCATTTTCCCCCATAAACTCATCCAGCTCTGGAAGCATATCAATCCTGCCCATTGCTACCCATGCAATCCAACGCTCGAGTTTCCTCGTGAACGATAGTATTTTGTCATTGAGCGACAGGATGCTTGTATTTTCACCCTGTAGTGAGAGAGAAATGCCAGACAGATAGGCTAGCCTTGTTATCCAGCCAGGATCGGAGAGGTGGGCAGCGAGCTGGGGCACATTCTCCGCCAGAAAGCGCACCTCATCCCGCAGCTCAAACAGGCGCGTGAGGACATTTCCTCGTGAAAGCCACCGCACCTCAGTATGGAACAGCAGGCATTCATGCTCAGAGCCCATTTCGTTGCAGAGAGATGTGTGGAATAATATAATGATTCCCCAACTCTCTCATGTAAAGACATCCCCCAATACATTAATCTCACCCACATTATGAAGAGAAAAGTGAGTAACTGTGGAATAATATAATGATTCCCCAACTCCCTCATGTAAAGACATTCCCCTCCCCTTTCTCCCCAATCATGTGTCCCCCCCCTCTCCCCAATCCTGTATCCCCCCCCCCATTTGGCCTATCAAATGGGACCACCTCCCCCCCCCCCCCCCCCTTTTAACTATATAAGACTCCTGCCAACAACATTCCAGGTCTATTCACCTGGGTCATTTCAGCTGATCACCTGGGGCGAGAGCCTCAGCCATTCTCTCTAAATAATATGTGTATATTTCTATCTGTTTGGTTAATAAACCTTTGTTATTAACTGAACCTCAGTTGACTGAGAACCTTCTTCTTCAGGATATCCACAAATATCCCACAATTGGCGTCTATGAACTTGTGACAGACTATTTGCGTCCTCCCGGCGTGCCGTATTGTTTCATCTATACAGAGAAAAGTGAGTATAATAGAATGGTCGACCAAAATGTATGGCAAGGAATTAAAACCTTCCCGCTTTTCTCTGTGCCAGGTGAATGTTACGGAATGTTGTCAAATATTGAGATCATGGCTGAGTAAGAATAGCGTGTATTAATATATCTGATCTGTATTGAGAATCGTTACCGGGGAAACGCGTGTACCCGGGTCCTTATCAGGCGGTTCTGAGAGGATTTGCTGGGTTGTAGTGCTATTCCCGGATTGAGCTGGTGCCAACCGAAAGTTAGGGCACACCAAAAGGTTGTTGGATTGCTATCCCTAGTCTAGCTGGTGCAGACTGAAATATAGGCAACAAGGTAAGATACGTGGGCTTATTAGACGTGATATCCTTGGAAAACGCTACTCTGTTAGAAACGTTCTGTGATTCCTCTGCAAAAAGTCGGGAAGTAGGACCGAGAGCTGATAAAATCATAATTAGATTTACCAGAGTAACGTCAAGTATACATTTGCCAATCTCCGACCGAAATTCAAATAACCACAGTGTGTGTCGCTAGTGTCTCGCCGTACCTCAAGTCATGTCAAGAGTTTTATTTGTCACGGCATACGAGTATACAATGAAATGCGGGTGGTCTTGCCCGCAACGATTGTGCATAATACAATAGTAATAATATATAATAGAATCCAATAATACCTGTCACGTGCATTATGTATACGGACCATGGAAATTCATAGGCTGAATATTATTTATTATCATTTATTAGCATTTCTTTTTACCAGTAATGTATTAAAAAAAAAAAAAGATACATTACTTTTTTATTTATTTTTTTATTCTGGAACATTTTGGAAATCATCTCATGGCCCTCCCGTGGCTGCTCGCGGCCCACCTTTGGGTCGCGACCCCGACTTTGGGAACCACTATAGCCCTGACACCCTCCCATACCTGACGGGGGTTTGAGGCGCTGTTGAAGTGGGCTTCAATGCGGTTTTTGTATGACAGCTTAGCAGATCTGACTCTCTTTTTCAGGTCTGATTTCGCTGCACTGTATGCGTTGGTGTCACCTGATCTATGCGCTGCATTCCTGGCTTCAGTCTGCACCCTTGTATAGGCAGAGTCATAGCATCAATACAAGTGCCTTGGCCTGCACCCTTGTATAGGCAGAGTCATAGCATCAATACAAGTGCTTTGGCCTGCACCCTTGTATAGGCAGAGTCATAGCATCAATACAAGTGCCTTGGCCTGCACCCTTGTATAGGCAGAGTCATAGCATCAATACAAGTGCTTTGGCCTGCACCCTTGTATAGGCCGAGTCATAGCATCAATACAAGTGCTTTGGCCTGCACCCTTGTATAGGCAGAGTCATAGCATCAATACAAGTGCTTTGGTCTGCACCCTTGTATAGGCAGAGTCATAGCATCAATACAAGTGCTTTGGCCTGCACCCTTGCTTGCAGCTATATCTAAGTTTAATATTAGTATTAAAACGTCTCTCCAGGCTCTGAGATCACTGTATTCCTGCCAGGCGGTTGCGCTGCAACAGACAGGCACGTCCGGTCAATGCAGATCTCAAACTGGAGAAGTCACAGACTGGCAGAGGTAGAGCTATGAATAATAATAAACGGTGGCTCCCTTCTTTAGCCGGCATTAGCCGCGACCGAAGGCCTGCTGCTCCCTGACACTGTTTGTTTGTACCAGCGTCTGCTGTTTTATTGATCTGGGTCGTCCTCCTCGTATTAAATGAAAGGAACGAAGGACGGGAGCAGGGCTCGGAGCTTAAGGACCTCCCCTCGTCCCGAAGGACCGTAAAGATAGGATCAGGGAGGATCGAGGGCAATGAAAACTAAACTGGCTTCACGTTTAGTGTACAGTGGCTCACACAGTTCTTATTAGAGCAACACACACACGTTAGCTCGACCCGCGGAACCGACCTTCAGAGTAATACATTTAAAATGTTCTTAGATACTATTGCTACTATGTATGTATGTATGTATGTATGTATGTATGTATGTATGTATGTATGTATGTATGTATGTATGTATGTATGTATGTATGTATGTATGTATGTATGTATGTATGTATGTATGTGTGTTTATATTTCATGTATATATTAGGGCTGACCTTCGAAATTATTTTTGGCATTCGAAGCTTCGGGGCGGAGATTCGATTTTAATTCGAAGCTTCGAGATAAAAAAAAAATGTATATACATTTATTTATTTAATTTTATTTGTTTATGTTGTGGGACTTGTACATCACTTTGTTCAATTTTATCAGTGCTGTATAGTTTAAACCTTTTAAAATCTTAGACAAACAAAACACTTTGCTTTCATGAAATATTGTAAGCCGTTATTTGAGGCTTTATAAAAGCAGCACAATGAACACAAATCTGTCAGTGCCGAGTCCGACTTCATCTTAAATAACAAACAGCATTGCTTGTTGTAATTAACAAAGAGAGGAAGAGTTGATTTTGCAAAAGAAAATATATTATACATTTTTTTATATTATAATTTTATTTCCCCATTCGAATCCCATGCCCATCGAACGGAGCTTTGAAGCTTCAAAGTATTTAAGACAGCCCTAGTATATATTATATTCATATACATACCAATTATTCGCTTGTTTATTCTCCATCTATCTATCATCCATTGCAACACCATATATCACTGACACCTGGGCCCCGTTCCTCGTACCTGGATAACTGAGTTAGCTGGATAACTTTAACTGGATAACTGAGTTAGCCGGACATTCCGGTTCCCCGTACCTGGATTTTCCAAATCACCATGACAACAGATCCAAAAGTTTGAGCCTGGTCGAAAGCAGAGTTCAAGTTCAAGTTAGCCTGAACCATCGCCACGCCCCCGCAAAGAAGTGACAGCCCGTTTCCTGAAATTATTCCCACAGTCTACGATCTGCATTATACCATTCTGAATTACGTTTTTGTGCTCCATTCTTCCAGAGGGGGCTTTTGAAATGTAAAATAGACCCAAAATGCTGATACTAAATTCACTTTGTCCTAAATAATGCACGTTATATATACCGTGGCGCTCGCTCGTGCGATGTACACATTATGTGGTTATTTTAATTGTAACTGGGATTAAGATGTCTGATGAGATGCGCTGTTTGACGGATTTGAGAAATTGAATGAGCCGTTGACGTCACATTAATGAATGAGGATAAAGAGATAAAACTTCATTCAACACAAAGAATATTCTAAACACGGGTCTCTCGTTCATTAATGTATAAACAATGAATTTATCCCATCTGGAACAGTGGCGCAGCAGTAGTGCTCAAACCTGCCAACCCAGCGACCGGGGTTCGAAACCCGGTCTTTCCAATATAATCTTTTGGAATATAATATTAATGATTATACGCCAAAGTAGCCTAGTTTTGAGTTAAAATATTATAAATCTACATGCATTGAGGATGTCATTCTTTATATAGCTCTCAACGTGCACCAAATTGAATTATTCCTATATTGCAAAAAGAAGGAAACTACTAGGTTTCGAACCCCGGTCGTCTGCGTGAAAGTCAAAAGACTAACCCGTTAGACCACAGAGAAGATAAGTAAAAGATCGACTATACATCAATCAATGGGTAAGGGAGCCGTATCGTTATTCTGTATAACAGTTTTGCTAATTATTTTCGCTAGCAAGATCTCATTTGATTATTCAATCCAGCAGGCAAGTTTAAAGAAATATAATCTGATTGATTGAGGTAATGAGGGACTTAAAATTAGCCTATAGATAACGCATTTAACTTGTCGGCGAGGCGATTGAGCCGTACTGCAATATGTTAATAAAGTTTTAAATCAATTAATCAATCAATGCCGCTAGAGAATCAGAATCTCTGCTCTCGACACTTGCTGTCTTCTCGGCTGAGGCGGGCGCGCGCACTTAGCCTGAGTATCAAGTCTGGCTTGAGTTAACGAGACTGAATCCACCTTCGAGGAACAGGAAAATCCCGGCTTCAAACATCGGGTTAACTGAAGCTGGATAATGACATCTTGATCGACTTAGTTGAACCAGGTACAAGAAACAGGGCCCTGATGGGGGGATCCCCTTTGAACTGCCCACGTTTTTTTGTCTTCCTATTGCTATGTTTTAGGGAGTCGTCTTATCTTCATTGGGGAAAGTATGGGGGTGTTGTTGCAAAATTGTGGATTTGATGGTTGTTTTTGTTCTGGATCTATTGTGATGCTTCTTCTTGATCTGTGAAGCCCATGGGGGCAATTCATTGTGATTCCGGGCTCTACAAATACATTTGATTCTGTGTTTTGTTCTGACAAATAATAAACAAACTTGAAACTAAACAAACTTGAAACTATTTGTTTTACACAATGGTGATGGCATCCCGTGGTGTCGTCAAGAAGATGCACAGCAGAGCTAGTTAATTAGCTCAAATATGCCACATTTACATTGATGTGGAAACTGAAGATGTTCATTAATGTGCACTGTAAAAAATAAACAAACTTAAACAAACAAACTTAAAACTTAAGGCAGACCCTGAACCACTGACCTCACAACAACAGTAGGGACTTCAACCCAAGATGGTTCAGCTCGCTGGTATTAATGTTAACGTTTAGACTGATGTTACAGACACGTTACTGTTGTTAGTTTGCTCGCTAGCAGCCAACATTACCGTGATACAATGAGCTGACAATAACGTTAGCGGCAGGTGGTGTTAACTCTTTATATGCCACGCTGGGAACGGGATATGGCTATGTGCTGCCACTAGGGGTGTAACGGTACACAATAACCACGGTACGGTACGTACCTCGGTTTTGAAGTCAAGGTTCGGTACGGTTTTCAGTACAGTGGGGGAAAGTTTGGCTTTCCATGTTCCACTCAGGGGTGATGTAGTGTGCAGTAACTAATTGTACTTGTAGGGCTGTGAACGAATATTCTATATTGAAATGAATAATCGACTTGTAAAAAAAGAAAAATAATAATAATAATTATATTAGATTGTGAAAAAACAGCCCCCGTGGGCGGTCGCTAGTGGTTACCATACCGTTGTATTCATTCAGTACACTACACAGCCGTACGGTACGGTACGGTATACACTGAAACTTGTTCGGTTCGGTACGGATACGTGTACCTTTACACCCCTAGCTGCCACGCATTAAACGAATGGAGTCAGTCACTTTGTTTGCAGGTCTATCTATCGTTCAAGATGTGAAAAATAAAAAATGTTTCCATCCATACATTCCCGTTTTATACCGTGGTGAATAAAAGTATGGTTTTAGAGTGGTTTAGGGTAATTCCTGGGAGGCTAGTCATAGCCCGCAATGTATATTATACTTAATCCATTGGCATTTCGTCCCTATACATGTGCAAATGCATATGATCTGTATATTATGTTCCATCATGAATGCATGAAAGGGGGGGCGGGGGGGGTCGTTTCCGATTAATTGATTGTCAATAACGGCATTCGTTAGTACAACAACATACACTGATCAGGGCGATGGCTATGAAAACAAGGCACAATCAAGCTGAAATTGACGTTAAATTGCTCTTACCTGTGGGATTCCAAAAAGAATATTCCAATTATTTGTTTGCCATCTGGTAGATTGTATGTCCATTTGGCCCACGACATAACCCACCACAGCATAATGAATCGGGGCTCCCGAAAACGATTCAATGCGATCGGGTGAAGCCCTTGGTTCAGGTTACTAGAAAAGTCCGCCCGGAGGCATTTCATCGTCGTTGGCAGTGAATGAGTTAACTATGAAAAGTGAAAAACACGCTTTTGAAAATGAAGTATCCCTTCCAGCTTCCACTGACAACGTTAGCTGGGCAGCAGATTCAGGTAATTCCCTCTCTCAAGTTTTGGTATTGATTGACGTTCATAGTGATTCTTCAGTTACCCCGGCCCACTAATACCGTTCTGATATAGCCAGATAATGCATCACCTAGTGTTCTTGTAAACTGAACGTTCAATTCTACCATGAACGATTAGGGCTGCGTGGTATTTAGTAACGACGGAGCTCTTGTCGGTGGTGCAGAATGATAATACGAGCGCTGGTGGCCAAGTGGTTCTAACGGCTCAGTGATTGATGACAGACCTTCTCAGGGAATACCCACTTAGCATCTATCTCTCTCTCTCTCTCTCTCTCTCTCTCTCTCTCTCTCTCTCTCTCTCTCTCTCTCTCTCTCTCTCTCTCTATCTCTCTCTCTCTTTCTCTCTGAAACAAGCGATGGCTTTATCCATTTTTGACCAGCGTGATGCCACTGTTATTGTTTTTTAATTTTTTATGTTTGTCCTACGATTGTGTCAAAATAAAGTATTCAATCAATTCAATCAAACTATCTCCTTGTTTATTTTTATTTTATTTTTATTTGCTGCCCAATTCCACACCCCTCCTCTCACAAATTATGGATTATGATTATTACAGGCTCTGGTGATATAAAGTTGAACATGCCATTTATTTAAGCCAGATGAGAGATACATACAGATACTGTACAATACATGCACTTGTTATTCAGATGCATATTACTATGGTACCACTTATTGTGCTGTTCTTGTGCTGTTGTTGACAGCTACAGTATGTTCCTGCAGTCTCTGACAAGGCATATCTTTTTTTTACCGCATCAGTCATAGGTATTGATATCCTAAAATCATAGGATACCTTGGTTTATCATAATTTTGCTGTTCTCATTTCATCTGAAAATGAATTAAGATAATGTAGAAAAACAAACATTTTAAATGTGGGATGGTCCACATTAATTTCAGGGCAGCTTACAGTAGATTGTATTTTGGGAAAAGTTAGTTAAGATTTTAAATTCAACCCTATACTGTAGTTACATTCTAGATAGGGATGTCCCGATCGCCTTTTTTTGCTTCCGATCCGATCCCGATCATGTGATTTTAAATATCTATCGATCCGATCGTTTCCGATCCGATCTTTCACATTAGTAATCAATTTTGACGCATTTTTGTCAGAAACTGGCGGAGCGAGACAAGCCCCTCTGTTGCCTATAGTCCGGGGCGCGAGCTCGGAGGCTTTTGTTATTACATTCACCCTGAGAAATGTGCTTCTGCTTCATATGAGAAATATTAAAAGTTTCAATATATGTTTGCACATTAGTATACATTCAGTGTTCGACTTACGTAATGGTCCATTCTGGTCTGAAACGCCGACGATAATCCTCAGTCACGTTATCCTCCAGGTGAAAAGTTAGTCTGAAAACTTCGCCTCCAGCCTGTCCTCCTTGCAAACATTGCAACTGGCTTGACTTTCTATTTTAAAATGCTTAGTTCCAAACCTCTGACATTAAGTCTAGCTGCTCAAGTCAGTGGATATTAACCGTGTTAGCTCGCGGCATGCTTCACTGAGTCTCCACAACATAGCAGAGAGTAGCGTTAGCGTTAGTGTTAGTGTTAGCTCGCGGCATGCTTCACTGAGTCTCCACAACATAGCAGAGAGTAGCGTTAGCGTTAGCTCGTGGCATGCTTCCCTGAGTCTCCACAACATAGCAGAGAGTAGTGTTAGCGTTAGCGTTAGCGTTAGCTCGTGGCATGCTTCCTTGAGTCTGTTGTTGTGATGTGGAGCGTGTAGCCAGTCTAAATTAAAGGGATGTGTTTGTTGCAGCGGTGTAAATTAAAGGGGAATGTGTTTGTTGTGGACAATTATTCTGCTCTGTGTGACAATAAATACATTAATGATGATATATTATATGTAATTTAAAACCAAAACTAAGGCCTCCGTATGAGTTTAAGACGTGGACATGGTCATGTTTGTTGAATAAATTTTTTCTTTTTTTGACTGCCGATTTTTATTATTATTTTTTCCCGATCCCCGATCCTCTGAAAAGCACGTGATCGACGCCGATTCCGATCACGTGATCGGATCGGGACATCCCTAATTCTAGACATTATATTTCTATGGCCTCCACTAGGGAAATACATATACAGATACAGATAGATACTAGGGGTGGGAATCACCAGAGGCCTCACGATATTATACTATCACGATACTTGAGTCACAATACGATATTATTGTGATACTAAATATATTGTCATATGCTGAGTATTGCGATATTAATATTGCGATATATTGCGATTTATTACCTTTTTTCTACTGCAAAGTAAAACTGTGTCAACATGTTTTATCTAATCAAATAAAGTTCAGTCTGTTCATCTCACTTCAATCATTTGTATTGCAGAACATGGTATATTCTCAAGCAGACAGATGTCAAACTGAATTGTTTGTATTACAGTCATATTTCAACTTAACTGAATGCACGTGTGTGTGTGTGTGTGGACTACTGTACTATTACAGGTATTGAAATGAACAATGCAACTTCCTTATAAAAAAAAAAAAGGTTAATGTTTTTAATAAATAATTAAATATCGATACTTGGCGTCCCTGTATCGATACCGTATTGCCATGCAAAGTATCGCGATACTACTACGTATCGATATTTTCCCCTACCACTAATAGATACAGATACAGACACAGATACAGACACAGACACAGATAAAGATACAGATACAGATACAGACACAGACACAGATACAGATACAGACACGGATACAGATACAGACACAGATACAGATACAGATACAGACACGGATACAGATACAGACACAGATACAGACACAGATACAGATACAGACACAGATACAGACACAGACACAGATACAGACACAGATACAGATACAGACACAGATACAGACACAGACACAGACACAGATACAGATATGGATATGGATACAGATACAGACACATATACAGATACAGACACATATACAGACACAGACACAGATACAGACACAGATACAGATACAGACACAGACACAGATACAGACACAGATACAGATACAGACACAGACACAGATACAGACACAGACACAGATACAGACACAGATACAGATACAGACACAGACACAGACACAGATACAGACACAGATACATATACAGACACATATACAGATACAGACACAGATACAGATACAGACACAGACACAGACACAGATACAGATACAGACACAGATACAGATACAGACACATATACAGATACAGACACAGATACAGATACAGACACATATACAGATACAGATACAGATACAGATACAGATACATATACAGATACAGACACAGACACAGATATGGATACAGATATGGATACAGATATGGATGTGGATACCTAGAGCCTAGAGGTCGCTGTTTGACAAGGTTAAACCTTTAAAGTTTGGAACTCCTGAGTGTAATCGTGTAATCTGTACTGGGGCATCTCTAGGCTCCACCGCACATTTTCTATTTCCAAGTTCCATCCAAGATGTTTTTAATTCTATGTGCTAACTCCCTACATATACATATATATATATATATATTGTATATATATTTTTTTATATATACCATCCTATCTGATTGGAGCCTTCGGCTCTGGTCGTATCCCCACGGCAACCATTGTGACAAACCAAGCGTGAAGCCAATCAGAGACAGGCTCACTTATCAACGTCCCTGCCTCTCCGGAAGGAGGGATGAGCCGGAGGAGCAGGGAGAGATAAACATCATCTCCTCCCACCGCAGGACCCTGCCCTCCATCATCCCCCTGTCTTTCTTTACACACCTCCTCCTTTCTTTATACCAGTGTGTCCTCCATCAGCATATCTCTCTCTCTCTCTCTCTCTCTCTCTCTCTCTCTCTCTCTCTCTCTCTCTCTCTCTCTCTCTCTCTCTCTCTCTCTCTCTCTCTCTCTCTCTCTCTCAGTATTAGGGACACATCTTGGACACAGAGAGTAAATGTCAGAGGGAATGAATGTTCAAAGCGAGCCGTTGGGGAGAAAACGCTCAGTGTGTGTGTGTGTGTGTGTGTGTGTGTGTGTGTGTGTGTGTGTGTGTGTGTGTGTGTGTGTGTGTGTGTGTGTGTGTGTGTGTGTGTGTGTGTGTGTGTGTGTGTGTGACTGTGTCTATGTGTCTCTGTGTGTCTGTGTGTGTGTGTATGTGTGTGTGTGTGTGTGTGTGTGTGTGTGTGTGTGTGTGTGTGTGTGTGTGTGTGTGTGTGTGTGTGTGTGTGTGTGTGTGTGTGTGTGTGTGTGTGTGTGTGTGTGTGTGTGTGTCTGTGTGTGTCTGTGTGTGTGTGTGTGTGTGTGTCTGCGTGTGTACCTGTGGGCTGATGTAGACTTGTCTCCTAGACTTTTCCAAACTGAACGAGATACAAATGAATGCAGACAGAACATCCAGTCCGCGACCTCCACAGCCTTCTCGCTAAACCTTCACAGAGTGTTTGTGCAGGAAAAAAAATGATTCGTTATTTTTCACTGTGTGGGCTTTTTTCTGGAAGTCCCAGAGAGGTTTTTAGTAAAAAGCTAAACTTTGAGAATAAAATGCTGCATTATTTTTTTAAATGTGAGAAGGCTTTTTGGAGTCTGCATTTGACCGTCAGCCATGAGAGGCCATGCGTCACCATTCAGTTTGTTCTATTTGTAAGACTAGTCCTTCTCAACGTCGGTATACATGGCGATAAAACCTGGTTTCTAAAAGCTTAGCGCCAGCAGGAACTGAAAGCAGAAGGCTCCAGGTGAACTCAGGACGTGCAGGGTTGGCGAGTGCAGCCATTCAACTTGTCCGTGAGGGAGAGAGGGATGTGGATGAGGGAGGTTTATAAGGCAGGCATGAGTCAGGCCAGCTAAAGGGAGCCGGATTGGGAGGTGCAGGTAGAGGAGGGATGAAAATAGTTAGCGCCGACCTTCATGGCGATTCAGTGGAGGAGGCATTATGAAAGGAAAACGCTTAGATGTGCAAAATGTGGACGCGTGAACTGAACAGTGAGGATGGAAAGGTTACGTCGAGTAGAAGTCGGATGCAGAGGGGTTTGGGGAAGGCTTCAAAGGAGACGTCGGAAGAGGCATTGAAAGGACATCAATGATTCTACCCATACCGTTTAGAACTTAACTTAGTTAAATCGGTGGCTGTACGGATACAGATACAGATAGAGATACAGATACAGATACATATACACAGTGTTGGGAAAGTTCACTTTCTACATGAACTAGTTCAGTTCACAGTTCAACATTTTTTAAATGAACTAGTTCAGTTCATAGTTCATAATTCAAAATGTTGAACTAAAGTTCATGGTTTCAAAAATGAACTAATTTAGTTCTTTTTAGTTTTTTAATAATTTTTTTATTATAGATTTTTCACGTACAGTTACTTACATTACAAAAACACACATTGGAACAAGGGGGGGGTCCTCCAGTTCATCTCTATGCCATCATCCACACCATAAGCAAGCAAAAACAAAACAAAAAGAAAAACAAGCAAAAAGGAAAGCACACCAAGACAGGCACTGTACAGTATTGCACTTGCCTCGAGCGCATTCACATGTAGACATACATATATTTATTTTTTCCTATCCTAGGTCTGTCCATACAATGGGGCACTGGGCCTTTAGAAGGATCCGATACATTTCAGCAGGAAAATAGTCTAATAGTGGGGCCCACACCTCCTGAAAGGAAGCGTCGTTGACTCTATGCAATGCACAGTGTCTTTCATGGGGTAGCACACCGAAGATCTCTCTATACCACATTTGTAAAAATGGAGGCTTATCCTTAATCCAGTTTATCAGAATGCATTTCCGGGCTGAAAGTAGAAGTTTATCAAATAGTTTGAATTGTAAACTCTTTTAAATGCATACGCCGACGTGACGTCTAGAGGTAGAGTCTGACTCCGACTGAGCGAGTGCTGCTGCTGCTGCAGCTCTCGGCTTCTGCGCGCAGATTCCTGTTCCACTGCTTGTTGTGAGGAGGAGTCTGATGACGTAGCAGGGGGTGACAGGCTGGTTGCCAGATCGGGTGGTTTTATGCATAATTTTTAAGCCTGTTTACAGTGTTTTAACTGAGTTTTCGGCTGAAATGCATTATGAAATATGGCACATCTTTGAACGCCGTTATAATAGAGTGCTGAGAATGAACGCACTTTTGAACTCCGTTACACAGGGCTGAGAATGAACGCGTTCTCAATTACGTTCATTTAGCGCAGGGGTCGGGAACCTATGGCTCGCGAGCCATATATGGCTCTTCTGGTGACAGCATATGGCTCCCAGAATTTTTTGAGTAAAACATTTTTTTTTTTTTAATACTTGTGATATTTCTTAATAAACAGAATTATTATTATTATTATTAGAAATTAGTTTTGAAGATACAGCTAATAGTATCTGTAGCTGAAGATATAGCGAGCAGAGCTGGCGAGGGAACACAAGTGGACAGAAATTTAAAATCTTCAACCTGAAGACCAGCTGATTCTTAAAACTTGGAACGAGCTTCCTGTGATATACCACAGAATGCAGCGTGAGTATTGCCGTATATTGACCATGTTTGGCTCTACATATGCATGTGGGCAGTCATTCTTGCATATGAGGAACATTAAGACCAACCTACGCTCACGGTTAACTGATGGAAGCCTCAACGCCTGCATGAAGCTCAACCTCACCACGTATGAACCAGATTACAAGGCCATCAGCAAAACCATGCAGCACCAGAAGTCGCATTAAAAGTAAGACATATTTAATTCATTATACGTTAAAAATACTATATGGCTCTCAATGAAATATATTTAGAAATATTTGGGTTTTATGGCTCTCCCAGTCAAAAAGGTTCCTGACTCCTGATTTAGCGGATATACTGTTCGCCCAAAATACGAACACGTTCATGAACGATCGTTCATTGAACGCGTTCAGGTACATCACTGCATATACATATACAGATAGAGATACAGATACATATACATATACAGATAGAGATACAGATACAGATATGGATACAGATACAGATACATATACAGATAGAGATACAGATACAGATACCTAGAGCCTCGAGGTCGCTGTTTGACAACGTTACAGCTTCTACTTTTAACCCTTTCACTGCCGCACTACCAAACAGTTAACCCTTTTCACTGCGACACAATATACATAAGGTCAACCCTTTCACTGCCACACAACAGCAGGTTAACTATTTCACTGCCACACCACAGAAGGCTAACCCTTTACTATCACACTATTGAGGGTTACCGTCGGTAGTGTGATAGTAAAGGGTCAACCTTCTGTAGTGTGGCAGTGGAAGGGTTAAAGTGTGGAACTCCTGAGTGTAATCGGTGGAGAGTAGCCGTACTGGGGCATCTCTAGGCTCCACCGCTCACCTTCTATTCCCGAGTTCCATCCGAGATGTTTTTAATGCTCTGTGTTAACTCCGATTACACTCAGGAGTTCTAAACTTTAAAGGTTTAACCTTGTCAAACAGCGACCTCTAGGCTCTAGGTATCTGCATCCGCATCTGTATCCATATCTGTATCTAAATATATAACGGAACATAGACCAATCTCGGTCACTCTCTTTGTCTGGGAACGCCCAAAACCAAATTCGGTCACGCCCCATTTTGCGCGACATCCAGGCTTTTTTTACTGTCAGCGTTTGGGAATTTCATGTCGACAGGTAGGTGAAGTGAAATTATACTTATTTTAGAATATATATATAAAATTTCATGAGTATTCATCTATATTTAGTCATCTAAAGACTATTAGATATGAACGTATGTACCAGTAAAAAGTGGGAATCTCTAGAATGTGTTTTGGGCGACGGTCTTTACAAGTGTGCGGGTAGCCTCTCTAATCAACTTGACGTTATACACAACACTTTCTGTTGTCAGTAGATGGCAGCATTGGTTTAAAAGGTGAAAATGTTATGACTACAAAATGACTACAAATCCCAAAACCTTTATCACCTAGTTGTTCACAGGTCAGCACCGGATTAGGAAAACGTGATCTCAACACAGGAGCGTTAAACTATTAATGTGACCTGCATATAGTGACCGAGAATGGTCACCTAATTATCTTAACAAAAGTGCATCATTACGTTTGTTGTCTAAAGTGGAACATAAATGGTACAATTTAAGATTTTAATGTTATCCGCATATAAAGGACAAATAAAACATCGTTAATTTGTAAGAAACCTCAATGAAAACGGCGCAGGGTAAGTTATATTCGCTATTGTTATGAAAATGTGATAGAATCCTATAAAAATATGGACGCATTTGGTCACTGTGACATTATATATATATATATATATTAGAGCTGGGCCGTTAACGGCGTTAACGTGCTGCGTTAACGCTATACTAGTATCGCGCGATAATATAATTAACGCATTAATCTAAAAAATAAATAAAAAAATATTTTTTTTCTTTTACATTTTTTTTTTTTTTACCTTTATTTACCCAGGGTAGGTTTGCTGAGCACAGATGCTCTTTTTCAGGAACGCCCTGCTTCACATTCACACAGTTCCATTCACACCTGGGAGCTGCCCAGTACAACCACAGTTGACACCATTGGCCACTGAGCAACTCCACTGGAGCAGTTGATTCAAGCCATGTCACATAGTTCAAGTTTGAAATTATTCTTTCTGTTTTGCTCCTGAGAGTGTGCTAGATACTGTACTGTACTGGTAATATTATTTATTTGTGTTAACTTCTGAATAAAACAACTTATTAAACACAAGTACAAAACAGCTTTTTCAAACAGTCTGTAATGCATTTTGGAAACGGGAGATAGGCTCAGGTGTAATGGGCCACCTGGCCTGAGAAACATAAGGAGGAAAGAAAAGTAAGGACTTACTTCTGGTCATTATTTGGGTAGAACACACATATTTTGAATGCCTTCGGCAGGTTTTTCTTTTTTTCTTTGAGCCATTTTAATCTAGATTAATCTAGATTAAATCCAGGATTGCAGATAGATTAATCTAGATTAAAAAAATTAATCTATGCCCACCTCTAATATATATATATATATATATATATATATATATATATATATATATATATATATATATATATATATATATATATATATATATATATATATATATATATTATATATATATATTATATATACATATATATATATAAACTGTACACATATATACCATCATATCTGATTGGAGCCCCCTCTGCTCTGGTCATATCCCCACGGCGATAGCGCAAACCATCGCGACAAACCAAGCGTGAAGCCAATCAGAGACAGGCTCACTTATCAACGTCCCTGCCTCTCCGGAAGGAGGGATGAGCCGGAGGAGCAGGGAGAGATAAACATCCTCTCCTCCCACCGCAGGACTCGTTCTATCCATCACACGTCCCCCTCTGTCCAAGCTGCACCTCCTCTCCTATTTTTTTTCTCTTTAATCCTCCATCAGCTAGCTAATGTAGTCTATCTATCTCTCTCTCTCTCTCTCTATCTCTCTCTCTCTCTCTCTCTCTCTCTCTCTCTCTCTCTCTCTCTCTCTCTCTCTCTCTCTCTCTTCTCTCTCTCTCTCTATCTCTCTCTCTCTCTCTCTCTCTCTCTCTCTCTCTCTCTCTCTCTCTCTCTCTCTCTCTCTCTCTCTCTCTCTCTCTCTCTCTCTCTCTCTCTCTCTCTCTCTATCTCTCTCTCTCCGTGTGCAGTGTTTTCTTGGTCACAGTAAATGTCAGAGGGAATGATAGTTCAAAGCCATGGATTTTCATTTTGTGTGTGTGTGTGTGTGCGTGCGTGCGTGCGTGCATGCGTGCGTGCATGCGTGCGTGCATGTGTGTGTGTGTGTGTACCTGTGGGCTGACTCGTCGATCCCAATCCCCCCCTTGACCCGAACACTTAGCCTTACCCCTCCGTTTTGTGTGTGGCCGTGTAGTGTAGGGTGTATCCATTCTATTGTGGGTCTAGGAGGGGTAAGTGATCATCTAGCCCTCTGACTAGCCCTCCATCTAGCCCTCCGACTGGCCCTCCATCTGGCCCTCTGACTGGCCCTCCATCTAGCCCTCCATCTAGCCCTCCGACTGGCCCTCCATCTAGCCCTCCGACTGGCCCTCCATCTAGCCCTCTGACTGGCCCTCCATCTAGCCCTCCGACTGGCCCTCCGACTGGCCCTCCATCTAGCCCTCCGACTGGCCCTCCATCTAGCCCTCCATCTAGCCCTCCATCTAGCCCTCCATCTAGCCCTCCGACTGGCCCTCCATCTAGCCCTCCGACTGGCCTTCCGACTGGCCCTCCATCTGGCCCTCCATCTAGCCCTCCCTCTAGCCCTCCATCTAGCCTCCATCTAGCCTCCATCTAGCCCTTCAACTGGCCTAGCTCCTCATTCATGGTGTGTTCTCTTTGCGGCCCAGGGAGTAGATTGGAGTAGGTGAAATGAGCTGTGCTGAGAGGAGTGCTCTCCTCCTGGCCACGCGGGAGACACTGAGGGAGCGATGGGGAACACTGCCCGTAAGAGTCGAGGGGGTGGGAGCTTCAGCCCCATTGGCTGGCTCTCATCAAGGCGTGAGATTTACTGTACTGTCGGGACGAGCCAAAATGGATACCTCCACACACCACCTGTACCCCCCCCATGCTGATGCCGCTGTGACACTTGAATTTCCCCACACAGGGATTAATAAAGGAACACTTGACTTGCCACTTGAAGCTAATTCTTAACACTGACGTTCCAGAAGCCTGGCGGGTGGAGAGGGAGAGACGATAAAAGATGAGAAAATCCTCCAGGCTGTACCTTCTCCTCTCTGTGTATCCTCTGCTCCCCGGTGTCGGAGCACGCATGCGTGGGTCTCACAGCGGCTTAACTAGGCACGCCTGGCTGCTGCTCTAGTGGGGGATTGTGTACTCACAAGGGTAAACGACTGACACACACACACACACACACACACACACACACACACACACACACACACACACACACACACACACACACACACACACACACACACACACACACACACACACACACACACACACACACACACACACACACACACACACACACACACACACACACACACACTGTTAGGGATTTCTTCCCTCGCAAGTTCTTTAATTGATATAGTATGGACCAGCTGACCATAGATTCACAGCGACAAAGTTCTATTTCACACGGAGTCTTTATTGTTGATCACACAGAGAACTCTCCTGCAGCCCACGGCTCAGCCTCTCGCACCAGCATCAATACACATGACATGACATTATTTATACCCTCTGGACAAAGAGAAAAGGGAGGGGTGTGTGTGTGTGTGTGTGTGTGTGTGTGTGTGTGTGTGTGGTGTGTGTGTATATGTGTGTGTAAGTATGCGTGTGTGCTTGTGTGTGTGCTTGTATCCAATTGCCATATATGGTCTGGTTTGAGATTAATCTGATATTATAGGTGTGCCCCTCCTCACTGGCCTGTGTGTGTGTGTGTGTGTGTGTGTGTGTGTGTGTGTGTGTGTGTGTGTGTGTGTGTGTGTGTGTGTGTGTGTGTGTGTGTGTGTGTGTGTGTGTGTGTGTGTGTGTGTGTGTGTGTGTGTGTGTGTGTGTGTGAGAGAGAAAGATGGGGGTGGGGAGGCACATAGACGATAAAACATCCACGCCCCGACAGCCTGCACATTCCAGAGTGGGGGAGACGCATGATTTGACCAGAGGAGCTTAGATATAAGATATTAGATATTAATTAACTAAAATAACTATCAACACAAACACACACACACACACACACACACACACACACACGGACACCGAGAGACATACAAACAGATTTGTCTCCCTTGTGGAGGAGGGAAGGCATGATCAATGATACGGGGAGATGAAGGGAGAGACTGGGAAGATAATGCGTTATGAGAGCAATTTAGAGCAGAAAGTCAATTCAAGCTCAACGTGCTACACTGGTAAAAATGTACCAAAGACACAGGAAGTGGCAGCGGAGCTGGTAGGTGGTACGCTACACTGTAAAAAGGCAACAGGTTTTTAAAAAGGCATTTGGAGTTGAATCAACCGAATAGGAGAGTGATTCTGAAATGTTTACGTCACTTCCTGTTTAGTTGATTCTGGAACTGGAAAAAAGCCACTCAAAAAATCAGTTGAGACAATTAGACGGTGGGCCGAAGGTTGCTATAGGCTTCCGTTAATGAAATGATTGATCTGGTTTTAGAGAATATATGTTATTGTAATATGAACTACATAATATACTATAATAACACATTTCCGTTTGTTGGCAACGGTTTTTGGGTCATATCTTTATGAAAATTAATGTGTTGATAAGATAAAAACTACCTACGTTTGTGAAAAGGGGCGTTGCTGCGGAACCAATCAAAACGCGTTACAACGTCAGGTGACTTGATTTCTCCCAATGACATTCTTCAAGCCCTGGAACCAGGAAGTAAATATTGCGACTCGTCTGTTGACAACACTGGATAGCTCTGCATCGGTAAGCTCTCAATTCATATACATTACTATTGAAATGCATTTTTACTTAACTTTACAGCATTATTCAAACGTGATAGGAAGTTATGAGTCATCAGCAGTTTATATGCAGTCCGTTTTGACGTCCGATTACACATTGGAAAATGTTGTAGCCAGCTCACAAAGACTAATGTTACGTTAGCATGTTAACTTTCTCAGATAGCAATCTAACATTACGTTAGTGTAAATCAAACAACTCTAACCCAATACTAATAATAGTAACTTGTTTCACATTCTTGCTGTGTGTTACACTATGGTATAGCGGTCTGTGTTGTTGCCTGTGCCGTTCGAAATTTGACGGTCACAACTGTTACATATGTACAAAATATACTGTCTCATAAATATACTCTTCCAATATATAAATATACATATAAATATATTGTTTTAGATGATGTTGTCATTATGAATTACAAATGGGGGGCCCTGATGTAAACAAGACAAACGTCTTTCTCTGGTCTGCATCCCCTTAACAATAGTTTGATATTGGAGCTGTTGTTTACTGTCTATCTGTATGTCATGTATGTAATATGTTATGATGAATTGAAAATGGGGGACCCTGATGTAAACAAGATGAAAGTATTTCTCTGGTCTGCATCCCATTAACAATTGTGTGTATTGAGCTGTACTGTACTGTACCCATTCTGCAATCTGTTAATATGATGAATAACGTTATCTATTGTAGTAACAATGTTCCAAAATGTATTGATTGTTTTTCTGTTTCCCCAGATGCTCAACCCTGGACCACACGACATATTTATTCTAGGCCTAATCCAACCCTAGCCTGAGGGTTATATAGTAATCATGCAAGCTCAAAGATTGAGCTCTTGAGGTGACTGGCCCTGCTCTATATCAAGAACCATTATCAGAGTGGCAACTGCAGGACCTGTATTTCCCAAAACAATGAATATCATGATTGAATGAGAGGCCATGGTAAACAGCACAGTGAATAAACAATGTGCAGTCCCCTTTTATATATATATATATATATATATATATATATATATATATATATATATATATATATATATATTGTTCTGGATAGAAGTGGGGCCAGGCTAATCTGCAAGAGCTCAACTTTTGAACAAGGATGGTCATCCTCTCACATAAGCTGTCCGGGGACGACTCACACAGCTCTCTACTCTCTGGGCCCTGGACTGGACACCCCTCCACTGTACTAGTTACACATTACACACATACAAATGACAATAACACTATGTAACAACCATCAAATGCACTCACAGCACACACATCCACACGCACACACTCACTTTAAACAAACAACTCACTGCAGCACCCACTTTAGAACACCTAAACACACTTTATATTTATTGGCAAATAATTTGCACTACACCCCATACCTCATTACACCTTACTGTAAATTGTACCTAAATTGTACCTCATCCCATTTCTGCATTGTACTGTATAGTATATTGTATTGTAACTCAGTTACTTTTCTACTCTGCATTGTACATTGTATGTATATATTGAACACTTGTCTACGTACTTGACTTCTATTTTATACTTATCTATTTTTATCTAGCACAATCTCTGGAGCAAAACAGAAAGAAGCATTTTATATAAAAGTATTCTGTACTTCTGTATGACAACTAATAAAGAAACTTGAACATCAAAAAATTTCTTACACCCATATTGCTAGTTTTCACCTGAAGGGCAAATTACAGGGCCAGTCCAGTAAAAAAATACATTAATCATGTATCATTATGTTTAAAATAAATAGCATTTTGGTACAAACCTTTTGTGTTTGTCAACTTTGCCTTCATGTGGGCTATGTTATGTATATGAGCAAATTGCATATAGCATTCTCTTTGGTAGCATTCATTCTGTGTTTATTGTGTCATACTGGGGAATAATATTAATATTATTATGTCCTATTGGGGACATCATTTTAAATTCTGAGCAATTCAATCGTTTTTTTTATAGAGAGGACGTCTGACATTGATTGAAAACGGTTAACAGATTGCAGAATGGGTACAATACAGTACGGCTCAATACACACAATTGTTAAGGGGATGCAGACCAGAGAAAGACTTTCGTGAGAGACCAACAAAGTGAGGTAATACATTTCGAATCAAATTGTGGTCGGTTAGATCTAACGTTAATATCACGTTATCCATCTAATGGCTAGCAAGCTCACCTGATGTCGGTATGGCTTAATACAGTGCGAAATACAATCTTATAGTAAGAAACAAAACACAAGTTGAACATAGTTTTGAACGTTTTATTACAATAGTATTTAGGTCGGATAATAGATCCAACGTTAATATCACGCTAACCATCTAAAGCTCATCTGTGACGTCGGTACAGTGCGAAATACAATCTTATAGTAACAAAACAATACACAAATTGAACATAGTTTTCAACGTTTTATTACAATAGTATTTACTGTCTCATGTTGCAATGTATAATCCAGCTAGCGTTCCAGTCAGATCCATTCTCCGTTCTTGTTGACAATTTTGGGGTCCGTATTTCCCGTTTCTGTATCCTGATTGGTTTATCAGCTAGAGGTGTCCAAAGATATGCATGAGCAAACATTTAATTTAAATGTAAGATTACGATAACCGATGACCACCAGACGGCTGGCCAACAAACGTATTTTGACTCAACATAATAACTAGATATCACACACAAAGAATTGTGTAGTCTCCCAACATGGATCAATCAAGTTCACTTTAGACAGACTCGGCCTCCCATCTAAATAGGTAAAGTCTACCCTAAAACTCTTCCAAGCTGGTAGTAGGTAAATGGTGCATTTATATAGCGCTTTCATCCAAAGTGCTTTACAACTTATGCCTCACATTCACCCATCCACACATGCAAGGTGCCAACCTGCTCATCGGGAGCAGTTAGGGGTTAAGTGCCTCGCTCAAGGACACTCCGACATGCTGCCGGAAGGAGCTGGAATCGAACAGGGAACCTTCCGATTACCAGACGACACATCTACCTCTTGAGCCCCACAGACGATGTAATTTCTGTGTTTATTAACCTTTTTTTATTTTGCTGTTACCGGCGGCTGAGCTAACAACACTTTGTCGTGACGTCACATTGAAATATTGCCACTGCAGCCAGAGAGTTTGACGGCAGAAACATTCCAGCCGTCTACAGCTTTAACAGACGCTACATGGCAGGTTCTGGTGACATACGCTACATGGCAGGTTCTGGTGACATACGCTACATGGCAGGTTCTGGTGACATACGCTACATGGCAGGTTCTGGTGACATACGCTACATGGCAGGTTCTGGTAACAGACGGCTACATGGCAGGTTCTGGTGACATACGCTACATGGCAGGTTCTGGTGACAGACGCTACATGGCAGGTTCTGGTGACAGACGCTACATGGCAGGTTCTGGTGACAGACGCTACATGGCAGGTTCTGGTGACATACGGCTACATGGCAGGTTCTGGTGACAGACGCTACATGGCAGGTTCTGGTGACATACGGCTACATGGCAGGTTCTGGTGACATACGGCTACATGGCAGGTTCTGGTGACAGACGCTACATGGCAGGTTCTGGTGACAGACCCTCACGTCAAGGAGAAGGTGTTTCTCTCTAGGCCGACCTGCCTTCAACAATCAATAGAAGAAAAGATGGAATCGATCATAGGAGATGCAGACGCGGTGATCCCACAGTGAGCGTATAGCCTCAGTCGTCCGTAACGCAATACAGCTGACGCTGCATTATGTTTGCGTTGTGTGGCGCGCCTGCTATCGACAGACCTCTGAGCTCAATGTTATTGTTTTGATTCATAGAACACCCGGGAGGCTTGGGGTCGTCAGAAGTCACTCTGGGGAAATGTAGTTAGTCGCCGTGGGGATGTCTAACAGTGCAGCGGTATTTAGGAGTGGATTTGTCCTTTGATAACATTCTTTGCCAATTATATAAATCGTCTTCATTTTTATCTAATCTTTACAGATCTACACACACACACACACACACACACACACACACACACACACACACACACACACACACACACACACACACACACACACAGACACACACACACACACACACACACACACACACACACACACACACACACACACGTACACACACACACACACACACACACACACACACACACACACACAGAGAGCCTATAGACCAGGGGTCTCAAACTCAATTTACCTGGGGGCCGCTGGAGGTAGAGTCTGGGTGAGGCTGGGCCGCATCAAATATTCCACAAAAAAAGGGTTTCAAGTATTCAAAAAAAAAAGTACAACTGATCCAATCTTCTCAATCTTTAGCAATAACATTTCAGAACATGAACAGTTCTTCAGAACATGAACGGTTCTTCAGGCTTCTCAGTGGTGTCAGTGGACTCATCCACAGCTATGGAAATGCACTGTGCATTTTTTTTTATTCTATCACAAAGCTGTTTAATCAAATCACCAGCCAGTATTTCAGTAATTCTGGTTGCTGTGCGATCTGAGGGGGATTTGCTTTTGTTTGCCTTCAAACATGGTCTCCATCACTTCAGTCATACATTATTTTCAAATAGCTACCGTTTCTTGGCATATAGTCACATAATTGGTTTGGTGCTGGGACCAGGGGAGTAGCTGGTGGGGGGGGGGGTTTAGGATGATTCCAAGGGCCCAGCACTGGGGGGGGGGGGGGCAGAGAACACTATTATTATCTTTTTATTAACACTTTGGGTGCCGGGAGCCGTCTTTAGACGTCTTTGCTGGCCATGCTAAAGTTGCCGGGGGACGCTGTACGTCGTCTTTATATCAATATTTCAAAAATCTGCGATCGGATTCATAATGTCCCTCCGCTGGCCTGAGATTCACCAGCAGGACCCACTGAGCTCTCTGGCGGTTCAGGAGCGCCATCTGGTGGCCGATCGGCGCAAGCGCTTAACAGGAAGCGCACTAGAGGTTTTGCTAGACGTCCGTATTGCTTCCGGCCACTCGGTACATGTCCCGTGACTCTAGCTCGTCACTCTACATAGCGATCGATTGCCAATAACTCGATAAACAACATGATTTGGACGTATATACCATTATACAAGCTGGAGATGGACCGGGTAATAATATATCCCATAATGATAAAATGTCTACTCGACGATGATCGCCCAACGGCGCGCGGAGACTGGGGTGAGTTTCAGCGTGTAACGTTACCGTCTTCAATAATAACTGATATTATCAACATTTGACCCACATTAGATGATTGGTATAACGCTGCCCACGGAATTATAAACGCCCCCTCGCCCATCCGGTCAACATCAGATGACGTGTAGTAACTTCTAGAAGTACGTCTAGTTGGAATTTTTTATATCGCGCTGATTGCCATCAAACTGTATTTCATCATCAATATAATGCATTTGGGGCTATATATCACGTTCTGGAGAAAGCTGCAGAAAGAGATGAAAACATACTTATACATTAGACCATACTTTACTATGAATATGTGAATGAAAAAGTTTAACGTTGCTACACAATGAACAATACATATAGGACTTTGAATGGGCCCTAATAATGGCAATGTAGCAATAGAATTTAAAAAGTTATAGCCCTGCAAAGAAGGGGACTTTCTCCATAGACAAATAGCGCTGGCAATCTATGGTATATCATTAATTTAACCTTAGGCAACCAAAGTGTTAATATGGTTTTATTATTATCCTAAAGTAAGTTAATGCAGATGAGTCAAAAGTATAATTGCCTGTATTATAAAAAAAATAGGTAAAAACCATATTATGCGTTTTCATCAATAAATAAATGCCCCAAATTTTTTTATAGATTGGGGGCCCGACATTTTTTTATAGATTGGGGGCCCACAAATTGATTCTTTCATGGGGCCCAGAATCTCCAGATACGCCCCTGGCTGGGACTCAGGACGAACGCATATTTTTCCGTCCATTCACCTTTGAATTGCAGTCGACTTTTCTTTTACTGACCATCTTTGAAAATGCCATATTTTTCTGCTGGCTGCCTGCTGGCGAAAATAGGCTAATAGCTACATTTATCTCACAGAGATAAAACTGTGAGCGAGTTTACTGTAGATGCGCTTTCAACTCTGCTCCGACTTGAACTGAAAGAGAGACGACAAGCAGTCCGTGAAGACCCGCCCTACTCCCCTACTCTGCCTCTGATTCGCAGACTGTGGGTGAGGGGGAAAAACGCTGACGGGACGCGTATGTGATTGGACCAGACCCGTACAGACAGACAGTGGCAGTGCTGCCGGACATGCAGAGCACTGCTCGCAGAGGAGAGAGATAGCGAGGATGCATTTGCTTCCACTTTACTTGATATCACTCCGGAATCACGTTTCAACCAAGTCACTAACATAACGTTGCTGTCATGAGCCTGCGCTATGGTAGCCTAAAGTGATAAAATAAATAAAACTTCCAACTCTCACGCAACGACTCGGCAAACAGGTGCGCGCGGGCCGCATTAACACTAAACGTTGATTTCCAGTAGGGGGCCGCAAAATATCATCCCGCGGGCCGCAATTGGCCCGCGGGCCGCGAGTTTGAGACCCCTGCTATAGACGGTGTCAAAGTGACAATAACGTTCTAAAAAGGTGTTTATTTCCTGTTGCACTGTTTGCCAAACTGACAGGAAACAGGTCAGAGTCCAAACTGACAGGAAACAGGTCAGAGTCCAAACTGACAGGAAAGGGGTCCGAGTCCAAACTGACAGGAAACAGGTCCGAGTCCAAACTGACAGGAAACGGGTCTGAGTCCAAACTGACAGGAAACGGGTCCGAGTCCAAACTGACAGGAAAAGGGTCTGAGTCCAAACTGACAGGAAACGGGTCTGAGTCCAAACTGACAGGAAAAGGGTCTGAGTCCAAAATGACAGGAAACGGGTCTGAGTCCAAACTGAAAGGAAAAGGGTCTGAGTCCAAACTGACAGGAAACGGGTCTGAGTCCAAACTGACAGGAAAAGGGTCTGAGTCCAAAATGACAGGAAACGGGTCTGAGTCCAAACTGACAGGAAACAGGTCTGAGTCCAAACTGACAGGAAACGGGTCTGAGTCCAAACTGACAGGAAACGGGTCTGAGTCCAAACTGACAGGAAACAGGTCTGAGTCCAAACTGACAGGAAACAGGTCTGAGTCCAAACTGACAGGAAACGGGTCTGAGTCCAAACTGACAGGAAACAGGTCTGAGTCCAAACTGACAGGAAACAGGTCTGAGTCCAAACTGACAGGAAACGGGTCCGAGTCCAAACTGACAGGAAACAGGTCAGAGTCCAAACTGACAGGAAACGGGTCAGAGTCCAAACTGACAGGAAACAGGTCAGAGTCCAAACTGACAGGAAACGGGTCTGAGTTCAAACTGCAACAGAATTCCAGCAAAACTGTCTGTAACCAACTACTGTACAGCAGATGTGACACAGAGAGGCTGACTCTCTCATCTCATAGAGATGAGAGAGAGGGAGAGAGAGAGAGAAGGCTGACTCAGGATCAGACAGAAGCAGAGAGATGAGAGAGATGGAGAGAGAGAGAGAAGGCTGACTCAGGATCAGACAGAAGCAGATAGATGAGAGAGATGGAGAGAGAGAGAGAGAGAAGGCTGACTCAGGATCAGACAGAAGCAGAGAGATGAGAGAGAGGGAGAGAGAGAGAGAGAGAAGGCTGACTCAGGATCAGACAGAAGCAGAGAGATGAGAGAGAGGGAGAGAGAGAGAGAGAAGGCTGACTCAGGATCAGACAGAAGCAGAGAGATGAGAGAGAGGGAGAGAGAGAGAGAGAGAAGGCTGACTCAGGATCAGACAGAAGCAGAGAGATGAGAGAGAGGGAGAGAGAGAGAGAGAAGGCTGACTCAGGATCAGACAGAAGCAGAGAGATGAGAGAGAGGGAGAGAGAGAGATAAGGCTGACTCAGGATCAGACAGAAGCAGATATATGAGAGAGAGAGAGAGGGACAGAGAAATATATATATATATAGAGAGAGAGAGATATATAAAGAGAGAGAGAGAGATAGAGAGAGAGAGAGAGAGAGAGAGAGAGAGAGAGAGAGAGAGAGAGAGAGAGAGAGATAGAGAGAGAGAGAAAGAAAGAAAGAAAGAAAGAAAGAAAGAAAGAAAGAAAGAAAGAAAGAAAGAAAGAAAGAAAGAAAGAAAGAAAGAAAGAAAGAAAGAAAGAAAGAAAGAAAGAAAGAAAGAAAGAAAGAAAGAAAGAAAGAAAGAAAGAAAGAAAGAAAAGAAAGAAAGAAAGAAAGAAAGAAACTAAGAAAACACAATGAGATGCTGATGTGGGCAAATAGAGAGGAGAGAGCATGAAAAGGGGCAGAGTGAAATAAAGGCCGGTGGCTGGAACAACAGATAGATCAGAAGATAACAGCCAGAGAGCAGAGTGAAATAAAGGCCGGTGGCTGGAACAACAGATAGATCAGAAGATAACAGCCAGAGAGCAGAGTGAAATAAAGGCCGGTGGCTGGAACAACAGATAGATCAGAAGATAACAGCCAGAGAGCAGAGTGAAATAAAGGCCGTGGCTGGAACAACAGATAGATCAGAAGATAACAGCCAGAGAGCAGAGTGAAATAAAGGCCGGTGGCTGGAACAACAGATAGATCAGAAGATAACAGCCAGAGAGCAGAGAGGAATACACAAGCAGTCATAGAGCAACAAAGAACACACTGGAACTCTGTAATGTGAGACAAAATGCGGCAGAGAAGAGCTTCATCTCAGTAAGCCTGGGCCGTCCTGGGCCGACGGAGAAATCTTAGTCACATTTAGTCGCCTAATTGAATAGTTGCAAACACGCTGTCGTGCAGAAGGACATCTTTAAACCTGGTGCTTATTAAAGACAAAACAAAAAACACATCTGTGAATTATTATTAACCCCATAAGCATATGCCACATTTTGCATAAAAATGCCTGACGATTGCATACCCAAAGTAATTTGCGATGTATTATACTTTATACTTATAGCATGTATTTATGAGTCTGGTCTCTTTTGAAAGGTAACATTCTGAAGTTTCTTACACAATAAAAATCACTTTGAGTTCTAATGTATTAGAGAAACAGAGGTTTGAACAAAAAATATTTGCTCCTTACTTTTGTGTTGACCTGTTGCCAGATGTGTTTTCATATACGGTGCGCCGAACATTAAGAGGTCAAACACGTTCATCATAATTTTCCAGTAATGACTGATGATCAATAACTTATTCAGCATAAAGAGCAGGCTCAATCAATCAATCAATCCCAGAAAATCTCTTTCAGTCCAACCCAGATCTGCACAGCTCAGCTCAATTCAGTATGTTTCCCATTCAGGAGTGTGTGAACCAGCCAGCAGAACACTACAGTTCCATTAGGATCACTGTCAGGCGTACGGTAAGTGTAAAGCTGTGTGACCTTTGAACCCTGATGGGGTCTGACGCTCTACAGTCTGAGCAGCTACTCTTGTCTGATCCCAGTCTCTCCTTGATCACAGCTGCTCGCCCCTGGGCTGCACCAACTAAACAACTAATCGATAAAAGAAATAGCTGACAAATATTTATTTGATGACTATCAATTTGCAAGTTGTTTGAAAGATAATTGTAAACAATGCAGAATAATGTTTTTTGCATAAAATTTTGCTTTCTTCTCATAATAATAATAATCAACGGATTAATCGATTATCAAAATTGTTGTCAGTTACAACCCAACTCTCCTCACCAGAGATTTAAATCCCATTGGTCGAGAGGGTTGGAGGTCCCGCCCCAAACACCTTCTCATCCAATTAGTAGGATGAGACTAGAGGCCAGGGTGAGGAAATCCCAGAAGAAATCTAATTCAGACCCACATGCAGCCAAATCAGTCACTGCTTGGTCTCATGTTAGTTTCTATTGTTTGAATAGATGGTGTCTGTGACTGACTGTGTACTCTGTGTACTAGAACTGCTAGGGTTGCAGAACAAACAGCATTATCACAGCTTTCTGAGGCTGTACAGCTAGCTACACACAGAAACACTGCACTGGCGGTTTGTCAACGGGCAACAGCACCTTTGCAAAGCTAAAGTTAGCAAGCGTTAACCCTTTTCTCGCCAATGACGTGTTACACCTCGCCATGCGTAATCTGCCAATGACGTTTTACACCGTCTTTGAGATCAATATTTCACATTTCTGTCATGGTATTCATATTTCACCCACGGATCCTTGACTGGTGCTGTAGATCTCCGCTCAACTCTCCAACGCTTCAATACCGCCACCTGGTGGTCGATCGGCGAGTTGCAACCGGATGTTGATAATTGTGACGCCGGTGTGTCTCCCTATTCCGTCCGGCCACTCGCTGTCGCTCGCGGGACTCTCTCCAGACACCGTGCATATCGATCCGTTGCCATAACTCAATAAACAACATGATTGGACTTGTATTAGTAATATACAACCCGGAAATGGTTCACCTAGATCAACATCCCATAATAGCGATCTTTTTGCTCCACTCTCATCACCCAACGCTACGAGGAGACTGGGGTGAGTTTCAGCCTGTTTGTTTACCATTTTCGATACAAACTGCTCTGATCTATATATCACCCATACGACATGAATGATTTAACGTCGGCCACGGAATTATAAACGACCCCCCCCCCCCCCCTCCGGTCAACCGCGCATGATGAGTCCTAACGTCTGGGACCATGTACAGTTGAAATTTTGTATCTGCCGTCAATCGGTATCAAACTGCATTTGATGATCTAATATATGCATTTATGGCTATAACTCACGTTCTATGAAATACTGCAGAAAACGATAAAAACATATTTATACTCTAGACCGTATTTTTGTATGAATGTGTGAATGAAAAAGTAAAACGTTCCTACATCCTGAACGATAGATAATTGATGTTGAATGGGCCATAGTAATGTCAATTTAGCAATACAATTTAAAAAGTTATAGCCCTGCAAAGAAGGTGCACATCTCCATAGACAAATAGTGCTGGCAGAGAGGCTACAAGGATGAGAATAAGCTCCGGCAGATAAAGGGTTCATATTAGGAATCCTGCTGACGACGACAACAACAACAACATAATGAAAGTGTTGACACCATCTTCATGTAGCACTATTTGTAGTTTGAAAGATGCTTGTTAGTTCGCCGAAACTAGACTGGAAATGTAATGTGAACAGTGTGGAAATACTTTTTCGTGCTAAGAGTAAAAGCCTACCAGTTTGTATTCAATGTCTCTTTCAACCAAGAGAAGGAAAGTATCATTTAAGAGGGTTGTGTATTCTTAAAACATGTAAAAAGGTATGAACTAATGTAAAAGCTAGATGTGTTTCAATTTTGGGAGTTAAATTATGGAATAGCCTTAAGGCCTCTGCATGCTACAGAAACTTCAAAGCAACTGCAACACAACATCGACAAAGCAACAGTGTTGCAGACATTCTGCCTTTATGCTTCTGCAAAATCGACGCGCAAAGTTAGTTTAACTAAAGTTAGTTTAGGTTCGTGTTAACGTTAGATAATGTACAAAATAAACGTATTTCCGGTGCTTTTAGACGTCGCTCTTTTATTTTGAAATCCCCCGACAGGAAGTTTTATAGTGTCTGTTGCTAGCAGCTTAACTTATGTTGCCCGTTTCTGTGCTTTTCGAGCTAATGTAACATTAGTTTCCAAAGGAGAGGAGAGAAAGACCTCGGCTCAAACATGCAGCTCAAACTACCTGTTGGAATAAATTAATTAATTGATGTTTAACTTGTCCCTGTGTGTGTCCAGTCATTTCGACTAGCAAACGTTGTATTTAACGTTACCTCAGGATACCATTGTATTTAGTTGGTTAGCTATGTAGCTAATGTGGATAGCATTTTGAATAGCACCAATGCTAGCTGGCTGGCTACAGCTTTATTTACTAAATTATGGAGGCTTTTTAATCGTCAAGGTAAGAGAGGATTTGTCATGATCAACTGAAGGCGTATGCTATGGAACAATATGTGCTTGGGTTTTCAGAAAAAGGCCAGCTATGACGCTAATTATTTAGCTAATATTGATAGCATAGCTTGCTGGCTACAACAATGGCGGATGGTATTCCTCCCTGCGGGACCAATATTATTCTATGACAGCCCCGCCCCCATTCACTACCAACCAATCACTGCTACGCAATACCAACGCAACGGGTGTTTAGATTAGATTTTGGAGACAGGTGCGCAACGTCCTCGCAACACAGTCTACAAGACCCTATGCAACAACCGCGTTGAAATCGCGCTGATGTTGTGTTGAAGTTGCTTTGAAGTTGCTGTAGCATGTAGAGGCCTTTAGTGACGGGTTGAAGTTGTGTACCTCTCAGGGGAGATTTAAAAAAGCCTTAAAGGATAAAATAATTCAGGAGTACAGTTTTGAGTAAAAACATCAAACATTTTTTTTTCTTTCAAAAAATTATATCTTGCAGCATATTTTAAGTTTTTCTTTCTTATATTAAAATATATTTAGTTTTTAAGAATTTGTAAGGGATAGGCAAAAATAAGCATGTGCTTCAGCCTATTCCTTTTTTTCTGTCGTTGATTTTGGATTTTGTGTGAGCTTGCCTTGAATATGTACATTTGTGATATTTATTTCTTTTTTCTTTTCCTTTTGTATAAGTCCACACGGGTGTGTTTGATTTGTCTGTAAACAAGACCGAAAAATAAACTTCATTCATCATTCATTCATCTGGGTCTTGCCAGAGTTCCACAGGCAGGCCGCACCAGCTCTGTCGGGGTGTCTTGTGTCGAGGGGTCAGTGCTCTTGCCCTCTGTTGTCATCTGTAGCCTACCCTTCTGCTCCACGACAGAAAAGGTTGGAGCATACTTGACCACGCGGTAAGGCTGTCCCCGAAGCCTGTTTTTGGGATTTGAACTTCGTCAGGGTTTTTTGAATGAACGTTGGAACCTTCGGTTTTAATTAAAAAAATATATTAATAAATTTTTTTTTTTTTTTTATTTTTTTTAAATATCCTCAAACTAAATCCTCAATTTGAATAAAGTGATTAATCTGATTCAATTAGTCTTTTTTTGTTTATTAAATCAACTCTCCAGCCCCAGGCCTAGCCCAGGGAGAAGCCCCAGCCCAACTAAATCAACTTTCTTTGGTATGGTATGGTTTATTTCTTGAATTTATTTAATGAATATTTATTTATATTAAATATTTAATATTTAATGAATATAACTCATCAGTTTCTTTTAATACTAGAATATTAGTGTAGCCTAATCTTTATCTGCAACTGTGAAGAAAAAACCCATTGGTTTAAACATTAATTAATAGAAACAAATATTATTATTATTATTATTTATTTTTTAATTAAAAATGTAATATTCGAATGTTGATTTAGAATTTGAATACCAACGTAACGAACGAAGGTTCGAACGTTCGAACGTTTGGGCTCAGCCCTACCACGCGGCATAGATTCTGCGACATTTCACTCCATTTATAGCAGCTTTAATCCAAAGCGCTTTGCAATTTTGTTCCTCGCGTTCACCCGTTCACTCAACACATTCACACACCGACGGTGGAGGCGACCACGCAAGGTTCTCAAAACTGCTCATCGAGAGCAGTTAGGGGTTAAGTGTCTTGCTCAAGGACACTTCCGACACGCTGCCCGTGAAGAGAGTGGGAATCGAACCGGGAACCTCCTGAGCCACTGACTGTTAAACAAGTAAAAAATTATGTAAATATGTTGTTAGAATGGTACAAATATTCATCTGGTGACATTCTTCATAGCATTAACACATTTATTGACCCAGAAAATGTGTAGTTTGACACCAAAATTGATCTTCTATGTTCAACATTCTAACAACAAACCCTAACCCAACATTCACATTTTTGGCAGTTGTTAGAATGTTCGACACATTTGTACCACATGCACAAACCTGCTTGATTATTGCCCCAAATAGCATGCAAGTTGGACAAAGTGGGTATGTCTGGAAAGAAGAGGCGTGTGGGTACCGATAAAACCAATGTTCACTCTGATATATTCATGTGAACGGCCAAGGGACCTTTTGGAAGATGAGCATGGCAGTTTTTTCTAGGCGAAAATTTAACATAATTTTGAATCATTGCCTATTAAAACCCCCTTCCCAACAGTTGGGCTTAATGAAAATGATACCAATGGAAAGCTTAGCTTCTCTAGTTTACAGGGATACCAATACCTTTGTGCTTGCTCAAATATTGAGTGCGCTATGGACCAAGATATTTATTAATGGGCAGAACCTTGATTTTACAGGGCGGCCATCTTGAAATCCATCATGATGACGTGGCCCCTACCCCAAAATGAAAGCTATGATGATGAGGAACACGTGGGAAAAAATTGGTGCTTTTGTCCGGCGCGTCCAAATTTTTTTGCTAAGCCACCGCACTAGTAGTTACTAGTGACTTCCTGTGAATGAAAAACTATTATTTATATTTTATATATTAACGTTATATTGTGCATTAGAAACACAAACATACTTAAAATGAGTAAATATTATTCATTTTAAACATGTTTATTTTATTTCTAGGGCTCTAAAAATAAAAAAAATAAATAAAACATTTTCTTCTTCTTCTCTCTTTTAACCAGGGAGGGCGGCGCTCTAGCGCCCACTATCGTCCGGCCGCCACTGAGGCATACATGCGACCGGTACCGGTCCCGTCGGGTGGAAGAGGTTAACATGGTAGAAGCTCCGCTCGCTACTTGCTTCCATTTAGCCGGGTGGTGTAGTTTGGGGGCTAGAATGATTGAAGGTGTGGTGGGAAAATAGCCGAAGCTAATAACTTACTCAGTCCAAAGAGACCTGGTTAATATGGTTTATTAACTAAATTATTAAGTATCAATACAAAATAGTAAGAGTTAAGGTGCTCCCATGGTCGAGCAGACTTTACTCGGAGCGGACTCCGCGGAGGTCCGCGGGGACACTTTGAGCTTTCATAGTCGAGTGGACCTCCACGGACCAATTTCCTACATGTCTCGCGGCAGTTTACACAATTTTTCCCACGCTGTTCAACTTCTGTCATGTCGGCAGTTTTACACGCTTCATTTAGAAAAGCCATTCAAACGTCGCAAGTTTCTTCAGATGATGACAAAAGACGTGGTCCAAATGTATATGAATTGGAATGGGTGACGACTAGCGATAGTAAAACTAAATTTAGCGTCATCTACCTGCCAACATTTTACCGGACCAATCCTACCCATTTAATCATGATCCTGCCCTTACTCTCACTTGGCACGGAGTGAGTGTTCAGAGTAAAATGCAGATCGGCGTCACATTAAATGCAGGTCGGTGTCGACAAAAACGCAGAGCAGCCTTTTGTGTGACACCAAGTGAGCGGCGCGGACGTCCGCACATTCGAAAAATTGGAACTTCGCACTTGGAGTCCGCTCTGAGTATGGTCCGCTCGACTATGGGAGCACCTTAAGGCTGGATGACTCTCCACGAGGTGTTTTAGCTTCAGGAGGACACCACAGGAAGAGACACCCCTCACCGGATCTTGAAACATCTTTATTAGAGCTGGGCCGTTAACGGCGTTAACGTGCTGCGTTAACGCGATACTAGTATTGCACGATAATATAATTAACGCATTATTTTTTATTTTTTTTTTTTTTAACCTTTATTTACCCAGGGTAGGTTCTCTGAGCACAGATGCTCTTTTTCAGGAATGGCCTGCTTCACATTCACACAGTTCCATTCACACCTGGGAGCTGCCCAGTACAACCACAGTTGACACCATTGGCCACTGAGCAACTCCACTGGAGCAGTTGATTTGCATTGGCAGGGTTTGGCCCTGTCTGGCACCCAACGGGAAAAATATTATAGGCACTATAAGTAGACACCGCTACATAAAACAAGCTGGTCTGCCTGAGTGACTGGTGGAATAAGGAGAAATAGAGATTGGACTGATTGAGTCAAGCCATGTCACATAGTTCAAGTTTGAAATGCTTCTTTCTGTTTTGCTCCTGAGAGTGTGCTAGATACTGTACTGTACTGGTAATATTATTTATTTGTGTTAACTTCTGAATAAAACAACTTATTAAACACAAGTACATCTTATTGAACATTATTTTGATATTTCATTACCAATTATCATAGCAAAACAGCTTTTTCAAACAGTCTGTAATGCATTTTGGAAACGGGAGATGGGCTCATGGTAACATAAGGAGGAAAGAAAAAGTAAGGACTTACTTCTGGTCATTATTTGGGTAGAACACACATATTTTGAATGCCTTCGGCAGGTTTTTTTTTTTTTTTTTTTGCCATTTTAATCTAGATTAATCTAGATTAAATCCGGGATTGCAGATAGATTAATCTAGATAAAAAAATTAATCTATGCCCACCTCTAATCTTTATACATACAAAACTGGAAAGGGTGGGGGTCACAGGAATACACAACTTATAGGGGTGACATTTTGGGGACATAATGGAAAGGTGGGGAAGGGGGGTAGGAAGGAATGGGGGAAGGGTTGGAGGTAGGAAGGAAAGATGGGTAAGTTCCAAGTTCAAGTTTCAAGTTTCTTTATTAGTTGTCATACGAATACTTTTATTTGAAATGCTTTTTCCTGTTCTGCTCCTGGGAGTGTGCTAGATACAAATAAAATAGATAAGTAAAAATAGAAGTCAAAAGTACGTAACAAGTGTAAACAAAAGTGTTCAAAACAAAAGTGTTCAATATACATATATGCAATATACAATACAGAGTAGGACAAAAATGTGTAACTGAGTTACAATACAATATAAATTACAAAGTACAATGCAGAAATGGGATGAGGTACAACTTAGGGTAAGGTGCAATGAGGTAAGCGTTGTAGTGCAAATCCCTTTACCAATAAATATAAATATAAAATGTGTTAAAGTGTCTAAAGTGGGTAAAGTGGGTGCTACAGTGAGTTGTTCATTTAAAGTGAGTGTGTGCGTGTGGATGTGTGTGCTGTGAGTGTATTTGATGGTTTGTTGCATAGTGTTATTGTCATTGAGGGAGATCATCAAATAAATGGGGGAAGGGAGTCTTAACTCCCACAAATGCTACTGCCAGCGCTGTGTCTCTGGTCAGTCAGTGGTCAGGATGATCAACAACATTATACAGCTGATGCAATTTCTAACCGTTTTGCTTTGACAGCTCCGATCCACAAAACAAGCCGCGCCACTTTTCCGGGCCCGACTCTCCCACATCATCCCCTCTACCTGCAGACTGTGGAGCCTCCGGCTCTCCATCTGTCTCTGTATCCATCTGCTAATAGTACAAGTTCAAGTTTCAAGTTTGCTTCTATTTGTCACGTATAAAATACATGTACAATACAGTGAAATGCTTGGTTCTGTATGAGCCCCTGAGAATGTGCTTCATACAGTAAAAACAAGTAAGTAAAAGAGGAATAAGACCCAACACTATACAATATACAATATGTATATAGTCTGATGGCTGTTGGAATGAATCCTGCTATGAATCCTGTGATGTTCAATGTTGCATCTTGGTAGTCTGAGTCTAACACTGAACATGCTCCTTCCGTGTATAGACCACTGCGCGTCCGCGTTACATTGAAATCAGGGAGGACATAGCGGGGGGAGCTAATGAATGAATGTGGATGAGAGCCTTGATGTAAGTGGTTGCAGCTACGGCTGTGTGGGTGCTGGAGACATGATCCAATAGACTTGTATGTGCCTGAGTCTCCTGAACACGGCGCAACCAATTCCAAATCGATCAGAACTAAATTGGCCGAGCTAAAGTCCCTTTTTCAGCACCTACTCCCCATACGCATGCACAGATTGCCAACGGAGTCTGAACGGTGCGCGAATGCATGTTGAATGATCAGAGGGGGGAGCTTGTGCCTGCTTTGGTGGCCAGTGTCCTTTCAGTCGAACAGGATAATGGAAAAATGATCCCACTCAATGGCCAGACGCGTCTTATGGCGACATCTACAATTACCTCATTGAGTCTCCAGGTAGACTAATGTTTACATTTAAGTGCAGTGGTCTATAACCGCTCACACTACCACCACAAGCTCCCCCCTCTGATGGAACATTCCACATTAATTCGTGCGCCATTCAGACTCCGTTGGCAATCTGCGCATGCGTATGGGGAGTAGGTGCTGAAAAAGGGACTTTAGCTCTGCCGATTTAGTTCTGATCGATTTGTAATTGCTTGTGCTGTGTTCAGGAGACTCAGGCGCATACAAGTCTATTGGATCATGTCTCTAGCACCCCCACAGCCGTAGCTGCAACCACTTACATCAAGGCTCTCATCCACATTTATTAATTTGCTCCCCCCGCTATCTCCTCCCTGATTTCAGAATCCCGGACGTGTTGCGGTGGTCTATAGTGTGGGTGGGAGGGGTTGTCCATGATGATGGCGTGGAGCTTAGCAAGGCAAGACCGCCTTTACGAAGTGAGGAGGTGAGGACGGCGGAGGCACGGCGAGACCGAACATCAAGAAGATGGAGCATGTGAGGGCTGCTTTTCTAGCCGAAGGTATAGGAGCCCACGGCAAACTAATAGGCTCCTTTCAATCAGACCGTGGAAAAAGGTCCGCCGTGTGGATGAACGGGCAAGACTTTGAATGCACTGGTGATGTCGGCTTTAGAAAGCCAAGTCTCATGGCTGGTCAAGTGGATGAGGGTGATGGCCTGGTCAACGGTATCTCTCTCTCTATATCTCTCCCTCTATACATCCCTATATCCCTCCCTCCCTCTCTCTTCCCCTATGCCTCTCTCTCTCCCTATCAATCTCTCTATATCCCTCTCTCTCTCCCCCCTCTCTCTCTCTCTCTCCATCTCCCTATCCATCTCCCCATCCACCCCCTCTCTCTCTATCTCTCTCTCCCTCTATACATCCCTCTCTCTTCCTCTCTCTCTATCTCTCTATCTATCTCTCTCGCTCTCTCTCTCTTTCTCTCTCTCTCTCTAAATGAGACCTCCCAGGAATAGGGCCCAGCCCATGGGTTATCTCCAGTCTGATTGGCCGAAGTGTGCCTGGCTTCCCCCTGCAGGGGTGACACAATTAGCTGCCGCCAACGTTAGTGTGGTTTCTATGGCAACACGTACAGTACGCAACTCCCACATTTACATTTACATTTACATTTAGTCATTTAGCTGACGCTTTTATCCAAAGCGACTTACAAGTTCTGTACGACAAGCCATCAGGAAGGGCACAACTCTATCAGCTGAGCAACAATGTTCATCAAAGTGTTGAGTGCTACAGTGTAGGTTAGTTTATTAGGACAAGTGCATGACAGTACGGTTAGTTAGGGTTAGATTTTTTTATTGTTTTTTTTTTTTTTTTTTTTATTCAGATAATGGTTGAAGAAGTGCGTCTTTAGTCGACGGCGAAAGATTGGACGTGATTCGGCTGTCCTAACTGGGGTGGGTAGTTCATTCCACCATTGTGGGGCAAGGACTGAGAATAGGCGACTTCTCTTTGATGACCCTCCCGGAGCTTGGATAGGAGTAGGTCTGAGGCGGCCAGAAGATGCAGAGCGTAGGGGTCTTGAGGGTGTGTAGTTAGAGACCATTGACCGGAGGTAGGCGGGAGCGGTTCCCTTTGCCGCACGGTATGCTAGGTCGAGGGCCTTGAAGCGGATTCGTGCAGCAATGGGGAGCCAGTGCAGGTCCCTAAGAAGTGGGGTGACATGGGCCGACTTCGGTAGGTTTGAGATCAGGCGGGCCGCTGCGTTCTGAATGAGTTGAAGAGGCTTAGTGGCAGTGGCCGGGAGGCCAGCGAGCAGTGCATTGCAGTAGTCGAGGCGGGAGATGACTGTTGATTGGACGAGGAGTTGGGTGGCTTCTTTTGTCAGGAAGGGGCGTATCCTTCTGACGTTGCTCAGGAGGAATCGGCAGGTTCTGGTCGTCGCTGCGATGTGAGCAGAGAAGTTCAACTGGTCGTCGAGGACAACACCAAGGTTCTTGGCGGTCGGGGACGCAGTCACAGCTGTATTCTCGACTGTGATTGAAAGGTCGGTTAGGGGGGAGGATTTGGCCGGCAGGTGGAGCAATTCTGTTTTGCTTAGGTTCAGTTTGAGGTGGTTGGACGTCATCCAGGCTGAGATGTCGGACAGACAGGCCGAGATCCGCTCAGAGACGTGGATATCTGAGGGAGGGAAGGAGAGGAAGAGTTGAGTATCGTCGGCATAACAATGGTAGGAGAAGCCATGAGACGTGATAATGTTACCCAGTGATTTAGTGTAGAGGGAGAAGAGAAGGGGTCCTAAAACCGAGCCCTGGGGGACACCCCTCCGCAGGGGGCGGGTGGCCGACAGGGTCCCTCTCCATGACACTTGGTAGGAGCGGTCATTGAGGTATGATGACAGCCATGTCAGCGCAGAGCCAGCCACTCCCATTCCTGCGAGGGCCGCAAGGAGGATCTGGTGGTTGACTGTGTCGAAGGCTGCAGATAGATCTAGGAGAATCAGGACAGAGGAGAGGCCTTTCGCTTTTGCTAAGTGAAGTGCCTCTGTGACCGCAATGAGGGCTGTCTCTGTGGAGTGACCAGTCCTGAAGCCTGACTGATTAGGGTCTAGGAGGTCATTCTGTAAGAGATAAGCAGTAAGTTGGTTGGATACAGCACGTTCAAGTGTTTTAGAAAGGAAGGAGAGAAGAGAGACAGGACGGTAGTTGCCTATGACGGTAGGGTTCAGGGTTGGTTTTTTTATGAGCGGCGTGACTCTGGCTTGTTTTAGGGAGGTGGGGACCACCCCCGAGTTGAGTGAGGAGTTGATGGTTGCAGTTAGGAATGGGAGGATGTCTGGTGCTATGGTCTGGAGGAGTGGGGAGGGTAGCTGGTCCAGCTGGCAAGTAGTCGGACGGTTTGACGTTACCAGTGTCAGGGTCTCTGCTTCTGTAATGGGAGAGAAAGATGACAGAGTGAAGGATGAGGTTCTCGATTCAGCATTTGGAATGGGTGGGGGTTGGGAGAAGGAGCTGCGGATGTCCCACTCCATGTGATGTCAGTCACAGACAACATTATATCCTTTCTAGATGTGCCCTTTGCAATATTGCTTTTTCCATAATGAGATAATGATATTATGGTCAATACGGATGTGATATATGATGATCAAGTGGACTGTATTTTGACACTAATGCATTTTCTTCTGGGGGAGAATTTGTGGAAGCTTTTGGAGTTGGTTATGAGTAAATTAAAACAGTGGTTTGACGTAAAAAAATCATTACATTTGAACAAAACCAAGCTGTTTGGAAATTGTAAAATAAACACTGATGTGCAAGTGATGATAGACAATCTTAATATTTAAAGAGTATATTCAAATATTTCTTGGTGTGATATTAGAATCAGCTGGAAACTTCACATGAAATATGTACGAGCAAGGTCGGCGAGGGGCGTTAAAAACTAGACAGATATTGTATCATCAAGCGCTATACACTCTGTATTGTTAACTTCTATTACCATATATCTGTATCACTGCATGGAGATGTGGGGTAACACGTACAAAAGCGGCATATACTCATTATGCATACTACAAAAAAGAGCTATGAGGATAATAAACAATGTAGGAGTTTGTGAGCAAACAAACACGCTGTTTTTAAAGACACACTTTGAATTGCAGGGAGAAAGAGAGAGAGATATGGGGAGAGAGAGAGAGAGAGATAGAGAGAGAGAGAGATAGAGAGAGAGAGAGAGAGAGAGAGAGAGAGAGAGAGAGAGAGAGAGAGAGAGAGAGAGAGAGAGAGAGAGAGAGAGAGAGAGAGAGAGAGAGAGAGAGAGAGAGAGAGAGAGAGAGAGAGAGAAGAAACCACTCCACTGAATGGCTCCAAGATTAGTGATAACTGTTTGGGACCAGCTTGGTTGACATTAGCAGCTAACATTAGTTTAGGTCATCGAACTGTCACATGCCTAAATAATTTTTTATTTGAATAATAGTTTTTTATATAATTAATTGAAACACTCGCACATAGCACACATTTATGCATTTAACGTAGCACATCTGCGTAGCAAATGTTGCGGTCACAAAATGGTTAGGTTAGACGTACATAGTACCTACTTACTGGTCACAGGAGTCTTCAATATCGTTTGGATTCTAATTCATTTTGTGAATACATTTGTTGGAACCACATCTTTGTTGGCAGACGGCTCCTGCTATCTTAACATTAGCCAGCTAAGCATGCATAGCGCGTGTAACGTTAAGTAACAAGTTCCGCTGGGGCGGTCATCACTGCATACAACTTGGTTTAATCAAAATGTCCATTCAGAAACTTTATATTATGAAATAAGTAGTGCTGTCAAACGATTAAAATATTTAACTCGATTAATCGCATGATTGTCCATAGTTAACTCGCGATTAATCGCAAATTAATCGCATTTTTTTATTTATTTCTTTTTTACCTTAAACAGATCTTTTTCAAGTTCCAAGTTTTAATACTCTTATCAACATGCGAGTCAACAAATGCTTGCTTTGTGCAGCCATTTAACACAAAAGGATGACCCTCATGCATTGCAAATTTGCATCAAATTCAAAACAGAGTGATGCACAAAATAACTTAAAAGAAAATAATAATTTAAAACAATGAATAAAGTGTGCATGAAATAATAGGGGAAAGAAAACGTTAGGAACTTGTTACATTCACCCACACAAGGGCTGAGTAATCACCCCCCCCCCCCCTCTCTCCCTCACACACACACTCTTCCAGCTCTTTTTCTCTTTTGCCCCTTCCTCATCTCTCACCCCCCTATCTCTCTATATCTCACACACACACACACACACACACACACACACACACACACACACACACACACACACACACACACACACACACACACACACACACACACACACACACACACACACACACACACACACACACACACACACACACACACACACACACACTTCAGAAACAAACATAGTATCAATGAGAGCATCAATAATACACCTGAGTGAAGTCTAGTAAAAAAAAAAAAAAAAAAATTTTTTTTAGTTAATCTTGAGTTAAAAAAATTAGTGGCATTAATAGAATCGGGAGTTAACGCGATATTAACGCGATATATTTGACAGCCTTAGAAATAAGACATTCGGGGATGTCTGTGACAATTTTCCCCATGCTCAGTCGACACTGTTGACACGCCCACTATGCAAAGCTCTCTCTCTCTCTATCTCTCTCTGTATCTCTCTCTCTCTCTCTCTGTATCTCTCTCTATCTCTCGCTCTCTCTCTCTCTCTCTCTCTCTCTCTCTCTCTTCTCTTCTCTCTCTCTCTCTCTCTCTCTCTCTCTCTCTCTCTCTCTCTCTCTCTCTCTCTCTCTCTCTCTCTCTCTCTCTCTCTCTCTCTCTGTATCTCTCTCTCTCTCTCTCTCTCTCTCTCTCTCTCTCTCTCTCTCTCTCTCTCTCTCTCTCTTCTCTCTCTCTCTCTCTCTCTCTCTCTCTCTCTCACACTGCTCCACTCAACTCGTAGAAAAGACAGCATCAAGCTATTCCCGGAGGACAGGTTAGCACACGCTCCTCGTCTCCTGCCGTCAAGGCGGGGGACACACACTCTGGGAACAGGGGAGCGCTTGTTGACATCTCCATAAGCCCCGCTGTACGGGAAGATTTGTTTTAGCCGAGCATCTCGGAGACACAGGACACTCCGTCCGGTGCCTATAGGAAACTGGGGAAGCTGCTGTGAGTGAAGCGGGTATTCCTAATGAAAATCTGCTTCCCGAAGGTGAACAAAAGGAACAATTGTAAGCCCAGCAGTACATTTTAGGATTTATTTTACAGATTATGAAAGTACAGAATGTAAGCTTTCAAATGATGTGGCATTAATTGAAATCTGAAAGAAATATGTGAACATATTTGAATAATGCTTATTTTAATCTACATATTATGCAGCTCTTAGGACGCTGAGCTCTGCTCTGCACTACTGCGGTAACCATGCACCATTAACCTGGCAGTGCTGTTAACCAGGTGTTAACGATACTGTGCCCTTGCCGTAGAGGTTTGCTTTTTAAGAGCTGGATCTGTAGTTAAACCTCAAGTCTCAGAGCAGAGAAAAACTGAGAAAATCCACTCTAAAGTTTGGCTGCATTTTTAACACCTTGGCAGTTAGGAACTACAGTAGGTGTCACAAACTGCCTTTAATTATTAAACATGTTATTCATTTTCTCACGATCTGACTTCCAGACATGGGTCTCTTACCGCTGGGCCCGGTCACAATTGGTGCGTACACTGTAAGAAATAAAAGCTGCAAGAAAACGGTAAATGTCTGGCATCAATGGTTTCCAAATACTTACGGTCAAATTACAGTCAAATCAAATACATTTACAGATTACAACCTTTATTTAATGGTTAATATTTTGATAAAAGGTAATTTACTGTATGTTTATGGTATTTACACTTAAAGTAGAAAAACAAAGGTAATCTGTAAAATAATACAGTGAATTTCCTGTGAAAAAACATTTATTTTTACAGTGTAGCCTACAAGATCTATAACTTGCATATATATTGCATATTTCAAACCCTGCCCTCTTTTCTTGACCCTCCAATCCTCCAATCTTGATCCTCATTTACAAAGCACCTCCACTCCCTAGCACCTGCTTACATCTACAACCTCCTTCAACACTACACTCCCTCCCGCTCACTCCGCTCATCCAACTTAGCCCTTCTGAGCACACCACACTACCGCCTTAAGTCCAGAGAAAACAAACCATTCTCCTCCGCTGCTCCCCGACTCTGGAATCCCATCACACATCAAAGAAGCCCCTCAAAACCCACCTGTTCAACCTTGCATACCCTCACTCCTGACACATCACCCACATTTACACATCTGTACACAGGAGGGGGGAGGGAAGATGGGAGCAGCAGAGGGGGAGAGAAGGGAGGAGGGGAGCAGCGGAGGGGGAGAGAAGGGAGGAGGGGAGCAGCAGAGGGGAGGGAGGGATGAGGGGAGCAGCATAGGGGGAGAGAAGGGAGGAGGGGAGAGAAGGGAGGAGGGGAGCAGCATAGGGGGAGAGAAGGGAGGAGGGGAGAGAAGGGAGGAGGGGAGCAGCATAGGGGGAGATAAGGGAGGAGGTAAGCAGCATAGGGGGAGAGAAGGGAGGAGGGGAGCAGCAGAGGGGAGAGAAGGGAGGAGGGGAGAGAAGGGAGAGGGGAAGCAACAGAGGGGGAGAGAAGGGAGAGGGGAAGCAGCAGATGGGGAGAGAAGGGAGAGGGGAAGCAGCAGAGGGGGAGAGAAGGGAGAGGGGAGCAGCGGAGGGGGAGAGCAGGGAGGAGGGGAGAGAAGGGAGAGGGGAAGCAGCAGAGGGGGAGAGAAGGGAGAGGGGAAGCAGCAGAGGGGGAGAGAAGGGAGAGGCGGAGAAAAGGGATGAGGGGAGCAGCAGAGGGGAGGGATGGAGGAGGGGAAGCAACAGAGGGGGAGAGAAGGGAGGAGGGGAGCAGCAGAGGGGGAGATAAGGGAGGAGGGGAGCAGCAGAGGGGGAGAGAAGGGAGAGGGGAGCAGCGGAGGGGGAGAGCAGGGAGGAGGGGAGAGAAGGGAGGATGGGAGCAGCAGAGGGGATGGAGGGAGGAGGGGAGCAGCATAGGGGGAGAGAAGGGAGGAGGGGAGAGAAGGGAGAGGGGAAGCAACATAGGGGAAGAGAAGGGAGAGGGGGAGCAGCAGAGGGGGAGAGAAGGGAGAGGGGGAGATAAAGGGAGGAGGGGAGCAGCAGAGGGGGAGAGAAGGGAGGAGGGGAGCAGCAAAGGGAGGAGGGGAGCAGCAAAGGGAGGAGGGAGGGAGGGGGGAGGGAAGGAGGGAGGAGGGGAGCAGAATGTTTACATCTTCAGATAATCTAAACAAAACATTGGTTTTGTGCTTTCGTCACTATTTTGTGAACACAGACGCAGAATGTCGACACAGCCATACTCGGTAGTAAGCGGTAACTGCCGACAGCAAAATACAAAAATACAGAGTTTGGCCTCATCATTTCATTTCTGATCGCTAAGAGTCATCACTCTTTCTAGAATCCTGGGCCCTCATTCATCAATGTGACGTGGAAAATGTTCTATTTCCACACGTAAGCACAGAATTTAGAATGAGTGCACGCACAAAATAAACGGGATTTACCACACGTGCGTACGCAGGTTCTACGCACACCTGTCATGATAAATATCACCTTGGCCCTGCGCCGAGGCTCGTGCACACTTTCACGTATTTGCATACCAGAACCGCCCCGATTAACCATATACGGTAATGGACCACCCCCATGGAATGTGGAAAAGTGGACTAAGCCGAGGGTGTTGTACACTGTCGGATATTATATCTATTAACTTCCTAAAAGACCATTGCTGCCTGGACACCGCAAACACTAATAAAGACCATTAACCACTGTTTTGCCGTTGCCCGTTAGTGTCATTAATGCATGCTGGAATAAGAATGCCTTTCTTAATTAATTTTTAATATTAATAATTATTATAATACAATAAAAGACAGCTCCGTCTTTTAATACACATATATTGTACAGTAACGTCAAATAAATACTACAGTCCCCGCTGAAATAAAGGTTATGCACGCACATACCAGCAGTGATCTACAGCATAAAAGATAGCCCCTTTATAATACTATTCTGAGTAGATAATTCATCTGTATTGCAACAGTGTCACGGATCTGGTCGGGGCAGGTAGCATTATGTCGGGAAAATCCTTATGAAATAAACAAAAGTGAATTAAAGAATTTAAAAACAAAGTTTAGCATATTAAATCGTTTTATAAGATTTCTGAGTAGATAATTCATCTGTATCCAACAGAGTCACGGATCTGGTCGGGGCAGGTAGCATTATGTCGGGAAAATCTTTATGAAATAAACAAAAGTGAATTAAGGAATTTAAAACGAAGTTTAGCATATTAAATCGTTTTATAAGCTTATAGCTTTTTTCGTGCTGATTGGAGAAGGGTCCAGCTGCAGAGCCGGAGAGCAACGCTCAGGGCCAAGATAGCACTTATACTATTTTGAGAGAGACAGCAGAGAGACAGACAGCAGAGAGACAGACAGACAGACAGACACTGTTCCACAGTGTGTGTGTGTGTGTGTGTGTGTGTGTGTGTGTGTGTGTGTGTGTGTGTGTGTGTGTGTGTGTGTGTGTGTGTGTGTGTGTGTGTGTGTGTGTGTGCATGCGTGCGTGCGTGTGTGTGACTACTAGTCTAATAGTAGAGACTCAGCCCCCCCCCCCTCTGGACCACCTCCTAGTAGAGACTTCTCTAGGAAGAAGACGAAGATGAGGATTAAGGCGAGACACTGCAGGTGAATAGGCAAATATACTTTTTTTGTTGATTTTGAGATTTTGTTATATTTTGCTTCCTAAACATGTCTTCTATGAAACTAGTGACAATAAAACGTCAATAACACACATTTTGTTGTTCATTTTACTTCATTTTGCCTTATTGCATCCATAAATGTCCACATATTTAATGGGGAAGTGCCTCATTTGCATATAAAAACATAAATTTCAGAAAACTTGTCTCTACTAGGAGGTGGTCCAGAGGGGGGGGTCTCTACTGGGAGGTGGTCCAGAGGGGGGGGGGGTCTCTACTAGGAGACTAGTGGTCACACACACACACTGTGGAACAGTGTCTATTTGTCTGTCTGTCTGTCTCTCTGCTGTCTGTCTCTCCGGCTCTGCAGCTGGACCTTCTCAAATAAGCACGGAAAAGCTGTTAAGCTCATAGCTCCAATTTGGGTCCCAAATTGCGGTACAAATGAAGGAGGTGTCTCGGGTAGTGGACTCTAGTTAATATTATGTTCTCTCTGCAATTAGACTGCCCCTCATTCATTCATTCATCCCTATCTGATGCTATCTCTGAAAACAGTTCCTGCGAGCGCAGTCAGTGCACCCGATAACGCTATATATATAAACCTGCATTCATTCGGAGAGAAAGACCTATTCCACATGCTATTTAGGGTTTGACAATAATTACACTAATATCGCTATTTCACAATGAACTATAATGAATTACGGGAGTCATACAGAACACGCGCCAGTGTCTTTATTTCCGCGTTGAAACGAATGCATGTACTGAGGAGCGCTTGTGCCGTAGTAACGATATTCTACCACTGGGTGTCAGCTAAGCATGCTCAGAGCTGTGCGTACACATAAGCACAAAGTCAAGTTCAAGTTGAAATTGATGAATCCCACTCTTTGCTTAGAAATGGTCGTACGCACAGCTTAAGCACATATCTGTGCGTAAGTCACGTTGGTGAATGAGGGCCCTGGAGAGCAGAGCTACAGTACAGCCAGTGTTCATTTTGTGTCAAATGCTCTTTTTAGTTTTCATCATATTTAGTCACCTTTATCTATATCAATTATCCCGTGATTTAATTTGACTATAGTTTGAAAGTATAGGCGGACTATTCCTCGGTTACATTGGTGGCAGCGGTGGGATTGTTTCCTGCATTAGTGTCCAGCGTGAGAAGTGAAGGGAATGCGGTTAGAGATGATTTGACAGCTAGCTATAGTTGCTACTGCTAACAGTAACGTAGCAGTTCGTTTCAAAGTATAGTTAGACAGCGTTCGCCGTTGGACTTTAAGAAGTGGAAACGGAGTTTGGTGATCAACATAACGGTTTTATTCACCTTCTTCCCTTTCAATTAATTTCTCCTCCTCGTCTTTCACTTTCAACAATACACTCTGTGTAGCTCCTTCGAGCTCTATATATCTAAAGTATGCCCAGAGGTCTGGTCTTCGTTTTCTTCCAAGCCCACAGCATACAAGACCACCGAGACCCTGTCGCCCCGCCATTCTTCCATTAAACCCCTGTTGTGCGCAGTTACTGCTGTCTAGAATGCTGGCTAAGAACAAATAACGCGGGTGAGGAAATTAATCAAGGTGCTTGCGCTGCACACACAGGAAACTAAAATGCTGCACTAATAATAACATGAATTATTCTAAAAGTTATAATTATTTTGTCTTAAAATAATAAATCGGCAAGATTTAATTTTGTAAACTACATTTTGTGTCGTCATTTGTAGTCAACGACATTGCATTCATTATTCATTATTATTACACGTGATCTCCATTAACGTGACGTCTCTCGTCTCGTTGTCGTCAGGGGAAAAAGCTTTGTTGACGACCATATTTAGTCATGATCTTCGTTGACAAAATGAACACTGGCTACAGCTCCAAAATAGAATCCTGAGGAGAAGGGGTTAATGAGAGAGACCAGTAGCATCGCTAGCTTCCCCAAAATAATGCTACTACAGGAGCGGGTACCGGACGCCTGAGTTACAGGATGAGGCCGCGGCTTGAGGGGGATGAGAGAGGACCTCGCTGGGGATAACGGGAGGCTGAGGGATGAGTGACAGGAAGAGAGTTTTTCACAGTGGGAACCATGGGAGGGAGGAGGGAGGGAGGAGGGAGGAGGGGGTAGGAGGGAGGAGTGAGGAGGGAGGGAGGGAGGGAGGGAGGAGGGGGGAGGAGGGAGGAGGGAGGGAGTAGCAGATGATGTGGATCGCGAGAGGACAAGAGTGGAGCAAGAGGAGAGATGAAATTGATGGCTCCGGTCGCAATCACCCCCCCCCCCCCAACACACCCATCCAACCCAACCCACCTCATACATTAGCATTATACCAAAATATTACAAAATGTTATATATCAAGCATTGTGCATGTAGTGTCACTACATCGCGAGTCCGAGTCGAGTCTCGAGTCCCCAGTGGTCGAGTCCGAGTCCGAGTCATCAGGGTTGAGTCCACTCCACTATACAAATAAAAAAAAAAGGTCCACATTAAACATAAATGACACAGCGGTCACCGTTTCAGAGGGAGTTAATTTACTTTGTGACACAATAGCCAAACAAATGCACTAGCCATCGATATCGTATGCCAAATGACTAGGGCCCATTACAAAAAAATAATATATATATATATATATATATATATATATATATATATATATATATAACTGTATTTATCAATTAGCAAGTCAGAGTCCTCATCCGAATGCAGTCAATGCTCGAGTCCAAGTCCAAGTACGAGTCATCAGTGCTCAAGTCCAAGTCGAGTCACGAGTCCTGAAAATCAGTCAAAACACGCGTGCGTGTGTGTGTGTGTGTGTGTGTGTGTGTGTGTGTGTGTGTGTGTGTGTGTGTGTGTGTGTGTGTGTGTGTGTGTGTGTGTGTGTGTGTGTGTGTGTGCGCGTGCATAGCACTAACCGGGAGGATGTAGACAGAGGCCTCGTCTGCATCACAGCTTTCCCTTAATGGCTTTTAACAAAGGAAATAACCGCAATCTGAACGGGCTTAATGTAGCCTGTACCGATCAGTTGAAAAAAGAACCACCCGGCACCGATCTCTGAGACCGGGTCGGGACGTCCCTACTGGTACTGATGCCACGTCTGTGGGAGGGAGAGAGAGATCGAGAGAGGAAGATGAAGGAGGACAGGGAGGAAGAGTGCATCAGTCAGCGTTCCTCTCCCTCTCAGGATGACAACACACAGGGTGGCAGATGGCATCTTGCTGGAGGTGCACGCTAGGGAGGCACAATGTTGCCGTTTTTTTTTCATAACCAGGCCGCCGACCCTCTTTAATCCGTTATTAACGGTTAACGGATGTGCTTAAAAGCGGCTATAAACCAACGGACTCACAGCTGTGATGTCTGATTGAAATGTTATGGGCTTTTTTTTTTTTTTTTTACATTATAGTTTCAGAGCTTTTCCCCAAATGTATCCCGTTGCCCCGGCGTTGCAACGCTCATCGATTTTTATGGACGAATGCCGTGAATCTGCGTTCCAAGCAAATCACTCGTGCAAAGAAAAGCAACGGCGACCTCTTGATTGAAAGCACCGCTGGAGCGGTTCACTTCTGCTCTCGAGTTTGACGCGTTTCCGTGGGAGAAGTTAGAACAACATCCTTTCCAGAGATAGATTTGTCGTTTGCCTGCGACTGAGCTCGACATACTGATCAGCTGACTGAAAGTAATCAGGCGACTTTTCACTGAGGACACTCTGAAGTTAGGAGAGGAGGCGGAGAGGAGGAGATGAAATGAGATACTGTTGAAGGAGAGAGCTGAGGGAGTGAGAGCAGCGTGTCTGCGGGTAAACGGTGCATTTATATATCTCTTTTATCCAAAGTGCTTAACAATCTGTTCCTCACATTTTACCCCGTTCACTCACACATGCACACACCGACCGACGACCTCATCGGGAGCAGTTAGGGGGTTAAGTGTCTTTGCTCAAGGACACGCTGCCCCGGGGAGGAGCGGGAATCGAACAGGGAACCTCCTCCGATTACCAGACGACTGCTCTACCTCCCGAGCCACTGTTGCCCCCAGGGGATGCCATATCTGTCTGTGTGTGTGTGTGTGTGTGTGGTGTGTGTGTGTGTGTGTGTGTGTGTGTGTGTGTGTGTGTGTGTGTGTGTGTGTGTGTGTGTGTGTGTGTGTGTGTGTGTGTGTTTTTTAATAAAAAATAATAATAATAATCATTTTAAATATGTGTTTCTATTAATTCTGTTTAAACCAATGGGGTTTGTCTTCACAGTTGCAGATAAAGATTAGGCTACACTAATATTATAGTATTAAAGAAACTGATGAGTTATATTTGTTAAAGAAAGTTGATTTAATTGATTTAGTTGGGCTGGGGCTTCTCCCTGGGCTGGGTCTGGGGCTGGAAAGTTGATATAATAAATTAAAAAAAGACTAATTTAATCAGATTAATCACTTTATTCAAATTGAGGATTTCGTTTGACGATATTTTAAAAAAATTATAAAAAAATAAAAAATAATTAAAAGAATAAATAGACGTTCGTTCGAAAAACCCTGACGAAGTTCGAATCCCAAAAACAGGGTTCGGGGACAGCCTTACAGAGAGGAGGAGCTGGTCAGAACCCCTGGACCAACTCACTACCGGAGCGACAGGTGAGCCCGTTATCGTTACCCAGTCTGACAAGCCAAGCTAACAAGTGTACCTACTTAAACCAAATGATCATTTTACAGTATATACAGTGTATTGTATATTTTGTAGGGGTGTAAATGTACATGTATCCGTACCGAACCGAACCGTTTCAGTGTGTACCGTACCGTACCGAACGGCTGTGCAGTGTACCGAACGAATACAACGGTATGTTAACCACTAACGACCGCCCCCCACCGGGGGCTGTTTTTTTCACAATCTAATATAATTATTATTATTATTAAAAAAAAATTACAAGTCGATTATTAATTTCAATATAGAATATTCGTTGACAGCACGACAAGTACAATTAGTTACTACATCACCCCTGAGTGGAACATGGAAAGCCAAACTTTCCCCCACTGTACCGAAAACCCGTACCGAACCTTGACTTCAAAACCGAGGTACATACCGCACCGTGGTTTTTGTGTACCGTTACACCCCTAGTGTTTTGTATAGTGTTTTGTCTTTATTCCTTTTCCTTTTTGTTTACAGTATGAAGCACACTCTCAGGAGGCTCATACAGAACCAAGCATTTCACTGTAATGTACATGTACCTTATAATGTGACAAATAAAACAAAACTTGAACTTGAAACTATATATGTACAGGACCGGTTGGAACCGTTGAAATATGGGGATGATCAGGAACTCCTGATCATCATGCTATAGCTCACATGCTTGTCTCTGTGGCTTTCTGTACATCTGCCCCCCCCCCCCCCACACACACACACACACAAACAATGCCTGGTCACTGGCCGGTCAATGGAGCCACTTTCTCAATTAGCTCTTGTCCTGATCAGCATGACGACAGCTCACATGCTATAGCTCACATGCTACCATGTGTCTCATGTGTCTCTCCTTTCCCCTCCTCTCTCTGTCTCCGCTCTCTCTCTGTGTGTCTCTTAAACATCCCTCTCCTCTCCCCTCCCTGGCCTTTCTGCCACCCTGCCCTGGGCCACCTGCTGACATGATCTCAGCTAAACACCCCTCCCTCCTCTAACCCATTACCCCTAGCCTGTTACGTTCTGGACACCGACCTCGGTCGGTGACCACCCACATTCCTGGCATATGTCACTGGGCTTGTCACCTGTCATTTACCTGTCAATTAGTGCTGTCACTTAGGGGTGGTTCCTGATTGGCTGTCACGGGGGTGTGTGTGGAATGTTGGTATTTGGTCTCTATTTAACATACCCCTCTTCTGCTTGTCCATTGTCAGGTCTTCACTAATTGCGTTCGGGGATAACGCGGACGGTTCTACTGTGGACCTCCAATAAGCTCCCATTTACCTTATCTTACACTTGTGCTTTTAGCACTTGTTCTCTCTTAGAATTTACTCTGTGTTCTTACTATTAAAGTCGAACCTGTTCAAGAGTAAACACTCTCCGTCTCTGTGATTGCCTTCAACCATTGGAATTCACCTACCTGCATTCTGACAGAAGACCTGACCATCAGAATTCCATGGAGGCCATCATGGAGATGCTCCGGACGCAGGGAGCAGCCCAGACACGGATGGAGGAACATCAGCAGCTGGTCAGCGCCGAGTTAATCCGACTCAATGGGGTCGTCGGATCATCCCAAGCGGTGGCGCAGTCGGCGTTGGCCACAGCTCGACAAGCCCAAGAAGGAGTGGCTGGTGTGCAGTCGGCGGCGGGGGAAGCAGCGCTCCACGCAGAGGAAAGTCGGGGGGGGTTCGGGGTCCAGGAGCGGTCCCGCGAACCACATCTGCAGGCGCCCGCTCGCTATGACGGATCACCGGATGGTTGTCGGGAATTCATCACCCAGTGTCTACTCGTTTTCCGGCTGCAACCACGATCATTTCCATCGGAGACAGCGCAGGTAGCATATATTATCACACTGCTCACCGGCGAAGCTCTCTCCTGGGCTACGGCGGAATTAGAGGCAGGGGCGATAATCTGCGACAGTCTGGACGCCTTTACCCGGGAATTGAGAAGAGTATTCGATACTTCCCGGGTACTCTCGATCTTCGAGGCTGGTGGTCGTCTTCTCGACTGCCGGCAGGGCCTCCGCACAGTCGCAGCTTATGCTATCAAGTTTCGGCTCGGGAGACAGCTTGGACGGAGAACGTCTGCGTGGTTCTGTTCGTCAGGGGACTCTCAGCGCGGATGCGAGATGCTCTCTCCGCGCGTGAGATCCCCGAGCAGCTGGAAGTGCTGATCAACACCACCATCAAGATGGATAATCGGCACCGGGAGAGGGAGAAGGAGCATGTCAACAACACCCAGCCCCAGGTATGTTTTCCTTCTTCTCCTGGTGTTGATAATTCCATGCATTACACGAGTGGGCCACTGGGTGATGAATCCATGCAGCTTGGAGCGCTGTTGCTCTCGGACGACGAGCGGCAGCGCTTCATCAAAGAGCGACGCTGCTTCCGGTGCGGCCGCACCGGTCACCGCTTCGGCAGCTGTCGGGTCCAGGCTGTATCGGCTCGGCGCCAATCGGGGATGGAAGGTGCGCCGTCGGGCCTCGAGAGGGCGCCAGCAGGTGGGCTCATTCCTGCCAAAACCACGGATTCTCGCAAATTTTTTGAGGTGGCGATCAACTGTGGGGGTGACATTAGGGGAACTAAGGCTCTCATTGACTCAGGGGCGGCGGGCAATTTTATTCACGTGGGACTGGTGAAGGAGTGGGGAACCCCGGTGGAGGACTTAGGGGTTCCCTTACCAGTCTATGCCCTGGACGGTCGGCCCCTGGGCAGTGGGAGCGTCACCCAGCGCACACTTCCCTTACACATCCGGGTGGAGGGTGGGGAGTGGGAATGGGTTACTTTTTTTGTCATCTTTTCCCCCTATTCTGTCATGGTGTTGGGTCATCCCTGGTTGTCGTCATGTGTTCGTGTCATTAATTGGAGCACGGGCGAACTCTCAACGGCGGCCGACGTCAAGTCGATCGTCAGCAGGAGTTTGCCCAAACCCTTGTCTCCCCCCCCCTCTTCTCTTTTGTCTCCTCCCTCTTTCTCCAGGATGGTGGGGAGCGTGGCAGATTCTGATCTACCCTCTAATCCCGATTTAATAGGGGTGCCTGAGATCTATTGGGACCTGGCGGACGTTTTTAGCAAGACGCGTGCTAAAGCACTTCCGCCTCATAGATCATACGACTGTCCCATTAATCTTCTACCCGGTACCTCCCCGCCTCGCGGGCGAATGTTCTCTCTCTCACGCCCCGAAACCTTGGCCATGAACACCTACATAGAGGAGGCATTGCTTGCGGGGCACATACGCCCTTCCACTTCCCCTGCCGGCGCTGGCTTCTTTTTTGTTGATAAAAAGGATGGGGATCAGCGCCCATGCATTGATTATAGGGGATTGAATGACGTTTCCATCAAGAACCGATATCCTTTACCCCTCATGGACACGGCCTTTGAGTGCTTACAGGGGGCACAGGTCTTTTCTAAACTTGACTTACGTAATGCATACAACCTGGTCAGGATTAGAGAGGGAGACGAGTGGAAGACTGCATTTAACACACCCAATGGGCACTATGAGTATTTGGTCATGCCCTTTGGTTTGGCTAATGCTCCGGCAGTCTTCCAAGCCCTGGTTAACGACGTGCTGCGAGACTTGATTGGGGTGTCGGTGTTTGTCTACTTAGATGATATCCTGATTTTTTCTCACGATATGGTGCAACACCAAATGCACGTTCGGGAGGTGCTAGACCGTCTCCTCAAGCATCAACTATTCGTTAAGGCTGAGAAGTGTGTGTTTCACACGGACACCGTGTCCTTCCTGGGCTTTGTGTTGACGAAGGGCGATCTGCGCATGGATCCAGCCAAGGTGAGTGCAGTTTTGGACTGGCCACGGCCTTCGTCGCTCAAGGGGTTACAACGGTTTTTGGGCTTTGCAAATTTTTACAGGCGCTTTATTCGCAATTTTAGCGCCTTAGCCAATCCCTTAACAGCTCTCACTAAGGCCTCTCTCCCTGGCTTTGAATGGTCGCCTAGGGCTGAGTCGGCCTTCTGCGATCTTAAACGTCGTTTTACATCCGCTCCTGTATTGATCCGCCATGACGCGGAGGTTCCGTTCATTGTGGAGGTGGATGCCTCTGACGTCGCGGTGGGGGGGGTGCTCTCTCAGAGATGCTTAAAGGATGGGAAAGTGCACCCGTGTGCTTTTTTTTCTCGCCGTCTGTCACCAGCCGAGCGTAATTACGACGTGGGTAATCGGGAGTTATTGGCGATCAAATTGGCACTGGAGGAGTGGAGACATTGGTTGGAGGGGGCGGCACATCCTTTCATTATTTGGACTGATCATAAGAACTTGGCTTACATCCAAGGGGCTAAACGCCTTAACGCTCGCCAGGCCAGGTGGACGTTGTTCTTCACACGATTTCGATATACCATCTCCTATAGACCCGGCTCCAAGAATATCAAACCTGACGCGTTGTCGCGCCAGTTTGATCTTCCTGGGCGGGAGGAGCAGCCCCATCCCATTATTCCACCGGCCTTGATTTTGGCACCCGTGTCTTGGGGCATAGAGAAGGTGGTAAGGTCGGCGCTAACGCGGGAGCCCGATCCTGGTGGGGGTCCTCCGGGACGGTCGTATGTTCCCAAGGTGGCGCGCTCACGCTTGCTACAGTGGGCACATGCGTCATCCCTCACCAGCCACCCAGGGGCAACCAGGACCCTGGAATCCGTAGGAGGTTCTGGTGGCCGACAGTGGAGGGGGATACGCGTTCCTTTGTGGCGGCCTGTCCGGTGTGCGCACGTAGTAAGACCTCTCGACGGGCACCGGCGGGTCTCCTCCGACCACTTCCTATTCCTAAACGACCCTGGTCACACATATCTCTGGACTTTATTTCTGGTCTTCCCCTTTCGGACGGATTCACCACCATTTTGGTGGTGGTGGATCGGTTCTCTAAGGCGGCTCACTTTGTCCCTCTCCCCAAGCTTCCTTCGGCCCGGGAGACTGCTGATTTAATTATACAGCATGTCTTTCGGGTCCACGGGCTGCCAGTAGATATCGTGTCGGACCGGGGTCCTCAGTTCGCCTCCAGGTTCTGGAAGGCGTTTGCCGCCGGCCTCGGCGCCTCTGTCAGTCTGTCGTCTGGGTTCCATCCACAGTCGAACGGGCAGACGGAGAGGGTCAACCAGGATTTGGAGGGGGTCTTGAGGTGTTACGCTGCCGGTAGTCCGGCAACGTGGAGTAGGAGGTTGGCTTGGGCTGAGTACGCGCATAATACCCTTCTCTCCTCTTCTACCGGTATGTCTCCCTTTCAGTGCCAGTATGGTTTTCAACCTCCTCTGTTTCCCGAGCAGGAGCAGGAGGCGGAGGTGCCCTCGGCCCAGGCACATGTGGCTCGCTGTCGCAGGACGTGGAAACAGGTTCGGAAGGCGCTACAGAAGGTTTCGGTTAGTACCCAACGGCAGGCTAACCGTAAGCGTCGTCCGGCTCCAGTTTACCGTCCAGGGCAGCGGGTTTGGCTTTCCACCCGGGATCTCCCTCTCCGGGTGGAATCCAAGAAGCTGGCTCCTCGCTTTATAGGACCATTTAAAGTGATTCATCGGGTTAATCCAGTGGCTTACAAGCTACGACTTCCGAGCTCTATGAGGGTTCATCCGACGTTTCATGTGTCCCTGTTGAAGCCATTCCTCTCATCGCCCTGGCCCCGCACTGCCTGTGGTTCCGCGCCCCGGTTTATTGGCGGTCAACCCATTTACACGGTGCGGAGGATACTGGGTTGTAGGCGGAGGGGTAGGGGGTTTCAGTTCTTGGTGGATTGGGAGGGGTACGGGATAGAAGAGCGTTCTGGGTGCCTCAAAGGGATATTTTAGATCCCAGCCTGATCGTTGATTTCCGGCGGCTGAATCCCGAGGCTCCTAGGTGAACGTCTGGTGCCGTTCGTCGGGGGAGGGTACTGTTACGTTCTGGACACCGACCTCGGTCGGTGACCACCCACATTCCTGGCATATGTCACTGGGCTTGTCACCTGTCATTTACCTGTCAATTAGTGCTGTCACTTAGGGGTGGTTCCTGATTGGCTGTCACGGGGGTGTGTGTGGAATGTTGGTATTTGGTCTCTATTTAACATACCCCTCTTCTGCTTGTCCATTGTCAGGTCTTCACTAATTGCGTTCGGGATAACGCGGACGGTTCTACTGTGGACCTCCAATAAGCTCCCATTTACCTTATCTTACACTTGTGCTTTTAGCACTTGTTCTCTCTTAGAATTTACTCTGTGTTCTTACTATTAAAGTCGAACCTGTTCAAGAGTAAACACTCTCCGTCTCTGTGATTGCCTTCAACCATTGGAATTCACCTACCTGCATTCTGACACTAGCCCCCTTCTTCTGACACAAGCACACACACACACATACATACACACGCACATACATACACACACACACCCCTCCCCTTCTCTTCTTCATCCATGAGGGTATAAATATGTCATGTGTCTTCATTCTGGGAGACTTAGCCCCGTGGAAGGGCTGGTCGAGTTCTGTGTTCTTGTGTTTGACAATAAAGAGGAGGCAGGGCCAGAACGCTGCCCCATGTCCCCTCCTCCCAGCGAGGCCAAGAACCGCAGCCAGGCACCGCAGATCATCTACGACGAGAGAGAGGAGACGGCGGCAGTGGGAGGGCACTGAGGCAGAGCTAAAGAGACGGTGGGCCAGGCGGAGAGGTGGAGAGGACAGCCCAGAGACACTGAGGCAGCAGCAGACCAGAAGAGACACTCTTGCCTATAGGGCCGCGCCCTGTAACGGGAACCAGCTCAGAAAGGAGACCCACGCCCTAGAAGACGGGACCTGGGGTGCACTGTAATAGAGGGGGGGGTTGTATCCTATGGGTTAGGTGTACCTGAGTAAGGGGGGTTCGGGGGTAGGTGTATTCTTCTGAAAAGTTGCAAATCTGTGTCTCTCTCTTTTTTCACTCTCTCTCCCACTCCCCCCCTCCCTCTTTATCTCTCTCTCTCTTTCCTCTCTGACCGTTGTTTATCCCTCCTGGTTTAGGTGTGATGCGTATAATGGATGATAATCGGCAGGTACAGATCCATTAATGAACTATTGTGTTGACATTGATTTAATCAATGGGGGGAATTATAGGATATTTCATTAATATTTGAAGCTCTCCTCTGATGATAGCATGATTGTCTCCCCCGGGGCCCTCAGGCTGTAGGGTCCAGTGCCCATCCTGATCAGCATGCTATAGCTCACATGCTCATCTGCCCCCCCCCCCCCCCCCCCCCCCCCCCCCCCCCCACACACACACACACACACACGCACAGTGCCTGGTCACAGGCCGGTCAATGGAGCCACTTTCTCAATTAGCTCTTGTCCTGATCAGCATGACGACAGCTCACATGCTATAGCTCACATGCTACCATGTGTCTCATGTGTCTCTCCTTTCCCCTCCTCTCTCTGTCTCCCCTCTCTCTCTGTGTGTCTCCTAAACATCCCTCTCCTCTCCCCTCCGTGGCCTTTCTGCCACCCTGCCCTGGGCCACCTGCTGACATGATATCAGCTAAACACCCCTCCCTCCTCTAACTCATTACCCCTAGCCCCCTTCTTCTGACACAAGCACACACGCACATACATACACACGCACATACATACACACACACACACACACACACACACACCCCTCACCTTCTCTTCTTCATCCATGAGGGTATAAATATGTCATGTGTCTTCATTCTGGGAGACTTAGTCCCGTGGAAGGGCTGGTCGGAGTTCTGTGTTCTTGTGTTCGACAATAAAGACACCGTCTGAGAAATACAACTTTGTCGCTTGAATCTGTCAGCTGGTCCATATATATATCAATCTAAGGACTTGGGATGGTTTGATGAGAACCTAACACGTCTTCAATGAGAGCAAGTTACCCTCCTCTCACGCAACGCAAATTGTGTTCCGTTTACATATAATGTCACTGTGAAATAGGACAATTAATTTAACCAATTAGTCTGTAGACATTTGTACTGGCGGTTAACCATCGACATACATAGCACACGCACAAGCATATGCATACTTATGCAGGCAGGCAGACACGCACACACACACACACACACACACACACACACACACACACACACACACACACACACACACACACACACACACACCACACACACACACACCACACACACACACACACACACACACACACACACACACACACACACACACACACACACACACACACCACACACACACACACACACACACAACACACACACACACACACACACACACACACACACACCACACACACACACACACACACACACACACACCACACACACACACACACACACACACACACACACACACACACACACACACACACACACACACACACACACACACACACACAGCTTCCAAATCAGCCTAATGTGTCACACATCCACAGGCTATAGCCAGAGGCCGAACCAGAGGTAGACAGCAGAGCCTCAATGAGGGAAGGGGAGTGCAATTAATGAGCAACAATGAGAGACGCAGATATGGAGGAAGATAGCAGAGCAGAGGGAACAAGTTAGTAGTCTGTAGACAGATAGGGGAGGGGAGGAGGGAATGAGAGGAGATAAGAGAGAAGAAAGGGAAAGGAGATGAAAGGAAAGATGAAGAGGAGAGGAGGAAAGGAGAGGAAAGGAATGGAGAGGAGGAGAGGAGAGGAGGAAAGGAGAGGAAATGAGATGAGAGAAGAGGAGGAAAGGAAAAGAGAGGAAATGAGAGGAGAGGGGAAGAGGGAGTTAGAGAAGTGGTTCAGGAGAGCCTACAGTATATTATATATTAACAGAACAGCAGGAGGGATGAGGATCAACAGTAGGGGTGTAACGATGCATCGATTAATCGAAATGCATCGATTATAATGTGTTAGAATCAATGCATCAATTTGAATATGTTAGAATTGATTATAATCGAAATTAATACAATTTTCTTTTTTAATGTTTTCTTTTTTGTGTGTATTGTTTTTATTGACCTATAGTCTGTTCATGCTGAGTGAATCAGTTCCCTCAGCCACATTTGTGTATTCAACATTCGTTGGGGAATTAACTGATAGAAAATGCATCAAAAATTAATCAAATCGAATCGAATCGTGGTCAAATGAAGAGATTCATGATGCATTGAATTGTTGCCGGAATAATCGTAATCGAATCGAATCGTTGTGAGGTCGCATCAGGCACGTTGGAACTTTAAATCGGTA